>NC_135356.1:22247838-22847838 GCF_051622035.1 Arctopsyche grandis
TGTCCAAGTGCCACATCCATACGTCATCATCACTGGCAACACGCATTGATCGATGATCTTTTTTTTCAGGCAGAATGGATTTAAAAACAACATTTATTCGTCCAAATGCACTTCATTCTTATTTAATACGTCTCTTTATTTCTTGTTTTTTACAACCGAAAGTGTCAATTATTTGACCTAAATATAAATCACTATTTACTACTTCTTTTGGTTTATCATCTAATGAAATACTATCAGGCATATCAGGCTAAATATGAATAACTAATGAACATATACATATGTTTTTATATATAATAACATATTTTACTATCTTTATTATCTGATTAATAGCAATAGATCAGTATCTTCAAAATTAATGCTATTAACAAAAGTCAGCGCTTAAGTAAAATCTTTTATTGGATTTACCAAAATGTTTGTTTTGTAAAATTATAAAATAAGTCACGTACGTTGTACTTTTCATTGTACGTAGTTAAATGATCAAACTTTGTATGATAAATACCGATACAACTGTCAAATTAATCGTGTACATGAATTACAATATATTTTATATAATAATTATATATAAAATATGTATACCGATAATTATAATTGACCAAACGATATGTTTATCGATTAATAATTGACAGTGTGTTTAATGGCGAGAAAGTGCTAACCGTTAATTTATTTACTGGTCATTTTTTATACGATATTAATAATTACTCGAAATTATTGATCACTTATTTAACGTGCTAAAAAAACCGTTAGGCACTGTACTGGAGGGTAAGCGTCCAGTTACAAGTGTGTGTTTTAAGTTAAAATAATGCAAAATCTGCGAGGTTAATTATGAAAATTAGCTATTACAATCATTTTATCATAAATTTAATATAAAATAAGTGCAAGAAGTGGGCTGTCATCCCAAGGCGGATATCATTCTCAAACTGGCGCGTACTCAATTCCTCCTCTCTCTCGCATCTGTGTGGAACGTGTTTTAAGGGCTTCCCACGAAAATAATTATTTATGTTGATATTGATAAATGTTTTTGTTTCGTGATGACATAATTCGAATCGGAGAGGTTTTGATAAAAAATACGTAAAGTATGAAACCTTAAAAATTCAGTATATTTGGAGAAATAAAATAAAATATACGTCCCAGTCACTAAATATCCATCACAGTACGGCAAGTGTTAATAACTAACCAAAACCATTTAAAAACAGGTTAATTACATTATTTTTGTCTGTACGTTATATACATAAATCTAACTCAAAACTTTTGAATAAAACATATGATTATATGATTTATGTAATTAATTAAACATCCCTTGCAACGAGTGATGAGGATTGATTATTATTAGTACAATATGTAATAAGATTAATATATCTTAGCTACCAAAATTAATATGATGTAGTTTTTGCTTATTAGAATATAACTTTAATGAGTAAATTTATATAATTTGTACGCAACAGAATAAATATGGCAGAAAAATATCAAAAAGCAGCTATATTTTTTTGTAATACAGTTTAAATATTCGATTAAACGGTTCAAAAGATATTAATGAAATAAAAATTGGTCTTCATCTTATCCGCTCGCCTGATATTAAGTGTAAATTTGAATTTTAATCTGGACTGCAGAATCTTTCTACGAAGAGGCTCTCGACCGTCGGGGTATTCGATTTAAAATGCTATTTGTCGAGACCGTGCTTTAAAAAAATAATACAAAAAAAAATGTTCAAAGCAGAACTGTTTTGTCCGGGAGCTTTTTGCGAGTAATGTTGCATTAAGCCAAGATTACAAAGCGTCCACTGTGAGCCTCTACGAAATATTTAAGCCACTGAATTAATCCATTTTTTTCTCTCCGCGCTCTCACTTATATTTTTTTTGCCAGCCTCTCTTCTCCGCATTATTATTATAGCTCTTTAATTGAGAATTACAAGCGTGGCCGTTACGACCGTCGTAGACAATGATTTCCACATTAAAAAAAATATTTTTTTACGATCAAAAATGTTTGTGCATATTACAGAGCACTTCAAAAAAAATTCATACATATGTATTATACATGTGAATAAATTTACAAAACACTTAAATAATTATAGTAGAAGAGTATTTTAAGTATGTATTTTGAGTACAACATCTGAAACAGTGTCAAAAATAAAGATAATAAGCTATATTGAAATTTAACTACGTTAATAAGTAGTGATTTTTATCATAGTCATAAAAAAATTAAATAGAATTACACGTTTAACCAATTCAAAATAGTATAATAATAAATGAACGAAATTTCGTTTACTAACGAAGTATTTTTATTATTAACGGTAAAATTATCAGTAAACAAACCCTAGAATCATAAGAATGAGTGAAAAAATTATATTTGAACGCAAGTAAAAATTTCGTTATATTATATTAATCAAATTCAAAAAGTTCAATGGGTTTTATTTATTAAAAAAATGTTTCTTTTCATTTTTTTTATATTTTACACTTTTATTTAATATTTAATAACGAAAGCGAGATTTTTGCCTCAATATTTCGTAAAATTATTAAATAAGCTGTGTTTTTCGCGGAAAACCCTCGCTTTTCATGGAGCTTTAAGCAATGTAGACATTTTACTTTAAACAAAATTGAATTCGATACCGAATAAAACAATTTTTATTTTATATTGTAAATAGCCGAAAAACGATATTCGTTGATGAATATTTTAAATTAACTCCACCGGATTCCGTCTCGAGGAAATTTTCCATTTGTGTGTTGTAACGATAATTTATATATAACGTGATCGTATCGCATTATTAATTCGACTTCGTTTCCATTCTGAGAATTTACATAAATTATAATGCAAATAATAAAATAAACGACGCGGATAGAGAACTCGAGAAAAACAATTTTCATTTGTAAATTGGGCCAATTACAATGTTTATTTAAACGAACCGGCGCAACCCACTGTCAATTATCCGGAGAAAACCCCGAATCGTTTCGTGTTCATAATTTTTCACATCGGAAAAGTCAGGGCCAATCGGTGATACGAAAATTTTAAAATAAAATTTTACGTATAAAAGGGTTTGTAATGTCGTGCATATTTGTCATTTTTGTTTTTACTTTATAGTGATTTTAACGATTTATCATACCCATTTTAAAAGAACCCACAATATATTCAAATTAAATAAAACACTTATTTTGATTTTAATTATCATTTTGACCTTTGACCAATTCCAAAAATGTCGAAATTCAGTGATAAATATAATCACTGATAGTAAATTTATACTACTTTTATATAAATTTATACGTCACTTCGACTGATCATTTATTTACTGTCCTTATACTGATTTTTGCTTTACTATAAAACATCTTTAGCATTTCTGATAATAACTTTATACATCTTTTATTTTTAATATTATACTTGAGTACATAAAGAATATTTGTATCAACAAAAGCTTAGACATAATAATTGATAATTTATTTTCGACAATTCATATAAAATTTCATTAGATTAATTTATAATAATAAAAATAATACATCTCATTCAAGAAGATAGGATGGATACTGCAATCGTCTATTTAAACAAAGTTCTAGACAATTCAAATAATAATTAAAACATTGCTGCTTCTTGAATCATTTCTAAAAAATCATTTATTAAAAACCATTAGTTATTCGAAAAAAAATATATTCGGGCTTTTCTTTATATTTGCTTGTTTAATGTTTAAACAATGACTTAAGTTTAATCTACATTTTTATTTGCTTCCTATCTAAATAAGACTTCCAATAATCGTGCAGATGGGAGTTTCAAATAAAATTGACAACCATATAAGAATTTATCATATAATAAAATAGCATATTCTCACAAACAGCAAACCAATATTTATTATAGTTAAATATGTATTTATAATAGTGTAGTAGTCAAAAAACTATGGTCCACACTCTACAAATGAAATAAATGGTTAAAAAAATGCAAAAGATGTAGAATCTCGTCCGATCCCGCCCAACTAATTCTTTAAATATTTGTATTAAACCCACGTCCTAAAGGGTTTGTTAGTTTATAATACATATATGTACAGCATACGTATGTATATTTAACATTTAATGTATGTACATATGCACAATATTGGCACGATTCAAATGGAAATTTCAGCATTAGAAACGAAGAAATCGTAAAATCGCAAATGCACACAATTGTACCCTTTTCTAAACGGTGACCCGGCGCCGTTTCAAAAATTCAAAAGGAAAATGGATTCGGCGTACTCTCTCGGAGCTCCTTTCAATAGATTTTGGCACATTTTGAACTGAAGAGGGGTGGGTGGGTGGTTTTTATTCGAGTTTTGGGAGTTGCAAGTCAAAGTGGACGTCTGAAAGCTCGCAAGCTCCCGCGGTCAAACCATTATTCTTGGCCTTTTGGATAGAAACAAACAGCCAGCGAGAAATGCCACATATGTACACATTTATACACGCGGGTAATGCAAAGGAATGGGGGTAGGGAATGGTCATTCCCTTTCGAGCCCTAATGGAACGTAAGGCTTCTCGTAATGCCCTCGCGGAAGCCACTACGAAGACAGCTCCAATGCGAAATAAAGAAACCAAAAACCCCTCGGAGTAAACCCTCGAGCGGAACACAGAAGCCCCCAGAATCGAGTCAGATTTCAAAGATGCCGTTCTCCAAAGCATGCCTCTTCCACACAAAAGGGATCGATAGACACTTGATGATGCCCAAAGCTGGCAGCCATCATCCTCCCTCACCATTTCACCATTTTGTCTCTGATGGGGTGGAAAAATCGAAAGCAATCAAAATTTTCACCCTCAGACTACTGCTACATATAAAGTGGAATGGAAAATATAAATAATAGTAATAACTTTTATTCCGGACTATAGGGAGAACAGTAAAATCCCTATCGATAATAGATAATAAATTATAGATAGTTGAAATGCTTTTGGAAAACGGAATATAGGACTCCTTCATTTGTACAATTTCAATGAAAAATTAGAGACAAAGCTTATTGAAACAATGTCGATGATTTATTTACTATAATATATATATATATATATATATATATATATATATATATATATATATATATATATATATATATATATATATATATATATATATATATATATATATATATATATATATGTATATATATATATATGAACTAAATATGGCTAAATTTTGTAGCCTTGACCTGACTGAGCCTTTTGTGTTTAATTTAAGATAACAAAATATAAATATACAAACAGTGTGATCTGTAATTATCACCATATTTTCTACAAACTAATTAGTTACCTTCGCTTACATTTTGGTTCTTCAAATGATTTTGCTTTCAATTTTGAGACGACAAGCTATAATAATTAAAATTTATTTTGTTCATTAATATTGAATTGATCTGTACATACATACATACATATTTACGTAGCTCAGTTGTTTTCGAAGATGACGGAATAATTTAAAATAAATGTCTGTTTTGTAAAATCAGCCAAATCAACAGACAAAATACTTTTTGAGGAAATGAATTCTGATTGTTTTCTAGGAATGCTTTTTCGTATTTAAATAAGAGGAAATTTTGCAATGGAAATTGGTCGTATTAATTCCGTATGTCAAAAATCAATTAAAAATTGAATCTAATGAACCGGAACATTTCTGATTGATTTTTAATTTGATCAAAGGGCGAGAACACAAAGAAAATGATATAAGAACATTTCAACTCTGAAGTTTTCATATTATTTATAGCTAAATTCTCTACCAACTATGACCAAAAATATAATTAAGTGGTTAGGCCGCCATTGCGATGATCGATGCTTGAAAATATTCGGATAAGCTGCTAAGCAATTCAAGAAGAGTTATTTTTTGGAATTTCGACCTTAAAGCTTTTAAGGCAATTATTTTGAGTGTTTAAATCAGCAAGGCATCACACGTATTCACACCATATTCTTTTTGCGTGTATAATATACACGCAAAAAGACTTAGTATGTACACTGTATATACATATATAAGTACATTAAATGTATACTTAATTTTTTTTTCATTTTTGTAATTTCTTTTTGAAATTTCATTTAATAACATTTTTATAGTCAAAACGTATATATTTCAATGATGAATAAATATAGAATTGTTAAACATTTATTAATACATTCAAAACATAAAATTTTCATGGAATTAATTTGTATCAATTTACCATATCGATGATATCGCAAACTGAAAAACGAATTTCTATTATGAATAATTATAGTATGATTTGGAAGTGGATAATATGGTGCGTGAGAGGGAGTCATAATAAATATTCAAAGTCTTCAATGATTGACAGACTTATTAAAGCGAAACATGTAATATCCAAATATTTCCATTTGACCAAATTGAATCAATACTACGTATTTGCAATTTAAAACCACTTTTAGGAAATGTATTCTATAAATATATTCAGAAGTTTTTTGGTAACGAGAAAACATTGCAGTATTATTATTATTATATCTACCTTTGAAAAACCACAACTTGGCTGAAAAAGCGAATTTTGAATCGAAAAAGTTTTTCGCTTTGGTTCCGGAACTGAAAACGACGCACTTCCGGATGATGTCGAAATGGCCGGCATCGTTTCATGACCGATTCCATAATATTGTAGATCATTGGGTCAGATTAACCGGTATTATGTGTTCAATCAAACTAATGGATAATTGAAGTTGATTTGCGTACACTAAATGGCTATTACACTGGCCTAATCCGATATTACTTGTGTATAATACGTAAATACAGAATGGGGAAAGTTAGAATAATGTAAGGAAATTACCATCTTAATATTTGAAAGGATCATTTCTTAAACAATTATATCAACTTCATGGCTAAGATCAATAATAAATTATGACTTACGTGTGTATTTATATGTACATACACATGTAAGTAGGTGTATGTGCATATTTGAAATGGAAAGTGTATTTACGTATATACATCCGGAATATAACCCGACATATGTACCTTAAGTCGGGAATTTTTCAAATTATTGTTATCATACAAATATAGTAGATAGTAATCTTATTTGTTATATGTACATGTGTATATTATAAAATATATAAGTTTCGGCAATTCTTAGTATATATTCTATGTACATATGTATATAAATACATACACATAATAGTTCCAAATAAAGCTAACAGGTTTAATCAATGTATTGATTACTACTGTTTTACTCAAAAAATTTTTTTTCAATAAATAAAAGTTTGTTGGAGAAAGTCTCTTAATTTATGTAATAATTTATCTCCTTTTAGGTATTTAAAATATTGAATAACAAAACTCCGAATTCAATAAAAGTGTGAGAAACATTAATTGAATTGCTTGTTTAAGAAAACAAATAATCGTGATATTATATGAAAAAAAAATACCACCCTAATCAGGGACGTCCCTCGGACATAAACAAGTAAGGCGATGCTCTAGAGTGGCACATTTTGAGAGACTGCAAATGGAAGGAGAAAGAAATATCAAAAGTAATTAAATTGTAAATCGAAACTATTATATTTAATATTTACCTATATATAATAACTTGCCATTCAAGAATAGATCATCAGTGCTTTACTGATATAAATAAGATCATCCACTACTGATCAAAATAAGATCATCCAACTACTTTAATTTTAAAAATAAATATGTATATAAAATGTAATTTGAGATATATACACATGTATGTATGTATGTATGTAAATGCATATGATACAGTCCAAGTGTACATTTAGTTCGTTCATGAACATTCTAGTTTGATCAAACACGAACCAATTCGTAAACAAAAGAACAAATTGATAAATGAACTAAGTACATAATAAGTATGTAGTTTTTTCATCACAAAATATTAGGCATAAATACAAGTATTCTAAATCAGTGTTCCTCAACCGGTGGTCCGTTCAAAAGGTTTTTTCTCAGGGGTCCACGAGTTGCCCCGTCTTATCGAAATATACAAACAGAGAATGCTGATTAGGTACCAAATCTCTTTTATATAAAGTGGTGGCGTTTTTAACTAAGCCTAAAGGCGGCACATAGTCACTGATCCCAATGATCAATCGGTTACATTATATTACTCGGATCTTTTATACAAAATTACAAATTTTTATCAATCTACAAGTCTCAATTCTACATCTAAAATCATACAAAGGTGCGAATATGTGAGCCCGTTCTCGTTAAGTATTGGCACAAGCTATGATTTGCGGTCACCGAAGTACATACATATTGACCGTATGCCATTTGAGAATCTCACTGTCCGAACAGTCGGAGAACAATCCAATCCAGCCGGAGATTGCGCGTCTACGAATAGTTTCCGGTGTTGGAGAGTTTCGCGGTCGCCTAATTGATGGCGGGCCACAAATTACCAGGCCTTAAACAGGGGGAGGGATCGAGGGGGTTGAACGGGTGCTACGTCGAAGAAAATTCCGCTCGAAAAATTTTCCGGCTGAGGCTGGGCGGGGCGTGTCCGATCTCGATTCGAGATTAATTAAACCGGCGCCGGTATATTAAAATGTCGCCGACAGTAATAAATCATTAAAGACTGCCGACCGCCTTCATAATGTTTTGATTGAAAAACGTGGAACTTTACTCTCTCGTTCGGCCCCTTTATATCCTTTATTTCATCGTAAACGGATCGTTGCCATACTATGTATATATGTAGTAGTGTTGGACCCGTTGATATGTCAACGGATGGTTTCCGAAAAACAATTAATACGTACAATAAAATAAAGTAATATCATATCTATATATGAACATATGTATATACAATTGAATGTCTGTCTCGTCTAGGTTCCTAAAGCACTCAACCGATTACGATGGAACTTTCAGGATTTGTTGTATGCATGTTCGGGAAGCTTGCTTTGAAAAAAAAACGGGAAAAAACCTCTTAATAATACATATTATTCGTAATTACGATTTTACTGACGCAAAAGTTTGAAGCGCCATTGTGTATTCAAGGAAATGTGTTCGTTGGTAACCTCGTGACTAGTTAGTTTATGACGACACGGCGTTGAAGAGACGTTAGTTGAGCTTCAACCATCTCTTGACACGGGAACGGGAACGGGAATGGGAACGTGCAAAAATTGCAAGCCAAGAATTGCAAGCTCAGGCATTGCAACATTGTATGTCTGTCTGTATATCTCAGATAACTTTCGCCGTACTATAATAGTCGTTTCGATTCGACATAAATAAATATGTACATAGCTAGCAGCATAGTTCGGTCGTTATTCTTCTGCCTAGCACCGAGAGTACAATAAAATAAATGTGCAATGCATAGATATCTCGTAATTCAGCGCTCTGTATAATGAAAAAATACTGTATTGTTTGTTATTGGCCAGGAAGGCGCATTGGGGTTTACCTGTAAGACCTTCCAGGTATAAAATGTAATAAAAAATAAAATAAAATATATACGTCATACATACATATGTATGCCAACAAATCGTATGAATATAATAACAAAAAAAAAACACTTCTATATATACTGTTTGCTACCAATTTTTCTCTAGGTAAATACCGCCAAGTCTCTGAGCATTTACCGCCATCTATTGTAAATTTATTTAATTAATTTTTTATATGGTATATGTATATGTAGGTAGCTATGCAGTTTTATCATTTTTTTTTTCACATTAAACAATTAAATAAAAATATATTTAAAAGGTATTTGAAAAAATTCAACCGCGTGGGGATCGAACACAGGACCGACACATTTTTATTATTTAATAACATAATATGCCAACAAACATGCGATGATATTTCACCGGCCACAACACTGGTGTATAATAATAATAACATCGAAAATATTTATGTTTGTAAAACTTCTGGGAAATTGGCTCGTTATTCACGAGTCAAAGATTGATTGCAAGAAATAAAATCTTCAAATTAAATATAAGCATAAAATAAAAAGCAATTATATGTAAAAGGCTGAATTCAGTCCATTTTTTATGGACATAACGGTAGAAGTCATGTAAGATATTGTATTGTCATTGGAAATATGATATTTATGCTCGACTACACCTCCTGTAAAGTAAAAAGGTATTTCAAAAAAATATATATATACATATACATATATATATAAAATTTAAAAATTTAAAAAAAAAATTAAAAAAAAAATTAAAAAAAAATTAAAAAAAAAATCAAAAAAAAAATAAAAAAAAAATCAAAAAAAAATTTTTAAAAAATCAAAAAAAAAAATCAAATTTTTTTTTTTGCCTTCTAGGGCTTCGCCCTCGGCACCCCCCTGAGCCTTTGCCTTCTAGGGCTTCGCCCCTCCACGCCCCATGAGCAATTGCCGTTTAGGGCTTCGCCCCCATGATCAGTTGCCTTTTAGGGCTTCGCCCCTCCGCGCCCCCATGATTCAAAGCCGTCTAGGGCTTCGCCCCCCTTAGTTAATGCCTTTTAGGGCTTCGCCCCTCCGCACCCCCATGATTAAATGCCGTCTAGGGCTTCGCCCCCCCTAGTTAATGCCTTTTAGGGCTTCACCCCCCGCGCCCCCAAGATTAATTGCCGTTTAGGGCTTCGCCCCCCTTAGTTAATGCCTTTTAGGGCTTCGCCCCTCCGCGCCCCCATGATTAAATGCCGTCTAAGGCTTCGCCCCCATGATCAGTTGCCTTTTAGGACTTCGCCCCTCCGCGCCCCCATGATTAATTGCCGTCTAGGGCTTCGCCCCCCTTAGTTAATGCCTATTAGGGCTTGCGCCCCATGAGGCTGGGCCCCCCGGGCCCCCTTCGGGGCCCCACGGGGCTGCGCCCCTTGTGGCGCCCCCTTTTGAGCCCCATGGGGCTGCGCCCCATGAGGCTGGGCCCCCCGGGCCCCCATTCGGGGCCCCACGGGGCTGCGCCCCTTGTGGCGCCCCCTTTTGAGCCCCATGGGGCTGCGCCCCATGAGGCTGGGCCCCCCGGGCCCCCTTCGGGGCCCCACGGGGCTGCGCCCCATGTGGCGCCCCCTTTTGAGCCCCATGAGGCTGGGCGCCCCCTTTTGAGCCCCATGGGGCTGCGCCCCATGAGGCTGGGCCCCCCGGGCCCCCTTCGGGGCCCCACGGGGCTGCGTCCCTTGTGGCGCCCCCTTTTGAGCCCCATGAGGCTGGGCCCCACGGGGCTGCGCCCCTTGTGGCGCCCCCTTTTGAGCCCCATGAGGCTGGGCCCCACGGGGCTGCGCCCCTTGTGGCGCCCCCTTTTGAGCCCCATGGGGCTGCGCCCCATGAGGCTGGGCCCCCCCGGGGCCCCACGGGGCTGCGCCCCTCGTGGCGCCCCCTTTTGAGCCCCATGGGGCTGCGCCCCATGAGGCTGGGCCCCCCGGGCCCCCTTCGGGGCCCCACGGGGCTGCGCCCCTTGTGGCGCCCCTGGCGGGGCCCCATGAAGCTACTCGCCTTGCGCCCCCGCGGGGGTGAATCCATTGAAACGAAAAAAAAAATCGGCGCCCATGGATCGAAAAAAAAAAAATCGAATCACGTGTTCGATGACGTCACCGATCTACGGACGATGACGACCAAGGATATTTACATACAAAGTCTCTTTCCAAATTATAGATTAGATATATATATATATATATATATATATATATATATATATATATATATATATATATATATATATATATATATATATATATGTATATATATATATATATATATATATATATATATATATATATATATATATATATATATATATATATATATACATATATATATATATATATATATATATATATATATATATATATATATATATATATATATATATATATATTTCGGTCTTTCGTGTCATGCGGGGAAGACGTGCTTCTGCGTTCTTCCCGCTATTACTCGCTTAAACCCGGCTATTGCACGAAATTTAATCTAAAAATTTAACCATCTAATCACTTATTTTACTAATTGCATCCTAGTATAATTTAAGTGTAAAAATAAACAGACGATCGGCCGTTAACAGCGTTTTTAATATCAGTGATTGCGAAAAATTTTGTGTTAATTTTGTGTCAGTTACAAAAGCGTATACGAACGAGATACATCTCCCTACCTGAATACAAAAAAATAAGGGTCGCCAGTCAAAATTCGGTCCCACAGAAGCAATAAATCTTCCACATAATTGCTTTCAGACAAAAATTTTTAACGAACTTTACTTAATAGAATAATAGCAAACAGAAACGGTGTTTCCCAACTGTCTAATAGTTCTTTTTCATATTTAATTTATATTAAAGTAATTCGTGTAATTTTATATTCTTTACTAAATTTATTATTAAAATATTAAATTGCAAACCGCACTCACATATATAAATCCGTTGTCTCCAAAGAGGCGTCTCACGATAAAGATCTGTAAAAAAGTAGTATAACAATTGCTAATCTATTATTATCATAACTAACTACTTTCACTTACAAAGTAACCCTGTTAAATGGCATGTAATAACTCATAAGTGATCCAAGTGATACCTAGGATGACTATCTGTCAAAGCTGACCACAGAGAAGAGTCTATGGCGGTAAGAACTCACTCCTTGAATGGAAATCTCTCTCAAGTACCGCCTTTTTCTCAACACATCTTGGATAAATGCGAGAAAAATAATATCCAAACCTCCAACAAGGTAAGAGTGACGATGGATGATAGCTTAGCTAATAGAAACCTGTATTTAGCCACGTACAATGTAAGAACGTTATCGAGTGAAGGAAGTGTGCTTGCATTAGAGAATGAATTAGAAAATATCAAATGGGATATAATAGGACTTAGTGAAGTAAGACGAAAACAGCAAAACCAAATAATCCTAAAAAGTGGTAACTGTCTCTACTGGAGAGGGCTACCAAATGGTAGAATAGGAGGAGTAGGGTTTCTTATCAATAAGAGAATAGAAAGAAATATTATAGAAATAAGCGACATATCGGAACGTATATGCTATATAGTATTAAGAATCTCGAGCAGGTACACTTGTCAAATCTTCCAAGTGTACGCCCCCACATCTAGCCACCCAGACGAGGAAATAGAAGACTTCTACGAAAAAATACAGGACGCATACGATAATAGCCGTCACCACTTTAAAATAATCATGGGCGACTTTAACGCAAAAATAGGACAAAAGGCAAATACTGAAAGAGCAGTAGGCAATTTTGGTACCGGCCAAAGAAACGACAGAGGCGATCGCCTCATAGAATTCGCAGAACACAACAGGCTCTTTATCACTAATTCATTTTTCAGGAAAAACACCAACAATAAGTGGACTTGGGAGAGTCCTAAAGGAGACAGAAACGAGATCGATTTCATCCTAACAAATGCCCTGCACTCCGTTAAAGACGTTAGTGTTTTAAGTAAAGTAGATATAGGTAGCGATCACAGATTAGTCCGTGCCAAGATGGCCATTAATATAAATTGCGAACGTAGGAAATTAATAAAAGAATGCAGTAACTCTCCAGATTTCGCTCAACTAAGGTCTAGGAAAAGGGAATTTGAACTCGAACTTGGAAATCGATACGGGAAATTAAACCCAGAAGCAGACATCGAGGAATTGAACACTGTAATTAGTTCGGTTCTAACCTCAACAGGTAAGAAATTAGGTGGATTCAGGAAACAGATTAAATTAAGCAAAATTTCAGCGGAAACAAAAAACCTAATTAAGCATAAAAGGAATTTAGATAGGGATAATAATAAGCAAGAATACAATCTAGTAAATAAGGAAATTAAAAAGAGAATAGTCAGGGATGTCAGGGATTTTAACAGCAAGCTAATAGAAAATACCATTAAGAATAACCGTAGCCTGAAAAAGTGCAAACAGGATCTTTTCTTAGGCAAAAACCAAATGATCGCAATCAGATCAGAGAGCGGAGTAATAATTAGGAATAGAGAAGAAATCATAGACAGAGTTTACACGTTCTATGCAAAACTATACGAGAACGACAACGGCCAATTCCCCGCTCTGGAATCGACACACGGCCAAAGGGTTCCTGCAGTATTGCCTAGCGAAGTAGAGGCCGCGCTAAAAACTGCAAAGAACGGTAAAACCCCAGGGGAAGATAATATTCCCATTGACTTACTAAAATGTGGCGGCCCCCCCCTAATTAATATCTTAGCTAGGCTTTTCAGCAAATGCATCCAGAACCAAGTTATACCAGAAGGATGGAATAACGCAACTATCATTTTAATACACAAAAAAGGCGACAAAAGCGATATCAAGAACTACCGACCCATTAGTCTACTTTCAGCGGTCTACAAGCTCTTCACGAAGGTTATTACAGAAAGGCTGAAGAATATCCTCGACGAGAACCAACCTATAGAGCAGGCAGGGTTTAGGGCAAATTTCAGCACAATGGACCACCTCCAAGTAGTTGGCGAACTAATCGAGCGCGCCAACGAATATCAACGGCCATTGTGCCTAGGTTTCGTCGATTATGAGAAAGCCTTCGATACAGTTAGTCATAATGCAGTACTTAACGCTCTAAAAACACAGGGAGTGCCGGAACCCTATGTGGGACTGTTAGCTGCAATATATAAGAATGCCACAGCTTCGGTTAAAATTTTTTCAGGTACAGATAGATTTAGCATAGGAAAAGGAGTAAGACAAGGAGATACAATCTCGCCCAAGTTATTCAATGCGGTGCTTGAGGGAGTTTTCAGGAAATTGGATTGGGATACAGCCGGAGTAAGCATCAATGGTCGCTTTTTGAGTCACCTTCGGTTCGCAGACGATATAGTTTTAGTAGCTCGTGATTCAGCTGACCTACTTATCAGACTAACACAGCTGGACAGGGAAAGTAGAAAAGTAGGATTAAAAATTAACGTAGATAAGACTAAACTAATGTTCAATAGTTATTGCATGCCTGATAGCATCCCCTTAGATGATAAACCAGTAGAAGTAGTAAATAATTATTTATATTTAGGTCAAATAATTGACATGTCTGGTAGTAAAAATGAAGAGATAAAGAGACGTATGAAATTAGGGTGGAGTGCATTTGGACGGATGAATGCTGTTTTTAAATCAAAAATGCCACTCTGCCTGAAGAAAAGGATCTTTGATCAATGCGTTTTGCCAGTGATGACGTATGGATGTGAAACTTGGACACTGAACGCCAAGATGCAAAATAAAATCCAATGCACTCAAAGAAGTATGGAACGCTGTATGCTTGGCATAACGAGGAAAGACAGGAAGCGGAACACGTGGGTGAGAAATATGACAAGGGTAGTGGACATAGTGGATAGAGTGAAGAGATTGAAATGGCAATGGGCGGGTCACGTAGCTAGGAGGATGGACGAAAGGTGGACAAAAGAAGTGCTTGAATGGTACCCGAGAGAAGGCAAAAGAGTAAAAGGAAGACCGCAAGGAAGATGGGTGAACGAAATTAGGAAAATGTGCGGAATGAGATGGATGAGTGTTGCGCAAAACAGAGACGAGTGGAAGCGTGTTGGAGAGGCCTTCATCCAGCAGTGGATGGCGAATGGCTGTAAATGATGATGATGATGATATATATATATATATATATATATATATATATATATATATATATATATATATATATATATATATATATATATATATATATATATATATATATATATATATATATATATATATATATATATATATATATATATATACTATATTTATGTACATACATATGTGAAAGCATTATTCAATACTACATATATTTATTTCCAGAGCATTTATTTAATATTCGTACATTGGATTCATGGATTTTTCGACCAAAACTGTTGAGAGAAGAGCACCCAGATAATTTCCACTTTGAGAACGTGTAGCACGTACAGTTTAGTGTTCCTAAAGTTGGGACAGAGAGATCGCAAACAAAGCAAAAGCTGTTTGAGAAATCGTTTCATATTCCATACTACATTAAAATCTAGTTTTACGACTGCATTAGAATAGGTGAAAGTTTTCATATAATTTGCTCGTAACTTTTACTTGAAACGATTCAAATTAAACTATCGACAGTGTAAAATATCAACACACTAGAAATGTAACATAAAGCACTTGAATTATTCATTTTTATCTACATTTGTACTAAACTATGTATTCATCATCATCATTATCATTATGATCTACAGCCACTTACCATCCACGCTCACACATTTACCTAATTTCGTCTACCCATCTGTCTTTCGTCTACCATTCCTTTTTTCTCTCGGGTACTATTCTAGCACTTCTTTTGTCCACCTTTCATCCATTCTTCTAGCCACGTGGCCCGCCCATTGTCATTTCAATGTCTTCAATCTATCCACTATATCCACTCCTCTTGTCATACTTCTTACCACGTATTCCGTTTCCTATCTTTCCTCGTTATGCCAAGCACACAGCGTTTCATACTTCTTTGCGTGCATAGGATTATATGTATCACTTTGGTGTTCATATACCTACATATATATATATATATATATATATATATATATATATATATATATATATATATATATATATATATATATATATATATATATATATATATATATATATATATATATATATATATATATATATACATATATATATATATATATATATATATATATATATATATATATATATATGTAGCTCTTACATTTCAAGTACTTACATATGCATACAAAGTTATACAAATTGTATAAATTGTATGAACAAATTATATAAAAATTCAAATATGTTAGACATATCAAAATAGATTATTTTATGTTTCAAAAGTAGACGTCGCTTTTCAACTTAAGTTTTAATTTATTGTTTTTGAAGCTATTGTATAGCTACTGAAAGTCTATAGTAAAATAATAATTGGAAAAATTTTCCGGTATCTGTTTTAGTTGGCCAGTAACTAGAATCAGTAATAATATAGTGTGTGTGTTAGGACAAAGGAAATTTTCCGGTTGCACGGAAAAATTCGATCGTTTCCAGTGATTCTAACTTTCAAGTTTCGAACATATCGTGTGTGCTCTAGAATATAAGTAAAATTTACACCGGAGAGTTTCGCTCTGGAACCATTATCGTTTCTTTTTACAACTGAAACTATACACGGTCGGTCGCATATTAAAAAGTGCAAAGTTAACTCGCACAGATTAGATACAATAAAGTAGGAAGATTTCACGCTTATCTCGACGATCTTAGTGGACTTGACTGTATGCAACATTTAATATTTGTACCATGTTGAACATTATTATTGAACAGAATTTTCTGCTGAATATTTATTTTCCGTACTAAAACAATTTTGCAAAGGTCTCAATTATATATGTACATAAGTATATATAATTTTATATTTGAATACATATAATCATTTCCAATACAGTTTGAAAAAAATAATATAGAAAGATATCATTTTTATTATTTTTAGTATTTAAGCCCGAAATGTATAAAATAAAATTTCAAATTAATATATCAGCACTTCTGTAGCTTTATATCAATAACGCGTCATTAAAGTAAAAATATGAAATCTTCTTCAAAACTTATATTATATTATACCTTTATAATTTTTCATGAAAGCCTATTAAAGGTTGCAAGAAATCAAAAGGATTGAATATAAAAATGATAATCTACCTAAGAATTATAAGCTTTTCTTTTCTATTATTGATTTTCCCTTTGACTGGGTGGTTTTGAAAAATAGCAGAGAGAAAGAAAAAAAACATAGATAAAGTAATCAACGGAGTGGAGACCATTGCAATCTTCAATAAATTTGAAACACTGATTTCAAATATGACATTGATTTTTTCTCGTTTAAGAAATTATGTAATTTTTACAGATTTTTGGTTTTTGCAGCCTCACAAACAAGAAAAACCAACAAAAATCAATGTCATTATCGAACTCGGGGGTTCAAATTTAATTAAGATCGAATAGTCTCTGCTCCGTCAATTTTTTTGTTGCTGAGAATAATTAATTCCACACGTAATGGATCATGAATATTTACACTATTACGATATTTTGTCTTTATCAAACTAATGGTTGAAAAACCAGTCTCGTAAAGGTAATAGAGTTTCAGTGCATATTCTTAAATATCTGGGAAGAATTCTGCTTTCAATTTGATCTAAAAGGACGCAAGTGAAGTTGTGGTTTCAAAACATTTTCTTAATTCTTCATTTGTCGTCAGATCAATTAGTTTATCTTCCAAATTAATTATTATAAACGTTATAATAAGCTATTGTTTTAATTTTTTGTTAACTTCTTTGTGCACGGACCGGCTACCGCCATTACACGGACCATTACTGGGCCGCGGACCATAGTTTGAGTAGCACTGAGCTAGACACATTTCAAAAGTTATTTATAGGAACTCGTTGAGGGGAAAAAAGCACAACAAAAAAATTTCAGTACTCAAAATATTTACGCATATCTATTTCTTAGTACATACAATGCTATCTTCAGAATCTGCCGAAACTCAGCATCAAAGCTTTAAAAGTGAACCGTCTAGAGGTCGCGCCGAGGTCGAAATCCCAAAACACGTTCTAAATTCTAAAAATTTCACACAATATAAATTCCCTACTCGAAAATCTTATTTCGCATGTTGTGCATTGTCGCTTTAGGGTTATCGTTGCAAAGCATGGGTCGATAGCCATTTGGCTGCTACACGGACATCGTAACAACGGTTAGGTGCGACCAAGTGAGATGATTCGCGTTCACACAACCCTAACCTCCCCCTTCCCCTGACGAAATCGTCTCGATGGGAAATAAACGGGGTTGAAAAAAAGTGACTGGCAATGATTATCGAGCGTGTCAATCAATTTAAAGGGGAGATATGTACCTGTCTCGAAGGCTGTTGATGTACATACGTCGTAACGATCGCAACGGTGTTGCGGGGTTCTATTAGCGCGTTTCCGACGTTAATCGAGGTCTAAACACGTCGAATTCTACCCTTACACCGCCACGGGAGAGAACATAGTACCCCATAAATCCCACTAATTTATCCGCAATGGCGTTAAGTCTCGCAAAGTTGTTAAACACCGCTGCCGGTATAAGTTGTCAGTGCGAAAAACAAACAAAACCCATCATATGTTCTTTTAAATGATAACGATCTATTCGCACAAACTTACTTACAAACACATACATATTCAAACTTTCGTATTATTGGTCACAAAATACGTCACGTCGGAGATTATATTTCGTATGCTAATAATATTTAATGGTTGAATAGAGCGAGTATGAATTAAGTTACTCGATGACTTTCAGTCAGTACTGCCACAATACGTCAAATAACAATAATCTATACGTCTATTCTAATTTTTTTTGTTTTAGTGATCGTTATAAATTTTTAACGTGTATATTGGCAATATTTATATTGATAATTTTTAATTTAATCTCAAATGACCAAACCGCGCAAAATGGCAAAGTTTCGAAACGATCGAAAGACTAGGAATTTTAGCGCAATCTTTTGCGAAGTAAAATATAGAAAAGCCTAGTAATAATAAGATTCCATCCATTGATACTATGAAGATATGTGTTTATGTACGATACTACGCACATAAATAAACTGAAAATATTATAAATATTTATTTTTTGCACTATACTAGTATGATAACTAAAATTAAAATTTATCGTGAATCTCTCCCCTTAATAATTTTATGAAATGCTTCCCAAGAAATAAATATATTCTCATCGCCAATGAGTTGAACCAAAATGATCCCAAGACAAAGGCACTAGGCAACAGATGTGGATAAAATTCAAATGTCTTCAGATATTTTATTTTACTTATTTTTATTTATTTTTTACATTAGGTATATACCAGGAAGGCTGTACAGGTAGACCCCAATGCGCCTTCCTAGATACTTAATTACAAACATTGCAGCATTTTTATTACATAAATCACTGTATTTTGAGAGGCTGAAGAACACGAATTTAACAATTAATTAATCAATTGAGACATCTATGGATTTAGACTTGTACCTAAATTTTTACACATTGTACATAAATCAAATTCAGATATATAAACATAAACGCAACCACTGAGCTGGGTATATAAATATCTGAGAAATTTCCTTCGGACAGATCGAATAGATCGTGTCGATTACTGCTGGAACGTATACCCCACGTACATATAACGGAACATGAATTTTGCTATGTAAAATGTACCAAAGAATATTTTTCGTACCGCTGTTTACTTACAGATAGCTGAACTTGTCTATAAAATCAGGAATCAATCAAAATCTCACAACCATCTATTGATAATTCACATATCGAAAAAATAACAAGTGATGAAATGAAAAATCAAGTGTAAGGTTTTTGTATACTTTCAAGGAGCGATAAACAAGTAGTTACACAGAATTTCCGGTTTAGAATCTTTGAAACGAGCCGAGCGTTAGTTGATTCTGTGAAAATTTCCCCACCAAATTTCACTTGCTTCGCATTTGAATAATTAAGGAAACTCAAGACGTGTTTGTAATTGAAATTATAATCGTTTCGAAAGCGATATAGCGTGCCGACAAAGCCCAGCTAAAACCGTAAATGTAATTATTATCAAAGTCGACGAAATAATTAGGAACTAGGCAGTTGATTTTGCTTCTCGGAAAGAAAACTCGGAAAATTAACAAACGAGTATTACCATACGAGAGAGAATACGTAACTGGGTGTATGTACATATGTACATATGCGTGTGTGTTTGAACAATAGTTTATTCTCAAATTATGTATTGTTCTGAAATCATGGCTGGTTTACCGTAAACACATCTCAACTTTTGCATTCAGTTGAATCCAACGAAATGTCGAGCAAATCGTAAACTTTGTAGTTGTGGTGTATTTGCACGCGTTTCATGTTGAATTCATCAACTTGCATAATTGAAACGTTTAAAATTCAGTCGAAAATTGCGAGCTTGTGAAGTTTTCATTGTTCGCATATCATGTGTGCATTGTTCGCTTAAATGCCTGTATATCTTAAGGGCAATATTGCCTTATGAAACTTCAGATTACTAATAATATTCCAACAAGTGCACGTTTATTGTTTGTATTTTACTACACTGTTGAATACATATTGCGTCCTTAGAAGATGATGACTTTACAATTTGGTTAAATTGAGTTATTAAATGCAGTTTTATTCCTATTTTCATTTTGTAACAGAGCATATTGATAACTATTCAAAATGACGACACATCTGTTTTGCTAAAACAGTGTGTAAACGTCATAAGATTTAACTTGAATTAAAAATTAGTTATCAAATCCAAAACCATCCATTGAAATAGATATTCATTATTTACATAACATAACATAATACATATATATATATATATATATATATATATATATATATATATATATATATATATATATATATATATATATATATATATATATATATATACTAGTGAATAGCCCGATGAAACATCATCGCATGGGTATAAAATTATTATATACTCGTATAAAACTAAAAAAAAAATCCGGAACCGGAACCGTTATTTTCGTAGACTCTCATAGATAGTTTTCAATTCTTTATTTGTAATAATTTTCAATTCTTAAAAATACGCAGACTCCCATAGAGAGTTTTCAATTATTTATTTAAAGACCTATTTTTTTCTATTATTATTAGCTATCGCCCCGAGCGATACTGCAAATCGAAATCGATTCACTCGATCCATGACACCCGACTAATTCCGACTTGTTCCGACAACTACCGAAGATATGACTCCGTTTTGATTGGTTGTCCATACGTTCTGTACGATTATTGAATATTAACGTTATTTAGAGCAGCCTTTATATCCGTATCATGGTGTACTGGTCAGTGTATATTGATCTGGGCGCGATGGGGGTAGGTTCGAGTCGGCGTCCTGGAATTGATTTTATTTTTTCAAATATCGCTAAAATATAAATTAATTTCAATTTCAATAATTTCAATTAAAAATATATATTTAATTGTTTTATATGAAAAGAAAAAAAAATGGTTCAAAACTTCGATAAATGAAATTATTAAAATTATGTATTTTTATATGGCGAGAAGGAATATTTCAATTAATGTTTAAAAAAAAAAGGCGAAATGAAGAATTGGATTTGGCACGATGTCCGAGACGATTAGCTCATTTAGACCCAGATTCAGGCTATTTGGGGTGATCGGTTCGAGTCGCGACAAAGTCGTCTCGTCGAAAAATGAATAAATCGATTTTTATCGATTCGTTCATTATGTTCGGCGAGAGTTAGGACACACACACACACACACACCCACACACACACACACACACAGATTACCGTCGTTATATATATGATATATATATATATATATATATATATATATATATTTTTTTTTTTTTTTTATTGTTCTCATCGCTCAGCATTAGGGACACCTGTTATTTCACACTGGTCCAAACTTGAATTTATAAAAAATTATCTATCGATCAGTTTGGAGTCACAAACAAACAAATCTGACCAGCAGCACTACAGATAATACTCGGAATAAATTGTTTTCAATCGAGGTCAACTCACGGGAACGAACCCGTCAACCTCTCGGTGGTTAGCATTAACCACCAAGCTAAGCTACTGGCTTATACATATGTATGTAGTAGTATAAAATAAAAGAAAAATGAACTAATATAATTGAAAAAACAAATAACTGGAATGGATCATGATATTAAACTAAAAAAAATGTTTACAGAAAATAAAGTAAACCTTAAGACTTATTTTATTAAATTCAAAACTAATGTTGCCATTATTTAAATATGTGAAATTGTATACTGTGAAAATTCATATTTGTAATCTTGAAGTACGAACTCAAAACTGATATGATTTTGATTAAAATCAACCATAAAAGAACCGTTAGAGAGAATTTTTTAATATATGTACATTTATGTACGTAGAAAAGTTATTAAATATCCTTACTTACAAAGAGTGAAATTTTGTGCTCGTCTTATTGTATTATAATATTATGCAAAATTTGAAATGTAATTTTATTTGAATACACATACGCATCTAATATATGTATGTATGTATATATAATCGAAAGAAACTTTGTATATTTGTTTGGTTCGAAATCCGTCACAAATGAATATTCAAATAAATTTTAATAAAACAAATCTATTCAAATAAATTTAATAAAATGTTTACTATTAGATTTAGCCGTGTTTAAGCGTTTTATATTTTGTACAAATAACGAGCGAAGCCGGGTGAAACCACTAGAATATTATGAAATAATGTACCTACACAAATAACTCATCAACTGCACTTGACTCCGCATTTTAAGTTTGAGCCCTGTTGCTATCATCTTCAATAAATTATTGAACGGTCAAAATGTACTAAACACATATAAAAATTGGTCGATAATTTAATGCCTTTTGAAAATAATATTTATTTTCAAATAAAATTGTAAACAAATGAAGCTATTTTCAATGGTAGTAGCGAATAGAAACAAAGTGAAAACGTTGTTGAATCAATTCTTTAGTTAAATCAGATTCAGTACCTGTTATTTTTCAAATCATCTTGATAAGTTGATACGCGATCGGTTTGAGTTAATTTATTGCTATTTTGGTGATGATTATAAACGTTAACAAAATACGCGTAGTTTAGACTGTTTGTTCATTAATCCGCTTGTCTACTGAGTTTGAATAAAAATAAAAATTATTGAATAAAATAAAATAAGTGCAGTGTGTTCGTGTTCAATTTCAAACATCAACCTCAAATCCGTGGACTATCTAATGATTTTCGGTATGTACACACTTTGTGAGCTATTATTACCAATATTATACATGTTTTTTTTTATATAAAAACAAAAAATTCGTTTAATGGCATATTACATTTTCAATTAAATTATTTTTTTCCATATAAAACGTATTTTTTTACATAATATAAATGATTTGATAAAACCGCAGAATTCTATCAAGTGTTGAGAGTTAATTGCATTTATTTAATTTTCGTACGCAGCAATCTATCGCTCGATTTGCCTGTAGTAGAGATCGTTGTCACTGTTCTAGTCACAATGATAGATATTTGTATTATGACTAGAAATTGATTTTTGCCAAGTCGTTCAATTTTAATAAGTAAACTCGTGCTCTCTGGAAAGATTTCAATTTGCGATCGGAAAAAACCTAGACACCAGCTTTCAAATAATCTACCATAATAAATCAAAAGCGTCTGGTCCATTCTTTAAATATTTATGTAATGTCATTGAAAAACTATGTATGGAGTCGTTGATAGTTTGAATGTTACATTAACACCAATTGACGACACGTTAATATATTATTATCAGTACTGGATAAAAGTGACATGTGGTACATATCAGATTGAAACAAAATAAAAATTAAACGGCTTATGACTCAGTAAACACTTCACATGGATCTTCCTGTTTCCCTTACCTTATATATACCTACTGGTAATTATTTGTTAGATGAATCGTCATGATTATCGCTTCGATAAATTGTCCAATCGATTACGTGACAGATCACTGCGCCTATACACACCCGTAGGAGATTCAGTCTTAGTCGATAAATCGACATTATGAAATTCAGTCTTTCGGGAGCTTGAAAAGAGAAATTTGATATGTACTTTTGCAATATGCTACTAACTACTTTATCATGATGGTAAATTGTCATGATTATCGCCGCGATAAATTATGCAACCGGAACTTGAGACTTTTGTTTGCTCATCAATAAAATTAAAGAAATTTTTTTTTTTGATAAATATTTGCATTTTTAAATGTGTTGTGTATGTTAGAATGCCAAAGTATAAATTTACTAACCCAAATTTAATTAAAAAGGTGTATTTTTTAATACATTTGTTTACTTTTATGAAAATAAACGACAAATTGCATCCACAAAAAATATATAAAAAATATTTAAAAATATAAAAATACTAAATAAATAAGAATTTATTCCAGTTTCTAATTTTTGTTGAAAAAATTATGGTTGTTGAGTTTTATGTCGAAATTGTTTTCGAATTCATTTTATGTCGAAGTTGGCTTTATTATTAACAATGCTTTATCAAAGAAATTGAATTTTCATATTCATTCCCCAGTTGATTGATAAATCTTAAACTCTTTTAGTTTTTTTTTTTATTTTATAATGAAGAAATCTCCTGGTTGTTTGTGATTTATCTATTTAAGTCCTCTTCCATCTTCAGCGCCACATTCTCAATTAGATCTTCATCAGTATTATCTTCATTGTCTTCAATTACTTCGATATCTGAACTGTCTTTAATTGAAATAAGTCCTCTTCTATCTTCAGCGCCACATTCTCAATTAGATCTTCATCAGTATTATCTTCATTGTCTTCAATTACTTCGATATCTGAACTGTCTTTAATTGAAATAAGTCGCCTTAACAAATTTTCTCCATATTTCAATTACATTTTTGGAGCAATTCTCAAAATGCTTTTCATTGGCAAAATAATCAGGCTTTTGTAGAAAAATGTAACTTTCTTCAATTTTTGAAACAGTGCTGCAAACATTTCGAATGATAAAGTTGTATCAATCATGGACATCCTTTCCAATAGAATAATAATTTCGGAAGCCATTAAATTAGCATCTCGACGAGTTAAAGTTTCAACTGCCCATTTTATAGGGTCGAGTATTTCAGAAATAGTTTTTAATACGCTTATATTCAATTCGTTCCAAATATGGCCTACATATATTCAAGTCAATCAACGATTTTTTAATGCAGTTTTGTAACTTAAAACTATGTTCTATCATGGTTACCAACGTATTCCACCTTATCTTTACCTATATGTACATAAGTATAAAATAAGTTCAATATCAAATTCCCTTTTTACATACATATTTTTTTGAGTCTTTTCTGAACAATTTTATAATTTTGCGAGTATCCATAAGCGCGTCATAGAAGCTTGGTTTCAGACTCACTGCATTATTCCTAGTTTAAGAATTATCAGTTTCACAGTCACTTTCTGTAATGGAATCTTCGTTGGAATAGTGCGAGTCATCGTCTGTTTGACATGGATATTTTTCTGGTATAATACTTCTTTTACAGCTAGATGTATTGTGTGATTTATGCAAAGTTCATTGTCAACCGGACTTTCACGCCCAAACTTTTTCTTCGCGAACGGTCACTTAAAACGCTCGTATTATAAATATAATACCTTTTTTTATACAATGAAAAACAGTTGTTTCAGGGGTTTCAACCATAAGAATATTATTTTCCACAAATAAAATGTAAAATATATTACGCACATTTTAAATTTAAAGTTCCGGGACGTCTCGTCGCAGAATCACTAATGAGTACCAAACGAGAGTTTCAGTTTTTGTCAACTAATTGACGTTACGAAATTCATTTTTGAAGAGTTTTTCCATGTTTTGAGACATTTTGATAGATGTGTTTTGCAATATATTATGAAAAAGTACTCACGTACTGGAGAGATGAAAGATCGATTTCGTTCGACAAAACAACGATAATCTTCGAATCGTTAAACGCGCGGCAAATGAGCCGTGATAGAGATGCGAAAGCGCTCCACGAAGATCGTCGCGATCGATAAGTCTACGTTTCACCGTATTATTACTAGAATGGAGAGACACAGAGAGAGAGAGGAAAGGAGAAAGCGCCCCGTGGATATTTGAACTGTCATACCGCGAGTATAGTTTAATGCGAAAACTTTGC
The DNA here is from genome assembly GCF_051622035.1 of Arctopsyche grandis. Classification (NCBI taxonomy): domain Eukaryota; kingdom Metazoa; phylum Arthropoda; class Insecta; order Trichoptera; family Hydropsychidae; genus Arctopsyche; species Arctopsyche grandis. The sequence continues at coordinate 22,274,219 of NC_135356.1, forward strand.
CCGCGAAACCCCCGGGTAGGTGGACGGGAAAATGGGGAGTGAAAATGGGGTGGGTAGATTCGGTCCCTGAAAAAAAAAAACCGCCTTTTTAATGCAATAATAATAATAGTAATACGAGAGGGGGATCTGGGCCAAAGTTTCCGCACGAGTGGAATAAGCAAGCGTTGAGGGATGTTTTATTCGTTGGACCGATTTATGTGCGCACACATCTGAAAGTTGCGCTTGGGATACAGCTCCACGGCTACATGTGTAGAAAGTTATGCTCGATTAAAATTTGGATGGAAGTTACATCGGGTATATACTGGGTGGGAGGGGGCGAATGTGACCAAAAAATACACCGAATGTTGAGGGATAAAACTGGCTATCGGGTAATCGGAGGTTGATTCTTTATCGGTTTGAATAATTTTATGTCTTTTCTATTTGGGTCATTCGATGTCTCTACTTACATATACATATACGTATATATGGGTTATCAAAATTAGCTTGAAATTTGTGTTTGACTTTTTATCTCTGAGAGTGGTTTTTGATAGATCAAAAAATAAACATTATTTATTTATTTAATTTAGAATAGTTAGATAATTCTAACACATAATTGAAATACGTACTCACATATAACTCTAAAACTACATATTATATATTAATATATACTAAACTTATATGCACTGTCCCTCACAGAGGTGTCTCCTAGCACGTCGCAAGAATGCATCCACGCTCTTAGAAGACCTGATGCAATCAGGGATTGTCATTGTGCATATATGTTTATGATCACAACCCTTTGAAAGACACCACCAATCATCTTCTTTTTCCTTACTACACCTTTAATTGTTCTTATTTCTAGTATAATAATTATGGATATCACTATTTCTTATTATATAATCCTGAAAACACTTATAAGTTAGATCGTAGGTAATAACTTACGATCTAACTTAAAAAAATTACTAAAATATAAACTATATCTAATACCCATCCATCCCAATTCACCAAACATATTTCTAATACTTTTTAATTCAAAATACTTTTCATGGCTTCATTTTGTAATTTTTGTATTTTTCCTAAATCTTGGCCACTGAACATGTTAAGCACAGTGGCACAATAATCCACATCCGGCAAGATAATTGTACTATTGTCTTATTCTACTGAAAATATTTTTAACCTACATACATAAAACACCAACATTTCTAGCCAACTTTTTTATTATATATACAATATACATATACATATACCTTAAAATTCAGTCTCGAGTCTATGTCAATTCCCAAATATTTTATATTATTAACTATTTCATATATTGAGAAAAATTTTAAGTTCATTTGACGTTATATGATTTTTTTAAATTAAAATGGAATGAATGGTGCTGTATATATTTTTGACCTGCAATTGAAATACAAATAATCTAAGAAAGTCTATTTTATACAAAATTAACTTGTGGCGAATATTTTTTAATCAAAAAAATATTAAGCTGAAAACCAATCCTTATATACATAAAAAATACGGGTTTTTTCATTTCAAATTGACCCCTTTTCAATATTTATTTGAGCTACCTATTTCCCCTACATTTGCTGTTTCCCTACATTTGCACTAAAATTCCGTCGAAAATGCTCTCATAAACGCTATGTGTGAGTGTGTATATATGTTTAATTATTTAATTTTGTTTTGTGACCTTCTTATATTCCTCGAAAACATAGATAAAGTCGTAGGTTGGTCACATCTGAATTTTTTTCATATTAAATTAAATGTAATCAAATGGTATTTGTAAAAAATACGATCGCGTGCGGATCGAACACGAGACTGACACATGTCTTTTTATTTAATAACTAAATATGTCATAACCCATGAGATGATATTTCATCGGGCATCGCACTAGTATCTCATAAACGAGAAGAAGCCAACAAAAATCAATTCCGCACCGGTTTTTTTGTTGTTCAGTGTAATCATTAGCATCATCATCAGTTACACTACTTACATTCACCATCTACTGCTGGATGAAGGCGTTTCCAATACGTTTCCATTCATCTCTATTTCCCCCACATTGTAAGGAATGAAATGGGGAGTGGGGAGAATAGGGGAACACGGGAAATGGGGGGCAGGAGCCGATAGCAGTATTGCAATCATAGAAAATAATTCACTGCCGTCCGTGAAAGAGTTTCAGTTGAAAAAGATTTTTAAAATCAAAGTCAAAAGAAAAACTAACAAGTTCAGGAGTGTTGGTGTGTTTTTCAGTCACGTGTGGTACTAACCTAGCGGTATTTTTCAACATCTCCTTTTCGTCACTTCCGGTCGGAGAAAAGGGCGGAAACGAAGGAAAGACGTCGCCCGGGGGGACGTCTGCATCCAGGGGTGGGAAGAGGTGGGTTCGTTTGAAATCGTAAAGTGATATATTAGCAGTATGAAGACATGAAGACGTGTCGTCTTCCACTCCATCCGGTCGTGGCGGGTTTGTTCGCGGCTGGATTAGTTGGCGTTGACGCGCCGCTCAAAACAAAAACGTCCGCTTCCTAGTAGACGGCCTGTCAAGTTATATTACCTAAAAGGCACGTTTGCCTGTCTCCATGTGTACCACATTGTACTGGCCTGGGTAGTGTGTGTCTGAGTGCCTGCCTCTGCGGCTAATTCATCATCACCTGATAAATTCACTTGGTTGTGTCGAGTTTTGCGTATGTACTCCGTGTGTATGTTCACTGTCCAAAAATGTGTATTGCATTGAATTGTTTGTACGGCAAGTCATTATGTGTCACTGTGTCTTTGCTGAAGTCATAGATATACCTACTTATAATACATAGATGCGCCCTTACGGACATTTTTGGTCGGAGATGTTGTCGCCATTAACTGAGGGGTGCGGGGGGTTTAACTAGCGGGAAAGTGGTGAAAAAAAAGGAAGGACGCAGCGGTCGGCAACCAATTTTTGTACAGTTTATGTATATGTACATGCACTGAAGTTTTATTTTATTTATAACTTTATTTTATTGGACATTCCGCGTCACAGTAAACCAAACTAATAAAGCCATATTAATAAAAAAATATTTAGCTATACACACTATATTAAACTACAAATGTATGTTACTATAATAAAACCATCATTAACAATTACAATATTTAAACATTAGTAACTTCCGCAAGCATGCATTTAATAACACCTGTGGCAGAGGTTGTCGACCGCTTTTGCATACCGTTGTCTATGCATACTCCTTACTTCTTAGAAGCTAACTAGCTACTGAGAGAAAGTGTGCATGCGCCATTTATTTTGCATGCGCCAGCAGGGAGACCGGCATAAAGTGAAAGGGCGTATCTATGTATTATACATCTATGGCTGAAGTAGATTTAGGCGTGTCCGTTTCGGTGGTAAGTGCATTCGTCATTCGAAGTAAGACATTTGGAATGTACCAGTGCCGTGCCGTGACTTTAAAAACAGAGGACTATGTATGGACAGAAAATATCTATATACAAACATATATAAAATTGAATGTCTGTTTGTCTGTCTGTCTGTCCATAAACCACTCAACCGATTACGATGGAACTTTCAGGATTGGTTGTATGCATGTCCGGAAAGCTTAGTCAGGTCGAACACTAAAGACACATGCAGCATACACGCTGCAATTGCTTCAGGAAGCATTTATTTTTCATACTACGCCGCGCAGCAAATATTTTGCCCGGTGTGCAAATGTTTTGCCCGGGTTTAATAAATGCATCCTGAAGTATTTGCAGCGTGCATGCTATATGCGTCTTTGGTGTGCGGCATGACTTACTGTGAAATAAAACGGGAAAAAACTTCTTAATAATAATATTCGTAATTACGATTTTACAGACGCGAAAGTTTGAAGCGCCATTGTGTAGTCAAAGAAATGTGTTCGTTGGTAACCACGTTACCAGTTGGTTTATGACGACACGGCGTTGAAGAGACGTTAGTTGAGCTCCAACCATCACTTGAAACGGGAAAGTGAATGGCAATTGCATGCCTTATTCTGGCATTGCAACGCATGCCGCATTGCAATGCATGCCGCAAAATGTGTATTTTTTTTCTTCTAATTATTTTTGTGAGAATTGGAATGAAACTAATAATATATGTATATAATAATAAATAATATATGCATGTAAACATGTATAAATACATATTTATGTGATTCGGCTGTCGGTTCTCAGATATTTTGACGTTTTTGAAAAAAGTATTGTTTATCGTTGAACGGAACTTTTGCTTATTTTTTACTTATGTGTAAAATATTCGTTTGAAAATGTAATTTTAATTTTAATTTTAAACTTTCCCATAAGCCTTTAATGTAAGTATACAGTCCGGAATTATAAGCCCACTACACTACATATACGCATAAAAGCCGTTTTTAAAATTAGATTTTTATTGATCCTTACTTATGAAAACTCTGTATCGTCCTGTATTCCGTTCCGAATGGCGTTTGTATTTTTTTTCACGAAATTTAATGAAATACAAAGCTGCAACATACATAGCTCATTAGTCAAGCGATCGTTTAACAGATGAGGGGTTGTTATGTAAATTTCTACTAAAATCAGATCGTTATCTATTTGCTGATTTTATAACGAAACGGATGCAATATTAATTTTAACTCCCGTAAATCTATTATCATGTTATGTTACTGTATTTTAATTAATATTCCATCTTTAAAATTTATCTATTTTACATACATATGTATATGTACATACAATTTAGACTACAATGCGATTCAATTATGTTCTTTTCGCGTACTCGTATTTTATAAAATGTACATATATGAATATTTTTGCATTTAAAAAAAAAGGTACTCAAAGAAGCTAACCACAATTTTTATGGTCAAAATAACAACGATATCACGAAAAATATCAAAACTTTCTTGATGCAGCATCAAATACAAATAACTGTTGCGAGCGTGACACAAGTTTTTTGTACTGAGATTTTAACTCTCGTTTATCAGTCAAAACTCATTTAAACTGCAAGATTTGACTCCTGATTGCTGATTGAGATAAATCGATTGGTAATGTTTATACATGACATTATTTTGAATCGGTGAAATGTTTAACCCTAGTACGAATACTACAATTTTCTAACACCAATGGATACGGATATCGGCTTGATTTTTCAATGTTTTATTATTTATTTTAATTTTATATGAAGGATTATTAATTGTAAAAGTCAAAATATATATATTTTGATGAAATAAAATATATTTTAAATAAAAATAATAAATTGCACTTTGGAAAAAATAAGTAAGATTAAAATAAAACTAATTTATTTATATCAATTCAAATAACGTCTCGCCTTACAGCCAACTTTTTACGATAAAATTACATATGGGTTTTTGATAGTAAATTGTCGAAATGGACATCCAAAAACTCTTTCCAACTCATCATTAAATGAATGGAATAAATTGATGATCGAATACAAGGTTATCTTTGGTCATTAAATATTATCTTATTTTATCGTTTATTTTATTCCAAATAAAATGTAATAAAATTCAGCATTTTATTATTTTATCATTTTCAGACGAATGTATATTTTTTTAAATAAATAAAATAAAAAAAAATAAATAAGGTAATGAGTAAAATAAATGAAGTACATAGTCAAAGGATTTTAATTTTTTTTTTTCTATAATTTAGTAATTGAAATTTTAAGAGGCGTTGTCTCACATTATTCGGATTAAGGTTAACTTGATATAAAATCAAATTCATTGTGATTAAAAATACTGTACATTGTGTTTCTAAAAACAATTGTAAAATTTTAAGTTTTCAGATGCAATATAGAGATTTATGATTTTCACTCTTAAAATTAGAATTTTATTTAAGAAAAGTTACACCGCGTTAACATTTGTATCATCCAATATTTTTTTTCGAATTGGAAACAAAAATTTCAAAATGTGATATGATTTTGTTTGATGTTATCAAACTTTGATAGCCAAGCTTCATCTGTTGTTCGACCGGCACACAATCGAAGGCCCATTAAGGCAAGATCCTTTAGAAAAATGTGTTCTTTTAAACGTTCCTCGTGAACTTGGAGATGTATACAATTTTAGGACGTTTAAAAATCAGCAAAAACAAAGGGAAAACTTGAGATTTTCACGAGCAATTTGTCCGCGCACATAATGAATTCTTTTTGGCGCGGTGGCTCTGCTGCTGGTCGCTTCCTTCCTTCCTTCCTTCCTGGCGGCGCCAGTCGTTAAACTTAAATATTTGTCCTGTTGTCTTCTTTTTACGGGAGCAACATTTGGTCCCTGCTTTATGGCCGATGATAAATGCGATCCATTTTTTTTTTATTATTTTAGAAGGGGACGGCTCTGAAAATTGGTTGGCGAAAGCCGGAGCGCGAAACTTTCGCAATTAAAAAGCACAAATATATACATATACACACGTATATGCGTTATTTTTTTTTCGTTATATTTTTGGAGGCGTGAATGGAACAAAAGGGTGCCAGGCTTTCGATTTGACAGTGGCGACGCGATATTATAATGAAATTAAATGAAAAAGGTCTCCTTTCGGTATCCAACATAGAGAGACTAAAGCGAGCTATTATATATTATATAATAGAATAATACGCCATTGTCGAGATGCGCTCGGTGTATGTACATACATATGTATCTACATATGTATATAAATATTATATATATGTACATCGTTCGTTCGTTATGTCGACGTGTAAAGTTTTCAGCTAATTTGATATTACATGTTGAAGTGCACAATTATCGCATACAATAGGCTCACGTTGCGAAAACTTTAACTTGGGGTAAATTTAAACTTAACTCAAACTGGGGGTAAATTTTTTTTAAATTATAATATATATAAATAAGTTTAGATTACTGCACGTTACTAATTCACTTGGTTAACCATTCCAAATTTTATCCACTCTGTTTCAAAAGAAGGATTCTCCGTTTTTTTTCGAGTCTCAAAGCATGAACTCTCAGATAAGTATTTTTTTTTTAAAGATTTTTTATTAAAGTGATTTAAGTAATTTTAATTGTGACTTTTTCTTTGAGCCCTTTTGAAATACACATGTATATACTTTTAAATACATTTCGATAAATATACTTGTTACATTGACGGATCCAAATAGTATACAGAAAATAATATTATTTATTAATGACAGAATTTATATGAGTTAACCATTTCAGATCGCAAGTGAAGAATAACTTAAAGATCAGATTGTGCCTAGTGCAACATTCATGAAGATTTTTTTTCAATAATGAGTCAAGATTTCCAACTTATAAATCGAAAATCAAATTTGCGGCCTAAAAATTATCTTAATTACGGCTTGTCTAAAATAGTATCAAGATTTGATGATTTTTCGAAACTTATTTAAAGTTTTGAAAATCAATACAAATCGTGCATTTTGGATATTGTTTAATATTATTTACTAGATCGTGAAAACTAATATGTACCGATTTTAAAATGCAAACAAAACCCCGGTATATGAGATAATCAAGTTTTTTTAATTCAAATAATGCTGCGCCGATTTGAAACAGAGTTAATAAATAATGATTAATCGCTAATTTAAGAGGGATGAAAAAACAAAATGGGGATTTGAAAAAAAGCTTAATTATGGCATCGGAAGGGGGAAAATTAAATAGAACAACATTTTTCATTACAAATAGGCGGCAGAAATGGGCCCTATAAACAAATATATTTAAGTATATTGTATATGTAGGTATAGAAACAAAGTAGCTGGGGGAAATCGTCAATAAAAAGCCAATTTATTTTCACGGGAATCAGAAATTAATTAATTCAATTTACAAGCCCGAAATTTCGGGGCGAGAAAATCTCCCCCCTTCTGCTTTTTGCCTTTATGCGTTCCTTAACGACGAAACAGGATTTAAAAACTTCAAAATCCTTTGAAACAACAGTAAGAAAATGACGAAAAGGTCACGCTCTAATGCCAAAGTTTGAAAAAGTGTCAACTCTAACTTGAATGATTAAATGATGGATTAAAATATATATGTACACACATATATATATATATATATATATATATATATATATATATATATATATATATATATATATATATATATATATATATATATATACACATTAGTATTAAATTGATGATTAATATAATATATGCGTGTCATTTTAACTTCTTTTATAATACTTGTATATACATACATACATACATACGTACATATATGTACGTATATTAATTTAAAAGATTACGGCATTTCAATTTCAAACGGTGAATACACAAACGTACAAACGAATACAAAACACGACTCGAAGCGTATTAAATAAATTGAATTCAATATGTCAAAAAATTTCTCACAATTTGCTTTCGCAAAGTAGAAAGAGAGAGAGGGGTGTTTTTTCGCTCATAAAATTTATTATTTTCGTACGAAGGAAAATCGTCGACTTTATGCCTTTTTTTTCCGTATTGACGCTAATGAAACGTCACGTTTTATCTTTTCAAAATGTACAAAAATATTTATTTATTAATGAAGCAAAATATCGTTTGAATTTCAACGTACCCATCCTGTAGATAAATAGTGCTCGCGAAATTTGTAATTCGTTCACGTTCGGCGCAGGTACGAATTTCAAATTAAAAATATGCGAAAGGGAAAATTTCTACCGATTTCTGTTTCATTAAACAAAGGGTTCACGGATCGATTCTGGGGCGAAGGGATGAAAAAAGGGGGCGGCGAAGGTGAAAGGGGACTTTTGTTTTCAGTCGTACCTGTAAAAATGTGTGACTTTTATATAAAGAAGCTTTCGCAATGTCGACATTTTTCATCTAGACAATTTTCTATGAAATTACATTGATTGCTTTTCGTAAATATTATATACATTTCATACATATTTATATTTCATTTACGCTCAAAATATTATTTGTATATTAATGAATTCATCACGATCCTCAAAAGTCATTAAGTATATACTGGAACATTCCAATTTTTAATATAAATTCTTATGATATTTTTATTGCTTTTTAATGGTCTATATGAGCACTTAATTATTTATTATTTGGCCTTTAGAAGATGAATTCAGCATTTCTCAATATGATTTTTCTCCGACATTTCAATAATCACATCTTGGAGCATTTTTTTATATTCTCTGTATGTTTATTTTTCTACGGCTAATTTTACTAGATGTTTATTTGGAGTTGATTTGTTTCTGATGAAAATTATTTTGCCAAATATATTAACTTTGAAATCATTTTGATAAAACTTTCAGGTGACCGACACAAAGCTAAAATATTTGGTCCACTATTGAACAATACTAAATACTTGAATAAAAGTATGCATATGTTTTGGTGAACAGAATTAGTAGACAAAAAAGATACCCGATGATACAAAAAATCCACTTCAAACAAATATATCAAAAAAATTGTATCTTCTTAACGGAAATCATTATAAAATTGTGACATGTAGAAATAAATAAAACGTAATCGATTTTGTTACCATATGTAGGTTGCCCCAAATCCAAGTTCCCAGTTAAGACTGTTTTTCGTCAGGAGATGATTTAGAGAGTTTCCAGTATTTAAAAATGTTTTCACTCCGTATTAAGAGAATGAATTGATAATATCAACCACAAAATATATATTTTTTATTTTTCATTCGCTCAGTTGCCAGAAGACAACTAAAAGCGACTTAAGAAATATTTCAAGTAAAATTTACATATGTCAAATCGTAACGACTGTTTTTCGTATTGAAATGCCACATTAATATAAAAAGACATATTATATAATGTACATACATACATATTTATGGGTAGATTCTATACATTAACAATGTTTTTAATACTTTTCATTTAATCATAGAATTCTTTAAATATTTAAGGAAATAAATTATTTCAGTTACTATGAGTAGTTATTTGAAACCAACGAATTACGGGTAGCGATAAGAATCAAATTATCATCAATTCAAATGACAGATTCATTTCAAATACGCGAACGATGTATTGAAGTTACGCTGTAGTGTGAATAAATACTTTTTAATTAAAATAATTGAATTTATGTGCAGAATTCCGTTTTTGTTGTCAATTTATAGAGAAAGTCGCATGCTGTCGACTCAAAATTCTTCATTAACTATGGATTCTAAAAATATTCAGTCGACAGTATACTTTCGTCGTTTTTAACATTAGGAAAATGAAAATGAAAAAAGAAAAACCGCGTTAGTGGTACAAGGAATTCTCATTAAAAAATGTAAATTTTACACCGAAATTCATTACAGAAGATACCGAGTCGTTTGCGTTCAACCTACAACTTTATTTAACTGTCGACAAAAGTGCTTTTGACTCTTTTTTCGTGTCCTTCTTTCCTAGTCCGTCTTTTTCTTTTTCGAACGGAAAATATGTATAACGCCACCGATGAACATTTCAAATGTACATACATATGTACGTTGAAATATGAAAGACCCGAAAATGATAATTTGTCGTTGCTTTTTAATGAAATTTTGAACGTGCGTGTGTGTGTGTTTTTTTAAAATGAAATCTCTACCCGAAAGTATTAGGCTTAGGATTTAACCCGTTCGCTTCGTCTCCAATGTAAATTTGATCACATTTACATAAATTTTCCGTATGGATTAATTTGGTTCGCACGCGAAATAAAGTAAAAAAAAAATTCGAGTAAAAATGGCGAAACGATTAACCCTTTCGCAGACTCGTCCGCGTTTTATTTTAACACTTTTGTGAAATTTTAGCCGGTGATTACGTTTATGTATGTATTATGTTAGTACAAAAAATATAAATACTAAATTGTTGGAAAAAAAGTTTTTTAAACCGTTGATAAATTTCAATATTAAAACAAATTGACTTATCTTTGATTGCGAAATAAAAAAATAAAAAATTAAGCAAATTAAAAATGCTACACGGTTTAAGGTCAAAGTATTAAACATTTTCATGTTTGTATGTACATAACATCTTTCGAAGAAATTTCAACTGGTTCAGTTAAAATATCAAACGCAATTTTCTTCTTCGTTGATTGTTTCGCTGATGATTCCTTGAGATTGAAAAGTATTGGTAAATATTATATAGCACTTTAATTATTGTCAATTGTATGTCATGTGCTATACATATGTACATACATACATTAGTAATGACTAGCATCGAAAAATTTTTCTACATTTTGTCATTATTGAATCGAATGAACTATACAAAATTGCATCGAACCTGTTCACTGCACATATCATTATATAATATTATACATATAGTTCAAAAATATTATTATATGTATCAAAAAGATTTTTTTAATTTACCGAAATTACCAGGAATTCCAAAATTATTTAACGGTAATTTGGTAATGGAATTTATCCACTATTACCTGTAAACCGGTTTACCGAAAATAGGTAATGCATGCCTTAATCATAAATTTCTTTTCGTTAACTCGGATTTGTCTTGAGATATGCTACATTATTCTCCAACCCTTTGTTTTCTCGCTTGTTTTTATTGCTATTATTTTTTTATGCTAATTTATAATTTTATATACATATAATATGTACATACATATATATTTTTATTTTTCTCATCTTGACTTTTGATTTGAACTGGACGACTACTAGAGAGATTTGAAAGCTGAAAGTATTACAAATGGAAGATAAAATACCCGACTATAGGTTCCAATATTCATTTTCAACAACAACACCAAGATAAAGAAAAATCGCACGATTTAATAAGCACATATATCTCCGAATCTCGAGCCAATCAACATTTTTTATTACCAGATTCGTGTTTACTAGGCATATATCTATAAGAAAAGTCATATCTCGTCTCTGAATCATTTTTCGTGTTGAACAGTGTAATCGGTGGTGTTTTACAATCGATGTTATAAGGTAAATAAAGTAAAAAAAAATTGCATGTACGATGTTGGAAAGTTAAAATTGAAAGGCAAAAAATTATTCAGACGGAATTAAATTTTACGAAAATTTACCAGATGAAAGTCGGTTATAAGCGGCGTTAAAGCACCTGGAAAGCTCGCGATTTTTCGATGAGGTGTCGCGACTTGTGGCCAAATGTTGAGCTTTGGCGCGGCGTCGCCGCCAATCTGGCTGTCCAAACTTTCCGACGAAATTAATTCAAAGCTCTGCGGAGCTTTTGTGTATTTTTGACCGGCAAATACGGGCGAAACGTCAAAACTTGGAGACCGCTAAAGAGAAGCGGGTTTTGCACGCAAGCAAATATGACTTGCGGCCTCTACCCAACCACACACACACACACACACACACACATCAAACGATCTTAATTTAAAATGCAATCTATCCATATTAAAGCTGTCTCAGAGGACGTATTTATGTACGTTACGTGTGTGTACGTACTCTGTTGATTATCCAAGTGCTCGCGTGTAATTTAATTATATTGTGTAAAATTTTTCAATTGACTTTTATTACTACGGTCCAACTTCGCTGCAGGTATTTAATGTTTATCTTTTCGTAGAACCGAGAAATACCCGCTTCGGGTGAAGGTTTTTGCTGTAAATAGAGACGCGAACGTCCACTAGTTTCAGGACAGATGTTTCGCAGTGAATGTCGCACTAAAAGTTTAATTTTTTATTGCTCAAAGAACGTATGATGATTTTATATACGTATTATGTACATACATACATGTGGTTTTTTAGAAATGCCAAAATTTATAGGGTAATTTTTTACAATACCTGTATATTAATAAAATAAAATTGAAAATTACGCTTATATATGTAATGATACAAATTTTTTACATATGGTTTTATCATATAATATTCTTTTCACGGCTGTAAAATAAATTACACGACATATATACATATGTCAAAACGACATTTTTTTTTTTTTGCATATATACTAAGAAGGTCTTATAGGTAAACTCCAATGTGCCTTCCTGGCCAATTACAAGCAATGCAGCATTTTTATTACACAGGTCGTTGAATTACGAGACACTGAAAGATCGCAAATTAACGAGACATCTATGAATTGTACATAAATCATACTCAAATAGTGGTGACATAGTAGGTAGGAAGGTTTTTTAGCCAAATTTAATTAGGATCCGTTTCAATAATGAAATAAGAAAAATTGCCAAACTCTGATAGGAAACTATCGACTTGGAGTCACAAATATCCAAGTCTGATCAGCAGCACTACAGATATACTCGGAAAAAATATTTTCAACCGAGGTCAGCTCATGGGATCGAACCCGGCGCCTCTCAGTGTTAGGAAGAAGCTTAACGACTGAGCTATTCTGCTGGCTTGTACTTACATATGTGGTTTTAAGAAATGCCAAAATTTATAGGGTAATTTATCACTATACCTGTATATTAAGTATTGATAGTAATTGAGTGTTTGGCATTTAATACTTTTGAACAAAGTGGTTCAATCCCACTAATTGCTGATGGCCAGACTTTGGATATGCGGCTCCAAGTTGATCGTTTCCTATCAGAGTTTGCCAATTTATCTGATTTTATAAAAAAATCTAACATGAGTCTTACGTATGTAAAATGTACATGCTATCGCATTCACCTCACTTGACCCGCAATGGTCAATTAAATTTCGTTTCAGTTTCGCATTGCATTTTGGTCAAGAAATACAACATTGTTCGTATGTACTAATCCCAAATATTTGAATATATTCGAATATTGAATATCGAATAGTAGCCTTAAATTATTAATTTGTAGTTTTAAGAAGTTCAAGATATTATTACAATATTAAGAGAATCATTATTCGTAACATCAAATAGAGCTTAAATGTGCTGTAGATTGAAAATAAAAAAAATAAGTCCGTATAAAAAGTATTCGAATATTCGGATTTGGGATCTCTAGTATGTACATATAATTTGACTTTAATTTTTTGATAATTTTGAGTTAGTGTTTCGTGTTTTAAAATATTTCTATTGTTAAAATTTAATATAAAATACGCAAGCTGTTGATATTATTAATTTATTTATGGAATACGTATATATTTTATATTAATGGAAATTAATATTTTTTAGACGAAGTAATTGTCAACGTCATGTTATGGACAGTAATATTATTATACGTCACACGTGTTTATGTACTGATTTTGTCATTTGATAATGTAGCTTGCAGCTTGCCATGTATTTTTATATACATATGTACTTGCCGTGTATCACAATTTACAATAATTTTCGACCATCAGTAAAAGGAAAGAGGACTCGGGAGAGCAAGAATAGTTTACGAATACATGTATCTATGTATTTATTGTATGTGTCAACAGACTCGCTAAGCGCAAATCAATCAAACGGAAAAGCGGGAAACCGAAATATTTTCACTTCGATCACGTTATCAATAACTTATAGTATAGGCGTCGTCGTATAAAGGCGTCATCTATCATGGTCGTCCACCCAACCACCCTAAAAACCACCCACTTATCCTCCCACCGACCGTTGAACCTTATATGTACTTGTGTAGATTTAATTGCTATTGATCAATCGGTCGGGTAATTGTTTTTAAATAAAAACGAAATATATTTTAAATCATCCATCGTACCATAAACATTTCATTGTACTAAAATTTTGACTAAGTAACAATGTTTGGGTTAATTATTTTTAAAAAATACAACCATATTTGCTCTCCAATATATGTGTTTGGTTAATTGATACATGAAAAGTGTTTGGTTAATTGATACATTATTTAGCACTTACCGTACTGTGATGGATAGCAAGTGAGTAGGTCTTTTATTTTATCTTATTTCTCCAAATGTACTGAATGCAGAGTCTTCATATTTTATGTATTCGTCTTCAAAACCTTTATGATTCGAATTATGCCATTACGAAATAAAAACATTGATCAATCAAAGAGAGAATTGAGCACGCGCCGCACTCAACGGCCAGAAATAACGGTTTTGCTTCTGAATTCATTATTTTCATTTTTTGCAATTATTTTATATTATTCTACGTTTAATACACTATAAAATGATTTTTTTAGCTAATTACCAAAATTAACATTCACAGATTTTGCATTACTTTAATTTAAAATACACATTTCTAACTGAACGCTCGGAGTCCAGCACTGTGGCCTAGCGGATATTTTTAGCACAATGAAGAAAGTGTTAAAAGATTTAATAAACATCTTTTGATCCACACATTTAATAAATGTAAAATAATGATAGTCAAATTAATTCAAATTCCTTTCAAAAGACATTTCTTTGATCTGAGTTTTATCTAGTCACTGAAATTATTAACACAACATGCATTTAAAATAATATTTAAATGTCAATACATTGTTATTTTGATCTTAACGCGTCAGTGGATAATAATGTAATTGGCTTGTAAAATATATATGAACTCATTTTTTTCTATATAAAACGAATTTGATGAATGTTTTTCGTGACACGTGAAAAACTATTTTTTACAAGGCTTTTATTAGTTATCATGTCGCGGGTTGAGCGAGCTCGGTGCGGACGTGTGTTTGTGTGTTGTTCCCGATAAGTATGTAGAATTTTGTGTTAAATTGGAGCTAAAGAGGAGGTGCTGGGATGAGTATGTAGCTCTTCTGGCGCCTCGCAAGTTAGTACATATTCAGAATCATTACCTATGCTTGATTTCATATTTTTTAAATGGAATTTAAATTTATAATATTTTCATATTTACATAATTACCCACATAATTTCGATCACATTTCTTTTGATAATAATTTACTATTAACGTCGATTGATTTATTAATGATAGTATTGATAATATTTAACGTTGAATTATTTCATATTTAATATTGAGTGAATGGTTTGATATTTAATGTTGAATTATTTCATAATTGATTATTTAATGTTGAGTGTTGAATTATTTCATAATTGATTATTTAATATTGAGTGTTGAATTATTTAATATTTAGTTTTGATAATTTAATATTTGATATTGGATACTTGTACTCAACGTTAACGTTATTGTTTGGTACTAATTTCATAAATATTATGATTGTGAATAAACTGTCTATATATGTAAATATATCATAAATGGAAACACACGTCCGTCCGCACGGAGTAATTAATAAGCTCAGAGCAGAGCTCCATGCAACCGCTCAGGTCCCCAAGTTGCAAATAGGGGAACGACTCTTGCAGTCAACTGCCATGGCGACATGGTGGTCCTGGACAAGGAGCGCTGAGATAAGAGTGGTGATGAGTGAATCCGTGGTAAGTTTCACTCTATAAAATGTCACACAACACTATGACGGTCTCAGGTCAGCGGCGAGTAAGTGCCGCCGCTTAACAAAAGCACAACCCGGTTTTCAAAGGTACCGTATCATCTTTGACAGAGAAGGAAACTCTATAATAAATCCCTGGTAGTGCGCAGCAGCTCTGCCAGTATAAGATGTCAAAACATTTACTGCGCTGTAGAAGGAAGTGGGAATCCACTGCAGTATTCTCCCAAGATAACTATGATGTACAAAAATAAAAGTGTGAAGAAGTCTGACTCTCCGGCTGACACCCGGCGCCTTCGAGGTTCCAGGTCTCACGGTGTGAAATTGGCTACTGGCCACATGCATGTGACTCACCAGGCATCATGTGGAAAATATGCGACTGGAGAAACTTTACGGAACAAATCCAAAATAGGTACTTGGAACGTTAGAGGACTCCTGAATCCTGGGAAAACACTGGTTGTTGAGAAAGAGATGTACAGTCATGGGCTAGATATACTCGGAATCTCGGAAACGCACTGGAAGAACAACGGCCATTATAAAACTTCAAATGGAAATACGATATATTTTTCTGGTAACCAAGATTCGTCACATAGCGGTGTCGCGGTGATCTTAGCATCTAAATTAACCAGTGCACTAATTGGCTACAACCCCATAAGTGACAGACTTATACACTTAAAACTCAATACGCATCCGTATAAACTAAACATCCTTCAAATATATGCTCCTACTGCAGATGCCGAAGATATTAAAATAAATGCGTTCTATGCTTCACTACTCGATACATTGTCAAATATCTCAAACAAAGAAATGACCATCATTCTTGGTGATTTTAATGCCAAAGTCGGTAATAATAGCAACATTGATAACATAGTAGGTAAATATGGATTGGGTATTCAAAATGAGAGAGGAGAGAAACTTATAAGTTTCTGCATTGAAAATAAAATGTCCATTATGAATACTTGGTTTCAACATCATCCTAGGCGATTGTACACTTGGATATCTCCTGGGGATCGTCACCGCAACCAAATCGATTATGTATTAATAAATTCTAGATGGAAATCATCGATACATAACGTCAAAACATATCCAGGTGCAGATTGCGGATCGGACCATAACTTACTTGTTGCTAAATTTCGACTGAAATTGAAAATGATTAAAAGACATCAAAATAAAGCAATTAAACTCACCAATGATGATGTAATTAATTTTGGCAATGTAATCAGAGAAAAAGATGCAGAATTCCAAATAAATCCTAATGTAGATGTAGAAGAGTCTTGGAAAATTTTTAAAGATCTCATAATTCGGTATGCCAGAAAACATCAAACACCGCAAAATGAACATCGTAAGTCTTTTATCTCTGATTCAACTTGGGTTAAGATAAAAGAACGTAAAAGACTTAAACAAACTGGCATAACATCGACAGAATATCTTGAAAGGTATGCAATATTACATAAAGATATTCAAAGGAGTTGTAGGCGGGATAAAGCTAAATATATAAATGACATATGTGAGGAGATAGAAAAACACGCATTAAAGAATCAGGCAAGGGATATTTTTCACAAAGTAAAAATCGTCACTCAAAAATTTTCACCCAAAACTTGGACAATAGATGATCAATTTGGAAACACGCTTACAGATATTGATGTGATACTCAACCGATGGAAAGAATACTGTTCGGAATTGTACAGTGGTAGTTCGTCGACCTCAATTGTTTCCCTAATTGATGATGTCAGGGAGCCTGACATCTTGACATCTGAAGTTGTAAATGCCATAAAGAAACTGAAATGTAAAAAGTCTCCTGGCAGCGATGGTATACAAGCTGAACTTCTGAAAGAGCTTGGTGAAACTGCGATAAAGGCGCTATGTAATATGTGCAACAAGATCTGGGTAAACGGAGTATGGCCGAAAGATTGGGTCAATTCAATATTCATTCCCTTACACAAGAAAGGATCTACAAAAAAATGCGAGAATTACAGGACCTTAGCCTTAATATCGCACTCTAGTAAAGTATTGCTGTATATAATTAAAGATCGTTTGAGCAGTTACCTTGGATGGCAAATACCGAACGAACAAGCAGGGTTTGTAAAAGGCAAAGGGACGAGGGAACAAATACTGAATATACGTCAACTCATTGAAAAATGTCGGGAGTTTCAAACTCCAGCCGTTCTTTGTTTTATAGACTATAAAAAAGCTTTTGACTTTGTGAACTGGGACTATCTGTGGAAAGTTCTACTGGACATGGGAGTCCCCATGCATCTTGTAAAGATAATACATAACTTGTATAATGATAACAATGCAGTAGTTCGAATCAATTCGCTAAACTCGACAAATTTTCGAGTACAACGTGGAGTAAGGCAAGGGTGTATATTATCTCCAGACCTATTTAATATATATGGAGAGTATATAATGCGTAGAGCACTGGATGGTTGGAAGGGTGGAGTGTCCATTGGTGGAAAAAAACTATCCAATCTTCGGTATGCGGATGACACAACGCTCATAGCTAATAATCATGAAGAAATGGCCGAACTGATCCGTCGTGTTGAGACAGAGAGTAATGTGCTTGGCCTCCAGATAAACCGCCCCAAAACAAAAATTATGATAATTGACCGTCACCAACAGCTGCAAAACAACAACTCAGCTTTAAACGGTATAGATGTGGTTGATAATTTTGTCTATCTGGGGTCACTCATATCTAACAACGGCGGCAGCGAATTGGAAATACGGCGCCGGATTACATTAGCAAAATCGGCAATGTCACAACTAACGAAGATTTGGAAGAATAGAGCCATTACAACTGCTGTCAAAATCCGTCTCGTGAAGAGTCTCGTTTTTTCTGTCTGCCTTTATGGTGTCGAGACGTGGACCATGAAGGCGGCGGATAGACGGAGAATCGATGCCTTCGAGATGTGGTCCTGGAGACGGCTACTGCGCGTGCCTTGGACCGACAAACGCACGAATGTGTCTATTCTTGAAGAATTGAAAATCAAGGATAGATTGTCAACAATATGCCTGAAACGTATATTGCAGTTCTTCGGCCACATTGCACGAAGAGGTGAGGAGAGCCTGGAGCGGTTGGTTGTGGTTGGTAGCGTCGAAGGCAGAAGAGCCAGAGGCAGATCCCCCGCACGCTGGACTGACCAAGTATCTGCAGCGACGGGCGCTTCCACGGTAGCAAGTCTTCGCCTGGCCGAATTTAGAACTGAATGGAGGCAGCTCGTTGACCGCACATCATAGTCACGATCCTCAGTGATGAGGGAACCGACAGCAATATATTAGTTATCAACTACGGTATGAAATTGAAATTTCTTCAAAATCAGCATTTTAATTTCCACATCGTGTCCCTGTATATCTCACATAAAATAATTAGGAATAATAATAATTGAATATTCATTTATGTAGATAAAAAGAGAAATTCAATTTAATAGTTTCTATTTTCATTTATGTAGATAAAAAGAGAAATTCCATTTTATTTAATTCCAAAATTTGTTTATTTATTTAATATGTAAGTATATGTACATATATATATGTCTACGAGTATTTATTTTAAAGTTAAACCTTAAAAAACTATTGTTGTACCCGATGAAATATCATCGCATGGCTAATGGCATACTGAGTTATTAAATTAAAAAATAAATGTGTCGGTGCTGTGATTCGCACGCAGTCATACTTTTTTCAAATACCTTTTAAATATATTTAATTTTATATTTATATTTAATATGAAAAAAAAGGTAAAAAGTACCAACCTACCTACATATTATGTAAATAAAATAAACCACCATTAGAAAAATTAATTAATCAATCAATTGATTGAATAAACATTTAATAGATGGCGCTAAATGCTCAGAAACTTACCTCGAGGAAATATTGGTAGCAAAACTAATATAGAAACTTTTTCTTTTGTTATTATATTCGTATATTTTGTTGAAAACGACTATTATAGTACGGCGAGCGTTATCGCAGATTCACAGATAAACCCACAGACACACAGAATAGCGATATATATGATAATTCGCATTGAAATTAATTTTGAATTTTTGTCGACACGGGTGCGTGTTGACCTTGATTTGAGTGTGCAAACTCAAGTTCAACCTTGACCAAAATGATACAACTTTTCCGAAAAGTGGGCAAAAAAAGAAAACAATCCACGCCGAACTTTCGTTGAACTTCTGAAAAAGTGTATATCATGATCGCTCCCATAGGAAAATATTTACCATTTCGCCGTGAGGACGATTAAATTTTCACTTAATGACTTCAATCTAAGTTAGCAAAAACAGGGCCGGGCGTCTCTCAAAGAATCGCGCTCATCGCGTCGAGTTTAAATTGTTCAACAGTTAAAACTTGTCTTAACCAATAACGCAAAACTCGCCGGTGAGAACGGATAAAGTTTCAGACGTACGTTTCAGGGACGGCAGGAGGCTGTAGGTGGGCAGAGACCCGAGACGAGGGTTGCGCGCGTCCCTGAAAATTTTCGCAGCCCTGCATATTTTTAATAAGTTATAATTAAAATTGAATTTCTCGCGAACGAATCGAGTAACGACCGCATAATTCGCCCAGAAATACAATCGGAGCGCGCGTACGAATCGATAGCCTCATATTTAACCCACCCCTTCCCCCACCCCCCACCTCCTTCTATTCCTCTCATCCCGTGCTTGTTTTTGATTGATCGCATTCTCGAGGATTTCGTCGAATGTGTAGGCATTACTGTGAATTTTACATGTGCCTAAATTGCTACGACACATACATATATGTATGTATGTATGTACTCCTTTTCATACCTTTCCCATTGTATGGTTGTGTGTTGGTAATACGCATGTATATTTGTATATAACATTCAATTTGTAAAATTGCTCATTTCATAGAAATTTCGTGAATGGTTCAAACCCGTTGCTTTTTATTACATGAAATTCTCAAAAATATCTGCCGATCTTATGAAGTATTCAAATCGTTTCCTGTGATTTTTATGGAACTTAAGCAAATATATATACATATATGTAGTATACTACCAAACGTGTTTTCAATTTTCTCAACTTAAACATCTTAACAAAAATTTACAAAACTTTTATCAAGCCTAAATTATATACCTATATAATACGCTTTTAGTGTATGAAAATATGTTGATTTTAAAATTCCTTTAAATCGAAGATTATCACAATAGTGCTTATGTATTACACATTTAACATAGCATGAATTGACTTAAAGTCAGTTTCAATCATTGACTGGTTCAGCTCAGATTTGATCATTGACTGGTTCAGTTAATCAAACTAAGCTTTGTTCCCCAAATGTTAAAACTTCCAGAAGAATATAATGTATAAAATATACGATGCCTAAAAATAGTTTGTTTATATATTCTGGAATATGATCGTTCAAGTTTAAGCGTTTAATTTCAATTGTGTACAAAAACTATCAAGTATATATCCGATGCTTTTCCCATTGGTAGTCAATATTTTAAACAAGTCAAAAAGAAAGACGCCTTTAAATTTCCTGCCATTGTTTGGAAAGTATGGGCATTATTTTATATTCGACTCTAAAAATCCGAGACAGATGGCATGTGAGATACACATATACATATGTACATACATATATATATATATATATATATATATATATATATATATATATATATATATATATATATATATATATATATATATATATATATATATATATATATATATATATATATATATATATATATATATATATATATATATATATATATATGTATATATATATATATATATATATATATATATATATATATATATATATATATATATATATATATATATATATGTATGTACATATGTATATGTGTATCTCACATATACATATGTGAGTATAATATAATATACATATATTATTGTCTGCGTATAATATAAGAGGTGAAATTCAGTTCGAATCAAAAGGCTTTTGTCTTCCGTTTGGAATCACCGCAAAACGGAAAAGTTTCGTTGCAAAAGTTTTTCCAGCGCGAGGAAACTTTTCCTCCTGGGCTTTTCCACCTCACTCGTATACGTACGTCATGTAAATCGAATGTGCATATATGGCGACTCTCGGGGATATTCTCGTATGAGCGTTTCTGTTATCTTTATATTTATGTACGACTTTCGCATGTATGTTTATTAGTATTATGCAGTATGTATGTGCGTTTGTATTTATGTATAAAAAAGAAAAAAATATATCCCATGCGATCCGATATTCGGATTGCTGAATTCGCTTGAAAAAGTTTACTTCTCATATACATATGTATACATGTACATATAATGTAATAAACCTGGGTATATTAAAAGAATATTTGTTCTATGTTATCAGGTGAATGTGAGTATTAGAATTATGTATATATTCGCCATTGATGGTATTATATTAAAAAAAAATGTTAGAAAATTTATTTATGTATTTTAAAATACTTGGAAATGAAGCACACCCGATGAACCCAAGAGCTTGTCAATTATATGTAATTATAAAAAAATTAATTCAAAGTAAGATTTTTACTAAAATTTACTAATTCATTTGGTAGACTATTTCAAATTTTAATCACTTTATTAAAATAGAAGGATTCTTTTATTTTTTTGTGAAAAATATATTTTTGGAGTCTGAGAATATGACCTCTCTGATTGCACTTCGCTTTAAGGTTTCCTTTTGTAATTTTTCTTTGGATTTTTTTTTCTTTCAAGCTATGGAATAGATTGAGTTGATACTTTTAATATTTAAATATACAGTTAGTTTCGGAAAATGGTATTTTTAATTCAGCAGCAAGTTTTGAACCACTGTAAAATGAATGGCCGACTCGGAAAGCACATCCTCGAGGGTCATTAAATCCACTTTCAAAGTTTGTTTGTGTGTACGTAAGTCGGTTTCACAACTGCAGCGTTAATATTCAACCCGTCGAGATTAATCTGGAATTTTCCCGCATCAAAATCGTGTTAAGGTCTCGGCATACAAAGCTAAGTATAATACAATACATTCACACGAAGTTTTCAGTCTGAAACTTCCAATTCTAGGGAGTCTCTCACCTTCGCGAAAAAGAATCCGAGTGGTGAATCTTTCATTTTCAGCTCTCAGCACTCGTTCAGCAGTTCAGGGCGTAAATCACACACGAGCTGGAAAATGTATTTCTCTTGTGACATTTACGCAACGGAAGCCATCATAAAGCCGAGGGGGTGAAACAGGTATAGGAGATCCGAGGCGGAGAAAGAGCGAGCCGAATGGAAAAAGAAAAATAGGAGAAGGACTGTGGAGAAAGTATGAAAGTATGTAACACAAACGAAGATGCAGTGCGCCAACTGCGCGGGCAATAAAGAAAAAAGAAAAAGAAGAAAAAGGCGGAAAAAATGTAAACAGGCACACGACAACGCACTTCACCGGCGGCCATAAGCTAAAAGACCTTGCCAGCCTCCAGGGGAGGACAACCTTTCTTGATGCGCCTTTATGTTGCTTTAATACCGTGTGACATTCCTCCTTGGAAATTTTCCCGAGCGCCGTGGGAATTTTCCCAACATCGATGAGAAAAAAAATAGTACAAAGTATAACAATAACAATAGTAAAATAGCTTTCAAACATGTGCCATTTGATCATAAATTAAATTATTTAAAAAATTGCTACAGATATATATGCATCAGTGCTTTAGTACAATTTATTTTATTTGAGTCTTTATACAGTTTCATACACGTACATTCGATTGGTGTCTGAAAGAATCTCGCCCCAGAACTCTGTTTCTCCCGATTCGGGCCAGAATTAATGTGTTTGATGACTCACCCTTTTCAAGAGCCATCCGATTTCTAAACCTGCCGTCTGAGGGTCTCGATGTTTTTACAGGCAACATATTTTGAATGGCTCCTAGCTGTATATTAACACAACTCTTTTTAAATAGTATGAGTAATTTTAATTGACCAGGAAGGTGCATTCGGCTCCCGGTATAAATATATAAATAAAATAAAAATATACAATTTTATAATCCACAATATTTTTAAAATTAATTAATTAATTAAAACTTTTTTAGTATCAAAAAATCAGTTATATTTTTTTATTTGAAAATATTGATTCTTAGTTAATGGCAACATATGGTTTCTTGTCACAATCTTACAACTTCATAAGGAAATTTCTCAGATTATTCTGCACAAAAGTTGGTATCTAAATCTATCCAAATCAATTCAAATCAATCAAAACAATTTTTCTTGTATATTATCCATCCTCTTCATAAATTATTGAATAAAAAAATTGCCTAGCTCATTTTGAAACATGACAAATAAAATAAAATGTTAAAGAAACTATCTTTATATCAATCATCAATCGTACTTTGCGTATTGTAATAAATTTCTAAGGTGATAAATGATGGTTATTTTTGTATTAACAATATGGTCAAATAACAAGTCAAAATTTGTATATGAATATTATAAAAATATAACAAAGAAATTGTACGCAGAATAATTTAACAATATTGATAAATTAAACTTACATTTTTCAAAAGAAGGGACTGACTAAATGTATTCCCACTTTTTTGTCGTCATATGTGCTGGGATGTGCAAAATGGTATGTAGTTTATGAACTTGCAAATTTCGGCCTCCAAAATTAATTATTTATCGGTTTTTGTCGCGTAGATGGTCGCATCTGGCCGGAGACGTGTCCACGCCGTTTCCGGTCCCACGTTGATGGTCGATCATCGCATAAATTAACAGAAACGGCCACGAAACAACCTTGAGGGGTTTGAGGGACCAAATTGGGAGCATGGACCGTGGGTTGGAGACACCCCTGCTGTGAAAAGCGAGGCGAGGAGTAGCAGGTGGCCGTAACGACACTGCAGCACTCTTAGCGCTGACATTATCGAATAAAGGCTTCGCCGTAGGGGTGGGAGGAGGGGGTGGGTGGTAAGGGGGTGTAAGTGGGAATGTGGGGTGTGTCGTAGCCTCTATATCACGAAGGGGTGGAAAACGTGGGGGATGAGGAGGATCAGGATTTGAAATGGGGGGAGGAAAGTGTGGCGTCGTGTGCGATGAACTCGCGAACTAAACAAAACACACACATCAATCTGTAAATATCCTCGTTTTGGAATTTCCAAAACCGTCATTTTTCTTCTTATTTTATAGTCGACCGTTCTCGGTAACTTTTTAAACTCTCGTGGGTCGGTTAGTTTACTTATGCATGTACATACATATATAGTCTCCTTCCACAAATACGTACGTATAAAATACTCACGATTCTTTGAAGTATCAGTTAAAAGAATGTTGTACGGCGTACAACATTCTTTTGACCGATACCATGTACGCGGTGAAATATTTAAAATGGTGCTATATATGGGTTGATATTGCTCGGGATGAAGAAAGCTATCTCAATTCGCAACGAACTTTTATGATAAACAGTGATTTCTTGACAGACACGACAATCGAAGAACCTTTAGGCACAAAATTTGCCAACGCTAGAAACGCTTCGACTTCTATTGTTGAACTAAAAATTCTAATGTGAAATGCTATTTTTCATCATATTGACATCACAAGGTTGTGAATTCATAAAAATAGGAATTGTATTTTACAATTTTTATACCAGTTTCTTATACCAGAGTTCCCGGTGAAACTCAACAAATTGTATTGGAATATAATTCTAAAAATAATAATTATCGGAAAGGTCAGGAGCCAAACAGAATTAACCAATCGTTTCGAAAAGCAACTCATTAGGCATTTCATATCCGGTCTAGGCTTAAAAGTAAAAACTTCAAGAAGCCAAGATTCATCGTTATGTACAAATTATGTTATTAAAAGTATCGTGGTTATTATGTCCGGTTCAATTTTTGATAATATTTTGAGTCTTTGAAAAGTGATGACTATTACAAATTGGATCGTTCGGCCGATTGTAATGCGTTGCTATGATATGAAGCCATATTTGATACGTTTTTCATCTCTGAGAAACATCTTCAAGAAACAAATCGCTAAATATAATATGTATATGTCTGTTAGGTTTTCTATAGATAAATCTATCCATTAGTATTGATGCTAATATTCCTCAATAAAATGCTTAGGCTGTTGATTTATATTCGTAACCGAGAACTTTGATTTTTAATTATTTATAGATGAACAAAGTCGGAATAATAACGTTGCTCAATTATCATGAAGGAAATACAAATATAATACTTTTTTTTATAGTAACTGATATATATACATATATACATTTCTATATATATATATATATATATATATATATATATATATATATATATATATATATATATATATATATATATATATATATATATATATATATATATATATATATATATATATATATATATATATATATATATATATATATATATATATATATATATATATATATATATATATATATATATATATATATATATATATATATATATATATATATATATATATATATATATATATATATATATATATATATATATATATATATATATATATATATATATATATATATATATATATATATATATATATATATATATATATATATATAGATATATATAGATATATATATATATATATATATATATATATATATATATATATATATATATATATATATATATATATATATATATTATATATGTCTATTATCTTTTCCTATAATTGGTTCTAATGTATTTAAAAAGTTACGGCCAATAAATATTCCAGACTTTTTCACATTCATTAAAATTATATTACCCCAGTTATTATTGAGTGGAAAAGTGCCTCATTTAATTAAACCCGAAGTGAGCGTTAGTTCACTTTTCAATTAGCGGCTACTCCGATATTATGAAATTAAGACGAGAATCTTTCTCTTTTTTTTCTAGACACTCTTCTTCGAGGAAATAATTATCTACGAGTGTATAAAGAGTTTGGCCAAACTCGACTTTTAAATTAGTTTTCGGTTTTTGAACACAACTCGCTAAGTGCTTTCAATTATTACTTTATTAAGACTAATTTAAGCCAATATAAGCATAACTCATATACGGATAATATTACGGCTAAATATATATTAAGTAGACTGATCTGGAAAAAGGATTGAACGTCTTGTTGAATATATAGCCATTTATTATTTTATACATACATACATATGTATATGAATAAATGGAATACAATATGGAAAACTTTTGCATCGGGCGATTGGGCGCTCTATCTCTCTCATTGAACGTGAAACTTTTTAACGTTTTCAGCATGTTTTTGAAAACGATTTTACGAGGAAAGTTTCGATAATTTCGCTATTTTGACGGAAACGCCTCCAATTGAATCAAAACGAATATTCGAAAGGCAATCTATCTTGAAGTTCCCCACCGAGTTTGAAGACATATTGTGGCTCTTCCACCTACCTTCATATGTATATTGATTTCAAATACTCATTTCCCTTTAAGTGAATGTACCAATCGTATTCTTCTTCTGATATTCAGAGTACATATTCATATTTCGATCCATAACGAGGCTTTATGGTTAATAATTTAAACCGTACATAAAGTTTTACATAAAGATTATTGGCGGAAAGCTATTATAAATTGCGGTTTGAAAGCAAAATACATACATAAATATATCCAGTTTCTTATGAATGTCGTCATAGAATATATAATTTGATTATGCATACATAAATATGTATAAGGTTTGACCTTCACCTTTTTTAAAAATTTTATTCTAATACATGTTTTAATTTTCTTTGAAGAAATGAAGTAGGTGAGAGTTTCGTTTGAAGATTTTCCGTCTCAAATTCATCGTTACATTTTTATATAAAAAAGACGAAAATATTATATTGAAATGTATTGTTTATCAAATATTCCTGAATTAAATTTGATTCTTGAATTGAAATCTGGTGTTAAAGTGATTTGTAATAAATTCATCGAATCATTTGATCAAAATATAGAATAAGCTTCACTTACCCTTTATTTTAAAGTATTTTTTTGGTTTTAAAAAATGTATGGAACTCTGTGAATGTCTTTTAGTCATTTGTTTTTCTTTTATGGAATTAAAATAGGCGTAAGTAATTTAAATATTTTTAACTTAACTTAAAAGGGTCTGATTTTCTGTACCAAATTTATAAAACCCGAGCTTGATTTGTGTATAAGTAGTTGTATTTTATAAAATGTTACGTTATAACGTAACACATACATATGTAGCTTAAAGAAACTTTTCAAATGATTTAAAAATATGTTTTATAAATAAAATCAAATACTAATGAAAATATATCATTCCCAATAGAGCTAAAATTTAATTTAAATCCAAGAAATCGACAAAATTTATGAGTTTGGCAAACTTCGACACGCTTGGGGCGGATTAAAGTTATTTAAAAAATTTTGTACTTTCAGATTCTATTTTATAATTAAAAGTTATCTAATGTAATGCAATGGCAATAAACATTTTTTTTTTGCATTATGTTTTCTTTATACATATGTATAACAGATCAAATTATTATTTATTTGTATATATGAAGGTATGTATGTATGTACATATGTACATATAAGCCGCTACATTTGAAAGTGACGGAAGTCCCATTTTCAATTCCAAAAACAGTATTTCAGTTTGATTTAATTCACAATTTTTTAGCACTACTTTTAATTCAATATACACACATATACAGAATCTCGGAAAAACACAATAAACTTTTTACTACCCACCAGTATTTAATGTTGTGCGAAATATTCCTCGAAATGAAGAAAAGTAGACTTACACCACTTAAAAATATAACATATCATATGTACATAGATACCGTGCGCGAACTTTTGGCCTAATAATAAACACTTGGTCGACACTTGGACATTAGACCGATGGTCATTTGGTCGAACGGACACATTACATTCAGCCAAATGACCGTCGGCCTAATATTCTTTAGGCCAAGCGTCCGTCAGACTAGTGACCATCGGCCTAATGTCAGTTCGGCCAAGCGTCCGTTGGCCAAGTGTCCGTTGACCAAGTGTCCGTTCAGTCAATAGTCCGTCAACCGTAGATATGTACATTTATATGTATATGTAGATGTTTGTCCGCTATTCACAACCACAATTTTCAACTTACGACCACCAAATTTGATAAACATACATATACTTACATATTTAGACCGTAGTGGAATAAGTTCGAAGTTTTTTTTTCCAATTTTATAGAAACACACCAGTTTTCTTACGAATATTCCTGTCATAATTTCATATAATAAAATACAAATAAAACACAACTCAACCGCTAGTCGTCAACCATTTGAACGCTTGCACCAATATCGAATATGTATTATTAAATTTTCCACATTCAGTTTACATAACATTTCCAGGTCGCGAGAGGAAAATTCCCAAACGTCACATACGTATAACATCATCGCGCATACTTCGCGATAAGATTGCGAATAAAATTCACTGCATTTGTTTGCACATTCTCACAGAGAAAGGACTCATCCCAACCTGTCCCTCCCCCTTTTCCGAGCTCGCACACGGTGGTTCCACATTTATTTTTCTTTGGCGAACTTATTCGGTTGTTCCTGACTTTGAAACATGATTATCTCGCCGGGAAAGAAGCTCGGAGAGTGGGCTGGGGGAGTAAGGAAAATATCGCTGTTTTTCCAACTGGGAAGATCATAAATGTAACGTTGCCAACACCTAGCTCTTTCCACATATACAAGTATTATATAAAAGATTGTGTGTGTGTGTGTGTATGTTTGTATAAACGTGGGAGTCTAGCGGTGATGTCGAATAAAAAAGTTCCCCGGGCCGTAATATACGACCCGTACCATAAAAGCTCGCTCGACGGATACCCAAATAAAAGAATAACGATATTATTATTATCGTTTTGCCGTCAATTGAAAAAGCTCCTAGAACTTTATGCCCGTTCATAAGTATGTTTGTATGTGTGGGTGAAAAGCTGGGTATTCGCCTCGCGAAGCAGTCGCGCGAGGCAGTCTGAAGGTGAGTATTTATGTGAAGAACTTTCAAAAAATTTCAACAGCTTTCAATTCTCGATGAAAAATTTTCAATCAGTACCTGAAGGTTTGCAAATAATTCTCTTATATATATATATATATATATATATATATATATATATATATATATATATATATATATATATATATATATATATATATATATATATATATATATATATACTTGGATACGACGTTTGTCGTAGCTATATAGAGGCCTTACAACAGAGTCAATGAGAGGCAGATCTTTCGACTTCCTTTTCACGTAGTCCAGTTTATTATTTAAAAATCCACGAATATAAACAAAATAGCACGTAAAATTGCACTCAATTTCTTGTCGATTTGTCTGTAGATAAATTTTAATTTAAGTCAAGCTTAAAACAGTGAGTTTAAACTCAATAAAAACTTTAAGATACTGCTTGCAACATATTCTATTGTTAATTTATTAAAAAATTAAGCTTCGAGACTTTCATGAAAATATTCGATGGTTTTTCCAATACAGAAAAGCATTTTCCACACATATTTCCTGATATTTACATATTTGTGTGTTTCTGTAATATGTATAGTTCAAATATATTGTACATATATACAGATGTATGTAATTCATTTTAACATCCGTTCCCTCAAGTATTGCCCCAGGTAAAATATTTAATTTAGTTTATATGTACATAATATTTGATAATGATTTTTTTTTTAAATTAATATAATGTTCTATTTAGATATAATGTTTCATTATATTTAAATAGAACATATATATGTTTCATTATATCGTAATTATAGAACATTATATTCTAAATATAATGTTCTATAATGTTCAATTTAGAACTCACTATCCTTGAGACATGAATTAACTTTGTTACAAAAAGGAATATTTCTTGAATTTTAGCTGATATTTTTGTTGGATAAAATATTCATTAATATCATAATAATTGTAGATGTTGAATCTCCATGGTAAAGAATTTAAAAAATTACTAATTTTCATTGTTTCAAGAATTTATTCATGAGTGTTTTCGAATCAATGAAGTTTGTAGCTTTCGGTCGATGCACTAATCCACTTTTATTCAATTGCATATTAGAAAAGTATTTTAATTTATAAATATAATATAATAAATCTGACGCTCGAGTAGTAAAATGTAATATGTATTATGTATGTATTACCAATTTTATTATGATAGAAAATGTAAGTACTATTTTAATATATTCAAAGATCATATTAGACAAACGAGAAATTGAGAAATTATGCTAAAATATTTTGGTATCTTTGATATTTAGATGACAAAACCCCCACGTCATTTTTAAATCTTATTTAATATATTTTTTGTATCAATTTCGTAACAAATATTTCGTAATCGAATATTCATCCCAGCCACTACACAATACGCTGTCCCTAGCCACTTTTTAAACTGTTTTCTTCATAATATAATAAACCATAAAATACCTATTATAACCTCGCGTTGGAAACTAGTACTTATTCAAAAACACTTCAAATTAATCATGATTTTATTATGATAGAAATTAACCTTTGGATTCAAATTTGGGAGGTGATCTTTTCGTTCGTTGAAAGTGTCTTATATTACTTGTATACAATTTCAAATTGTATACAAGCAAATTGGATCTCGAGACTTTGACTGAATATGTGACTGTATATGTGTATTGATGACGTTTAGATATGCTCATATGTAGGTATGTTTAATTATTATCATTCGCAGCTATTCGCCATCCACTGTTGGATGAAGGCCTCTCCAACACACTTCCATTCGTCTCTGTTTTGAGCAACTCTCATCCAACTTATCCCACACATTTTGCTAATTCCATTCATCCATCTCCCCTGTGGTCTTCCTTGCATCCTTTTACATTCTTTAGGGTACCATTTGAGCACTTCGTTCGTCCCTCTATCGCTATTTCAATTTCTTCACTCATCGTTGTATTAACTACCTTTGTCATACTTCTAACCCACGTTTTCCGTTTTTTATCTCTCGTCTTTATGCCAAATATTCAGCGTTGCTTACTTCTATGAGTGCACTGAGCCCAAATATGTTTAATATGTATAGTAACTTTTAGAAGATAGAGTTTCTCAATCGGAAGCTTTTCTTTTATTTTTTAAACTGAGATTTCGTATCTTAACGTGTTTTTGTTCACTTATGAATATTAAATGTTAAAATTTTAATGATTTATACTTAAAAAGTCAACGTAATACATAGTTAAAATTAATATGAATGATATAATTTTATAGTAAAATTTAGAATAATATTGAAATGAATTAGTTATTCTACAAACATATTTGATATGATGATATGGTATCAAAGTTATGAAAAATGAATATGCAAACTTATGGAGAAATTCTATATTTTACACGGTTTTATCATACATATGTATTTATACATCCATGTATATGTGTAAACATGTAAATCAGGTTAACTGTTTGAGTCCTCTTGCATTACATGCACTTTTGCCACTGCTAGAACTCCAACAAAGACTCGACGTGCATATGTATGTAGGTCGAGAGCAATACGAGGCACGTTTTCAAAGTGGTTACTTGTTCAACACTTGGAGAAGCCGATACGTGTCGAGAATGAATACTTTTCCCCTCGGTCCGTCTGTGTCTATGATAAATCTAGAAATTATAATTTGCCGAACGTCCAAATCTAGGATCGAATCTACGATTGTTACTTTAGTTGGATGTCGATTAATTCGACGCGGTTGTAGCCGCGCGAAAACAAATTCAGACTCCGAGTGGAAGAAAAACGCGAAAGAAAAATGGCAATTGTCAAGTCTGGGGAAAGTCTTTCGTCGCCGGGAATAAAGGAGAAACGGGGCACAAAGGGAGTTGACATCCCGCGTCTGTCGACTTCTTTCTTTCCGAAAAAAAAATGAAAAATAAGAAAACGAAGAGAAGCAGCAAGAAGTCGCGAATGTTGAACGTTGCCGTCTACAATGCTTTCACAGATTTTGACGCGCGTCATAGATTTCTTCACAATTTCATTTAACATCAAATAAATTTATTTGCGCACATCAACTTGAATGGCTTATCGTTCAACTCAGCAGATCTAAACCTTTCAACGATTCTGTATTCTAAATACAAAAGGTTTGCCCGAAAAATTTGGCCATTTATATTATATATCGCCAGACTTTCAAACGTGTCTCATAATATAGCTCTTTTTATTTTTAAATAAAATATAAAATCTAACGTATATTCTGAATTACATATACATATTTTTTTATTATACACACATTTCTACCATAGGTGCAATGACAGGTTGCCCCAAAGTGGCAACTGTGGTCAAATTTTTGTACTTTAGTATATGTAGGTCTTTTAATTATATATTAATACCTTGTGTATGTATTGGAAACATATTTGTGTAAATTGTATACCGGCAGAAACATCGTTTAGCCAGCAATAAATATTGTTCACTTTTATTTCCTGGTACACAGTAGGCGTTAAATAAATAAAAAACCATCATTCATTAATTAATTACTATATATTTGAATATAAAAAGTATAAAAAAATAATTCGGATGTAACCAACCCACGACTTTGTCTTTGTAATTGAGGAATATAAGAAGTATTAAAAAAAATTCGATAACCAAAAATACATACTCATTTTTATGTACATGAGAGCATTTTTGATATAAATTGAGCGCAAATGTAGAGAAACTTACACAAGGTAAAAGTTCTACTCCCGGTTGTTGGATTTTGTTCAATTTTTTTTATTGCTTAAAATCACTATAAATATTATACATATTAAATATAAAGCAGATAAAAGTAATTTAAAAGTTCGAAATAAAATAATGAAATATTTTTTTAAAAAAATTACTACTTCCGGCTTACGAATTCTGGCCAAAACCTTATCAGTTTTAAATTAGTACATAAGTAATACAAATATAAATTTTCAGCTTGATACGTTCAGGGGTATGGAAAGATTCGTGGTCACAACATTTTTGACCGTTGATACAAGAATTATACTTAATTTTTTTCTTGAAGAGCACACATGTTTCAGATAAAACAACATTTTTATACAAATTAAACTGGTTAAAAATATTTTCAAGTCGATTATTGTTCTAATAGTATCAATAGCCACGCCACTTCAGTTCGAATACAATCGAGAACACGTGGGTATGTGTTTGAAGAGGCTACTTCACCGTTCGGTAGTCTGTTTGCGCAACTGTCGACAATTTGCGCGAATACCGGAACAATAATTCGGCAAATTGTCAACAAAACAATTGTCGCTTAATAATTTCGAATCGGCGAAATCGAGTTTGGTGCGTCTTGATTCGATTCGACTTGTTCGCAGAGTTGTTGAGTTTCAAATTCGATGCCAATTTGCATTATTAGTTCGTTGTGCGAATTGCGGACGTTCCATGCCCCAATTCGCGGACACTTGTGATCACAAATAATATTAAAAAAAAAAACACTGCCAAAGTCAAATAATATTTTTCGCTGAATTTCGAAATTACTATGAAGTTTGTGTTTATTCGAAATATATATTTTACATGGTATTTGGTTTATACAAGCTTAATTTGATTAGTTAAATGTGGATATTAATTGCTTTAAAAAGAAAATTCGAGGTAGATTTAACTCATTTCTTATATTACGAGAAAATGTTTTCCGTCCCTTGGGTCTCGCAATAATCGAGTTTCGCCGTGTTTGAAGCAAAGTACAATTTATTTTTTACATTAAAAAATGTTAAATTAAACACATAGCATATTTTTCGAGGTATTTTTCGCATTGAAATTTCAATTTGTAGTTTTGAGAAAAGATCGGTGTGTGATTTAAAATTACAGCTAAAGGTTCGTTTATAACAGCACAGCTCAAGTTGGCAACTGCTCGAAAAAGGCACGACGAAAAATATTATTTAGTACATTCTATATAATTGATATGTCCGGTAGTAAAGAAGAAGAAATAAAAAAACGTATAAAATTAGGATTGAGTGCATTTGTATGAATGAATGCGGTTTTTAAATCAAAATGCCACTTTGCCAAAATGTGTTTTGCCAGTGTTGACGTATGGATGTGAAACTTGGGCATTGAACGCCAAGTTGCTGCACAAAGTCCAATGCACTTAAATATGTGTGGAACGTTGTATGCTTGGCATAACAAGGAAAGACAAGAAAGGGAATACGTTGTTGAGAAGTATGACAAGGGTTGTGGATATAGTGGATAGAAGGAAGAGCTTTAAATGAAAATAGGTGGGCTACGTAACTAGAAGAATGGAAGAAAGGTGGACAAAAGAAATGCTAGAATGATACCTGAGAGAATACAAAAGGGTAAAAGGAAGACCGCGGGGAAGATGAAATTAGGAAAATCTGTGGAGTTAGATGGATCAGAGCGCAAAAAAGAGACGAATGGAAGCATGTTGGGGAGACCTTCATCCAGCAGTGTATGGCGAATGGCTGTAGATGATGATGATGATATGGACATATTCATGTGTTCCGTAATGTGTATGTGACGAATATGTTACAGCAACAGCCAATACGATCTATTCATATTATGCAGTAGGACATGTCGCCGAAACTTATCAAGAACAATCATAAAAAAATGTGGAAATATTCACGCATGACGTCATAATTACGAGTACTTAGGAAAGTGTTGCAATGTGCATATAACCATTTTTGGAAACGTGATATTGTGACAATTTTGACTCGACGATTCGACGCAAGTAATACATGTAGCTCAATATTGTAATGATTTTTTTTAAATAAATATATAACGTTGATACAATTCAAGTTTTCAACTTAACCCGGTTGGATTTTACTGTTTAAATTAAAAAAAAAAAATCACATCCATGTCCTGCCGTGAAAAGCAAACCGTTCGAATGTCCCTGATTCACGACATCGCTAATTTGTTTGCGAGTTTTAATTGGTTACTTTGAGCGGCCGCCGACGATATTTCATCCGAAAACGGCAGTTATGACCGTTCGAAACGAGTTTGAATCGTTTTTATGGGATAACTTGAGACTTTCGGATAGATGGACGCTACTAACGTGAGGGGCCCGTATACCAATTCACAGCTAAACCCTCCCCAGTACGTACAAATATGCGTACAGGTCACCCAATGTCGACTTGGTAGGTAAAAAACCAAAAAAAAGTCTGACTTTACAGACCTAAAAAAGTCTGACTGACTTTAATATACCTACATATATAATATACTATTATATAATATTATATTATACTTAAGCTGTTATATCACACAGAGCGTGTATGTATGTAGATTAGATTGAAAGTTATAATCCAACTTTACATACACTTTAGTAATAGTGTTGAGCTCGTTAGGGGGAGCTTCTTTCGTAGTAGGGGCGTTTCAGTTGTACGCTCTGTGTACGTATATACACTGTACTTTGTATCTATAAATATGCAGATAGTCAGCTCACATAATACAAATTTGCCATATAATATTGAAGTTTAAAATATTTCAAGTTGGTGTGAACGACAATCGCAAATTTTATTATTTTTAATAAAAATAATAATAATATATACATATATGTATGTTACAGTTGAAGTGAATCTTCCAATTGTATATAATTTTGACTAGTTGGAATATATTACGTCTAACCCACGTAAGTTGACTCATATTGTGAATTTCATTCCAACTGGTCAAAATAAATTACAATTTAAAATACTGTTCAACTATAAGTTGATACCAGGTCAGATGGAGAGGTTAGGTTTTCGTGAAAACGTTACTCGACTAGTAAATTGAGTTTAAAAGTCACATTTCTGTTTTGAACAAATTCTTAAAGTTGTCATTGTACGGTACTCATTAACTTTATTTGTAATTTTATTTTAGATTTATTTTATATATAATAATAGCTATTAGCTAATTTACAAAAAAATACATTTCAATAACTTATATCTAAAATTATATATTTAACTTATATGTACTGTCCCTCACAGAGGTGTCTCTTTGCTCCTCGCAAGAATGCATCCATGGTCTTAGAAGACCTGATGCACTCAGGGAGGGCGTTATACATTAGTACACCCCTGTGAAAGACACCCCCCGCTGTCTTTCTTTTTCTTACTCTACCTACTTTTTCTTACTCTACTTACTCTACTTACTCTACCTAATACTTAACAAATATTAACTCATTATTGAATTCAAACGCATTCGTAAAAACATCACAGCTGTCAAAACTCAACAGTTATATTACAACTGGTGCACATTGTTGAAAATGTATTTGCGCGTGTAGAAATATAATTTACTAATTGAATTGTATTCGAATATAAATGACCTAAAACACCAGCATATATTGCAACTGAAAATACATTTCGACTGTAACATATGTACAAATATACACTAAATAAAAAAAGTTTTATAATGAAATCGAAGAGGAAATATGCTTTTATTTACCACTTTGAATTAATTTTATATTGATGATATTTGGAATTTTTTCAAAATTTTAAAGCATGTTTGTTATCATGCATATTATAAATATGTATGTTTAATATAATTGATACATTTTTTAATATTCTTTGGCTTCAAACTAAAACTTTTGTAATTTTACAGTCAATTATCGATAATGAGAACCGTTTACTTCAATTTTTTGTTTATATTTTTAATACATTTTATCAGTTTTCTACATAAACTGAAAGTAAAAATAATATTTTTATATTGGCGCTATTTGTGCAATAAATAATCAGTGCTTTAAACCTTTGAAATAAAATCATTTGATAATGATTAAGCACTGAATTTTATTCATTTCAATGCATTCATATATGTTCCTATATATGTATAAGTATGGAACGTTATCTTGTCGGTATAAATGCGGAAGAAAGCAAAACTTTTTTACATACTTTTTATTGTTACTGATCCAATGATCAATATCTATTTTACACATTATTTTTCTTGTTAGTATAGCATTATATTATTTCAATGCTAATATATTAACATAATAGGGGAAACAGCTCAAAATCAATTCTTATTAATTTTCATAACACAAAAATTATTTTTAACTAAAGATCAAAACACGTAGTTAAAAATATTACCGTACAATCAAAATAGTACATAAATCGATTAAAGAAGTTGAAATGATAATGATCGGGTAGTGTACATATGTATTATAGCTTTTAAATAGACGAAATAATTGCTCGAATGGGTTCTTGATAAAATGCAAAAGTTCACAATTGGGATATTTAAAGAACAAAGTGAACGATTGGCTCTTTTTACACGTATCTAAATCATTTTTTAAAATTATTTCCATGTTATATTGCTTATTATAGAATAACTTGTATTATATTTTATATATTTTGAGAATTATGTTTAATATTCATATTGTGTGTGTGTATGTGAAATACATATACAATTCTGGAAATGCTTACCACCTATGTACGTACTACGTCCATATATAATAATAGGATTTACTTGACAACTGTTAATTCGATTCGTGCGTGTCGGGAAAGGGAGCCCCCAGGGGGCGCAGGCTCCACAGGGGACCTCCCCTCAATCCCTCAGCATCCCTTCCCCGTCCATCCGATCTCGGGCACCAAGTCGTGTGACAAATAGTCAGCGAGATAATGAAAGCTGCGACAATGATTTCGCAGCGAGAAATTAGATTAGCCCCGGGCATAATTATACGTAACGGCTTAGTTGCTAACGTACTTAGCGAGACGAGTTTGCACCGCACATTAATACGCGTTTGCGGACCGAAAGTGACGCGCAACACCGCGCGAAAGCTTGCCGAAAAATAACCTTTGGTGCATGACGATCGTTCCATACAATGATGATCATTTTTTCAACTTTTTTATTGCTTCACACTGTTAGTTCCGTGAAATTGCTGCCCGTCAAAAATTTGTGATCTGATTTTGAACCACTTCCACTCTTTATGTACATAGATCGATTTGATATCTTACCGACATACTAATATTCAAGTAAGCTAATGTCTCCAACATCAAGCTAGAGGAGTTTAATCATCAATGAATTTATTAAAATTACAGTTTTTGTTCAAAACATCTTCACTAATTGGCAAATATGAAGTCCGAATCAAGTTTGCGATAAAAATGTGTATTATTTGACTCATTCGGAGTAGTTGCCCCAGCCAGCTTAATTGAAGGGACTCGATGAAGACGGGTGACTTCTCAATTCAAAGGGATTTTTGTGTGATTACGTTTCTTATTGTGTTCCTCTTCGTTTCCCTCACAAATCCCCTGAGAAATCTCATTTGTGAGATTTCACTCTTGTACTCTTTCTTTAGCTCAATTTCAAGTCGAGTATCCAAAACCCATGTAAAACAAAGATCAAATTTATATTTAAATACTTTTTCAAAGTCGAAAGTTCCTCTTTTAAACTGAAATCATATCAATTGATATCTACATATGAGCCGTTATATTTGAAAATGGCATAAGTCTACTTTTCTTCATTGTGAAAAATATTTCGCAAGAAATTAAATAACAATATTTAAACATTAAATAAAATGTTTTGCGTTAAACAATGTTTAACAATACATTTATTCTGGCCTGTAATACATTTATTCTGCTTTTCCGCGATTCTGAAATAGTGTTTTTGGAACTGAAAATTATAAATTATATAGTGCTATTAATCTTATCAACATATTTGAAGCGTCGACATTGGACATTGTTTTTTAAATATATGTTTTACATGTAGTGTCACTACGAATCGATATTTTTACATATTTAAAGTTATCAAAAATATCAAATTTTAATGAGGTCGAGTTGATTTCTGAATAATGTATCTGTATTATTTGTAAAAAAAATTCACATTTAATGGACAAAAACTGCAAAATAATCATCTAAACTACCATCATTTAATTTTGCAATTAAAGCAAATTTTATTTATTTCCAAAACTGACTATTTAAAATTAAGTCTAATTTAGTGAGCGGTGAAAACCCTTTTCAACAATCTCAGATAAGAACAAAGCGACCGATGCTATTTTTTTTTTCACTCCGCTTTATTACAATTGTAATAAGACGTAAAAAAAAAGAATTTTCTTTGAAGCGTATAAATTAAACGTACAGATCGGTCCACAAATGAAAGCCTCCAATTCACTTTACGTCTCCGTAGACGCCCAAGTGAGCACACGTGGATACGGTGTGTTTAATTGAAAATATTGTCTGAGCAGCAGAGCAATCGCTTTCATCGTCTCTTGGGAAATCCGGAATGTCCCATGTACTTTCCAGTAAATAATATAAGTAAAATAGACCGGAAGTTGAGTTACAGACATACATACATATGTACATAAAGCTGACTGCTTCGGGTTTGAGTCAATACTAGGCCGATTTCATCATTGAAAATATAACATTTTTATGTTTTGTTTCAATTTTTCATAACACAAACATTTCATCTATTTATAAGATAAATGCGGTCTTTGGCTTTTTGAAAATCCGTAATCGTCTTATAATAAATTTATGATATCATTCAGAAGCTTTGTAATATAATACGCTGTGGTTGTACAATATAGGATACAATTGTTTTCCTTCGTATCGCGTATTTGGTATTTTTTTTATTTATAAATTACATTTTTGTACTTTGTTTGTTGTAAATTTATATAAATAATCATCGAAATACATATTGCTGTCGATATAATTTTTGAAATGACGACTATTTCATTATTGTTTTTAAATATACGTATTTTATTATTAATCTTTATTATTGTGTCAAAAATTGATAGTTTAATGTTAATGTAATTATTTGATAGACGTAATGAAAAGAAAACAACTTTCTTTTATTATCTAAAAGTATCAACAAAGTGGCTCTTTTATTTCGGTATTCGTTTTTGTAGAGCCGGTCAATCGATTCGATTTCCGATCTTTTGTTTACAAGACATCCATTCTTTAAGTTAATATCGTAATTAAATTTGATAACATATGTAGTCGAAGCAAAGACGTTTTAGTATAGATAAATGACAAGTGTTAAAAATAAAAAAAATAATCAAATACATCAATTTTATTTATTTATTTAAAGTTTGGACCATTGTAGCATTACAGGTTTAATTCCTAATGCGCCACAATGGTCAAAAATATAACAGAAAAGCAAATAAACAAAATAATAACTAAAGAAATTACACATAACAAAAACAAAACATATATGTATATACACAAAAACCTAATAATAATAAAAATAATAATTACAAATTATAAAAAAAAACAACAAAGAATGGAATGTATTATTTATTTTTATTTTTTATTTTTTATTTAATTTAAACCAAGAAGGCCTAACAGGTAAACCCAATGCGCCTTCCTGGCCAAAGACAATTATATAAACATATATGTACACCATCCATATATACACAAATACTTACACTTATACACAAATACACATACATACATTATAAAAGAAAAGAGAGAAAGAAAAATAAATATAAACATATGTTTATACATAGACAATAATACATGTATACATAATCATAAAAAAAACAATAGCAATTATAGTAATGAAAAAACTTTATAGTAATTAAAATTAAAATAATAAAAAATACAAATACAGGAATGTCATGCTCCTGCAGCCTGTTCCAATAAATAAGAACAAGCTACAGATATAAAACATCCCTGCGAGGCCCAAATGGAAGTGAGTAGATTAAGATACCACTCACACATCACATTCAAATTAGGAAAGTAATGATGAGCTCAGGTTACCAGATAAATATGTTAAAATAATATCCGATAATCTACGCTCACCAAGGTGGAAAATATCGCATTCAGGGACGGCAGCAACGATTTCATTGAGAAGTCGAATAGCTCTTGGTATAGGAGCCATTCGAAAAATAACTGTACGAGCATGAGGAACAGCCATCAAATGATGATGTCTACCGCGCATATAATTATTAGGTACATAAAGTCCCAACTGTTCCAGCAACAACGGGCATGACGTATTACCACGCAGTAGCTGGAGAACAAAACGAATTAACGAGTTTCTCCGAAGTTCAAGGGATGCCTGCCCACCCAAGCATGCCCAAAAGGAAAGTAGTCGGATAGAGATATGGGTAGTACCCATACTCTTTCTTATATAGAAAACGAAGAAATGCTTTTTGCACTTTTTCGATAATAAGAGAGTAGTTTAATTAGGAGTAACAGACGTATTCCAGTTTGATTCAAATTTTTATTTTATTTCCAATCAACTATCGTTCCAAATATATTCCAATCTCGACTCTTAAGAACGTTGCCCAATCATTTAATGTATACATACAGTGTTTACATCTTACGTATAAGATTTTTTCATATTAACTAATACAGTTTCAACATATAAGATTTTTTATAATTAACTAATACAGTTTCAATGTATTGGCAAAATACGCTTTCTTAAGGTAATAAAAACACCATACAATGAAATTTTAACATACTTTGAAATACAATGAAATGGTTGTAATCGGTTCTTTCTATACCAAATACGTATGTATGTATGTTCAATTGAAATCAATTCCGCTTTGCATATACAGTGATAAAAAAAATTCAATTTGGTTTTGCATAGCTGAAATATCACATTGCATATATTTTAACGTATCACCTGATATTTATTTTTATATTGGAACAAATCGAGTTTTCCCGTAGTTTAACTTAACAAGTTTATCCACACACCGGTTCACTTGTCACCGTTCGACCGCGGCAATAAATCAAACTGACTTTAACGCAAATACAATTCTAGGTCTTAACAGACGAAGAAAAAAAGAGGAAAAATAAGTGAGAGACTATCTCTTACGTACATGATTTCCCTTCACAGATTTTTCCCTTTTATTTCTTTCTCGAAAGACACTTTTATGGTGTGAGACGTTTAATTTAATTCGAACGGGAATAGAAAACGCAATTCGTCCTCTTCTCTGTTTTAGTTTCTCCTATTATTTTTTTTGCATTTCACCCCAGAAACGCAAAACACTAAATCACTAGTGGAAGTCTATAGCTTTCGAAATAGAAAATTAGCTGCGGCGAAACAAACACATAAATCCGAAGCGACAATTATTATGACGGGTAACGTTCCGATGTTGTGTCTCATAATGTACACAGATAAAATGCGAACGCCAGTTTGCTCGTTGTTGAAGGACTTCAGTTGTTTCAGCAATCATTGCGATTCAGTTCACTTGTGCATTTTCGTTTCAGCTGAACTCTCGTATCGCGTATTTGAACAACAATAGAGACAGACGGCGGTAAGTGCTCAAAGAACTAAATATTTTGAATGGAAGTGCAAACTCTCTGTGAAGAGTCTTCTTTCAGTTCGAATTATGACATTCACACTAATGGTACAAAGGCGGCACTACATTGTTCCTTTTTTGAATGTTAAATATTCAAAAAAAGTAAATAAATATATGAAACAAATCACCGATCAATGTTTCTCTTTGCACGTCTGATTTTCATACACTACATATGTCCCAGTTGTGTTTCGAGTGTTTCATACACTACGTCCTAAATGTCGGCTTTTGATCTATTCAAAATGTTCATGAAAGCTTTAAAACAAACTATCAATTTCTTATATAATAACAATAGCATCATCGTACATATGTACATCAATTTAAATTCTGAAGCCATCTTCTCTAATATTTCGAAACACGTGTAACTAAAATATCAATCAATAAACTGAAATAAAAAAACTTTTGCCACTGTTTAATTGAGTTGTGAAGTGATCGTAGAAAGCCGCGTTTGGATAGCTTTGATCTGACACAATATACCAATGTAATTTTTAATGAGTTCGTTAGTGATTAAACTCCTCTAGCTTCATATCAGTGACATTAGCTAACTTGAATGTTAGCTAATATGTATGTCGGTAAGATATCAAAGCCACCTAACGAATGGAAGTGATTCAAAATCAGATCAAAATTTTTTGACGGCCAGGAATATCACCAAATAAACAGATTCAAGCTAATAAAAAACTTATAAAAATAAACCTATGTATGTACGTACATATGTAGGTATGTATTCTTCCATTAAGAGGTCGCCGAGAATAATACATATCTAATGAAATGAGTATAGGTTACCCTTGTGCATTGTGATCCTTATTTTCGGATTCGGTATTTGTTTAAAATTTTTTTTTAATTTATTCTTGCTATGATTTTCTCCAGAATCAGGCCTTTCAAATAGCATAGGAATCTGTCCCCTCCCCGCCATCTCGTCAGCCCTAATTATTGCATTAGTGTTTTGATATTCAAATGAACAGATAGTTTTGATGATTTATGATGTTAATGATACTACTACTGGCAATTTTATTTTATAATAAAAATGGTCGAAAACACCAATCGTAGATAGAAACGTAACTTTAAGGAGATACTTACGAAACTGTTACACTATCGCGCAATTTATATGGAGAGAAGGTGTTAAAGGCGAATTCACAGCGGGAAATTAATTTTAATACATTTATTTAAGTGTGAATTGAAGCAATCTGAACCGGAAGTGAGTATGGAGAAGACGGAGAGGAGAAGCATAGCTTCCGGCGCGGACTCCTTGTACTGCACCCTCGGGACACATTGTCTTTTATCACCACGGGGAAGAAAGTTTATGTAAACTACGGACACGGAAATCTCTGATAGGGTGGACTGGGCTATGGGAAAAAACCCTCTTGATCTTACCCCCAACAACCGAAAACATCCCTCAGTGAA
Source organism: Arctopsyche grandis (assembly GCF_051622035.1). Classification (NCBI taxonomy): domain Eukaryota; kingdom Metazoa; phylum Arthropoda; class Insecta; order Trichoptera; family Hydropsychidae; genus Arctopsyche; species Arctopsyche grandis. The sequence goes on from NC_135356.1 coordinate 22,318,661, forward strand.
GGGGAGGAGGCTGTGGAAAAAAATCCCCTCCACCGCCTTTTCGCCTAATCATAATCTCGGCTTAACCCGATTTTTCTTCCGCGTCGAATTGGCCACAAAGGATTAGAATTTTCATCGCGATTGCAAAATAAACAAATATTTCGAACGATAATAAAAGGAAACGCGACTGCGACGATCTCCTTCGCTGCCTCGCCCTATGTACACTCGGCAGCCCTTTATTGTCGTTCTGGAGGAAAAGCGATCGTTTCGAATTTTAAATGGAAATTGCAGAGATGATATCCGATAACGGAAGCTCCACACTGATGGAACGGGGACTCATTGTTGTGTAGTCCATTATTAAAATTGATAAATAAAAATTCAATATGGCCATAGAAAGTCGTTTCTCTTCCCCACCACCTATCCCCCCCCCCCCGGTTTCATGTACGAAATAAATTGGCGGAAAATTTCAATGGCTCTATTATCTAAGCTTTGGTGGATGTTTTGATCTTGTATAATAAACCGTTCTGTGATAAGTAATGCTACAAAAATAACGAACGTGTAATTTTATATTCAAAAATAACGAATGTGTTCTTTTTAACACCCAAATATTATGAAAAACTTATTTATAATTAAAATACATTTATACAATAGTTTAAGGCTTACATATATTGAAAATCTTTTCTCTAGTATATACTGTCACGTTTCAGGGGTAGTTTGTCTTTTTAAAAAGTTTATTCAGGAATGAAAGAGATTCGTGTTATTACTGAATCTTTATATTATATTTTTTCATATATATATATATATATATATATATATATATATATATATATATATATATATATATATATATATATATATATATATATATATATATATATATATATATATATATATATATATATATATATATATATATATATATATATATATATATATATATATACATATATATATATATATATATATATATATATATATATATATATATATATATATATGTATATATATATATATATATATATATATATATATATATATATATATATATATATATATATATATATATATATATATATATATATATATGTATGTATGTACATACATATGTATGTTTATACCAGGAAGGCCTAACAAGTGAACCCCAATGCGCCTTCTTGGCCAATTATCAACATTTTATAGAATAATTAATCTATGGATAAATTTGATAAATTAGCATTTTACAAATCGGCGAATTAGATTCTGAAATACTCTAAATTTATGAGAAATGTGTCTTAGATTGCCAACTTGTTAGAACCGTTTCAATGAAAATCAGATAAATCGGCAAACTCTGATGGGAAACTATCGACCTGGTGTCACATACCCAAGGTCTGGCCTGCAGCACCCAGCAGGGATTGAACCCGTGATCACTTGGTTTGAAAACATTACATGCTAAACACTTATCTACGCTGCTGGTTAATAATACTCATTTAACTATCACTCAGTAAATGCGAGAAACATTTTGATTTGAACTTGATTTTGGAACGATTCGCGAAAAACTGACTACTTATTTGTAAGTTTCCACTCTTACTAACTTGTACTACTGGCTATTAAGAGATTTCACTCGTATTAACTGATTATTATTCACTGCTTTGTAATAATTAAATTGATATTAAAAAATTAACTTTCCACTGATACATAAAATACTAATTATTATATTCAATATTATTTAAAAATTACCGTTTCCGTATATATAAAAAAATATAATGATTTTTAATTTTAATTGTCCAAATATGTATTTTTACATCAACTGAACGCTTCCGGGATAGTTTGAGTGCAACATTACACGTACATAGGTACATATGTATGTTACAAATTAAACTACACAGACATGTTTTAATTAATGTAAAATATCAGAAATGTCAATTAAACTGACAAATCAACTTGTATTTATAGTACACACGTCAGAGCCTGTGTAGATACACACATACATATGTATATAAATATATGTACAATGTATGCACTAGTGCGCTCGATTGGCATACAAGCCGGTCACACTGCAAATTGGCCAACATTGTCCAGTAACGGATTTGAATATTCAGCAAGGCTGGTGTGTGTCGACAGCATTCTGCCCATTTTAATAGACATGACATAAACATGAAAAGCAAATCGAGGAAAAAAGTGTTAAAGGTAAAAGCTATTTTTCTGCTCATTATGACTTTTTCTTATAAAAAATACACTATACATATACATATGTAAACCTTGCGAGTATTTTCGCGTACATATTATATTTTCATATATTATATATTAGTGTTTCATTTTGATTTCAAAAATATACTAATACATGAATTATATACAAAATACATGAATTATATTATATTTATGTAATAGTAAGCAACGGCAGCAACGATATATATATACATACATATATCCTGCATACAACGATAAACATATAAATTTGCTTTTATTTATGTAATACAATAAAGATTCATGAATTTATGGATTGCAAAAAATTATTCGTGTACATATGTAGGTTGTTTTTAAGGTTTAAGCGTATTTTCAAATGTGCAACGTTCATATTTTCATATGATGTATGGGTTTGAAAATATACTCTAAAAATCAACATTCACCACGTTTCCACAGTTCTAAAATAATGTGTCTGTGTATTTTCGCGATAATTCGAATATCTATGGCTATTGACAATCTAATCTTTACGTAATAAAAATGTCATGTTTTACGTAAAAACAGGTAATTTTGACCTCATTATATTTCATAAAATAATTCATTTTTATCGAAGTTTTTTGTCTTCAGATTAAAGGAAGCCCTCAGCGACTTTAATTTTCAAAATAATTACGGGAACATGAAAAATTTTGTATCGGTGCTTTCGAGTGAAACGGCGACTTTGAATTCTCTTTAAATCAGTAAAACCTTATCATAATCGATTCAAATAAACTTTAATATGTGAATATGTGGTATTTTTTTTTTTTTTTTTTTTATAATAAAAAATTAAAACATATCTCGAAAAAGAGAGATATATGAAAAAAACCTACTTTTTCGAATGTATATATATTATATGTATGTAGACAAGGATTATTGCAGTCAATTATTTACCCACTTATGAAATATTTAAAATGACAATACAAAATTTGAGTTCCGCCCTCATCTCCCACTTACCAAAAACAATTCAAAGTCTTCGAATCGTTAGAGAAAGCTGATATAAGCCATTATGTTCTTAAAGGGTATGTGTTTATTTGGTTACCATATCAAATAATCAAAATTAAATGAGCAATTTAAAATCATTTAACTTAAAAAGTGTTTTCATACAATAAACACACACATATGTACATCACAGTAAAATTTCTCAATATATATACCGTCGAAAATTATCAGATTTCACTAAATACGTATGTAACAGATATCAAAAGAGAGATGACTCACTTTTTATTGAGGTTTAGTTAAATTTTCAGGAATATTACGTTGTGTAAACAAATAAATTTCATATGTGAAATATTCAACAATAGCATTGAAATTTATGTAAAATGTTATTGCTTACATATGCACTATTTCAATGTGATCAAAACGTTTAAAATTGAATGGTCGATACAAACTATATAGAACATTATTTATCATGACGTGAAAACACGCAAGCTACACAATCGAAGTGCCGAATCATTTATTTCCTCTCATAAAGCGCACTTTGGCATTAGCGATTCAATACTTTCACGGGCCAATATATATCCATTATGTGATATTATAATAGATATATGAGAAGATTAGTTGTTTGGCATGTGAAAGCGGCTTGTTCATGGGCGTACGTCAAAGCCTCGGGGGTTATATTGTGAGGAGTACCCCGTGATGGGTTGATCCCTCTCCTGAAATCAGATTACCCAGTGTCGGCCGCAGAAATTCCAACTCTTTTATTCGCCCCTCACAAAGGGGGCATCCGTGATGAAAAAATAAAATTAAAAATATATATAAAATCTACCCGTATATTGTATTCCCGATCGCGTGCACTCTGCACCTATCGTATGCAGTGCGAATATGCAACACACACGTCTGAAAATTTGTTCGGTTTATTTAGTTATTTTTTATTTGAACAGCCGTGTTATTTTTCGTACTTTTATTCGATTTCAACTATTTGCTCTCGATTTATTCCATCTGTCGATATTGCTGTCGGCTATTTTGAAATTTAAAACCGTTTAAATCGTTTTAACGATACTTATGTACATACATACCTCAGTCAAATTTGAAGTCGTATTTCTTTGTTTTTAAGAACCAATATATTATACATAGATCACCTTAGCCTTAAAATACAATACACGAATTGACTCTTTTTATGAAAATTTCAGGCACATTTAGGGTTGAGATATATATACATATGTATGTATGAACTTTTCAATTATTTGATGGAGCGAAAGGTCGGAGCGAAAAATGTGAATTTTGGATTTTAATTTAAGTAAAAAAATAATTTAAGGAAACTTAAAATAAAAAAATTACTTTTAAACAATGTCCTGTGCCTCCAACCAATCGATTTTTCTCACGAAAGATTTCGAAAAACGTAAAGGAGGTTTGTAAAAAGTAGGTTTTTTTCATATCGCTCTTTTTCAAGAATAGCTTCGATTTTTTTATTTAAAAAAAAACGCTTAATTTTCACCTATTGACTTTATTTGGATTGAATATGATACGTTTCGATTGATTAACGAGTCATTTTGGCCTGCTTATATTTCATAAACATCGTATTATTTTGGATATTTCTTGTAGTAAAATTAATAGTATATAATCAAGGAAGTTCTCAATGGCGTTTTTTTTTTCAAAATAATTACGAAAACATGAAAAAGATGTCGATTTACTGAAAATAGTGCTTCCCCTATACATCATAGTACCTATACCCCATACCCATACATCATAGTGTGAATCGAATTACACGCTGAAACGACTCAGCCGCAAGCAACGCCGGGCAATTTTAGCTGCGGCATCAAATAAGCGTTGTTGATGTTCTCAAATACAGCCTCCCTTATCCCGCTATATTATAATAATAATAATAATAGTTTGAGCGCCTAACTCGGGCGAAGATCGTTCCATTTTTACGTTTTTTTCGCCTGCCACGTTTAATTTATAGCCCAAATGGTCACTTTACGCGCTCGTTATGAAGATTTAATGTGCGAAATAAGCAAAAGGTAGCCGAGGGAAAATTTTGTGTAATAAAAATATTTTCAACACGTTACATCGCATCCTTCAACAGGGGCAAAAATGGACCGGAAGTGAAGGGTAGAGGGCTGTGAGGGCGGTTGGTAAAAGGGGGGAGGGGAGAGCTTATCATTAAATTTATATTTATTTGAATTCACATCATAGACCGTTTTATTATTACGTATGTAAAAAACATCATTCACGGTTGAACGATTCGCATTTTCATATACTGGGTATTTCTATAACGGGGGGACCAAATTTTTAAGCTTAAATAACGCTTGAAGATAAAAATGTGACGACTTTCAATTTGTGAGAAATTATATAAAGCTCGATTACATATAAGGAAATAATATAAAAAAAGTATTTTTAAATAAATTTGATGTATGGTTGTACATATGTATGATCAATAGTTAGCCTGTAATGCTTTCAATTGTAGGGTCAAAGGATCTATCCCCGGTGTTTGCTGCTGGCCAGACCTTGGATATGTGACTCCAAGGGCGATCGTTTCCTATCAGAGTTTTCTAATTGTTCTGATTTAATTGTGACAGTTCCAGCAGCACTGGGCAGAGATTGAATCCGTAACCACTCTGCTTGAAAGCATAATATGCTAACCACGAGTCCAAGCTGCTGGTTAAAACTATGCGGTAATTTTTTGATTTTTTTATAAAATCAAACTTCAAACCGAATCAAACCAAAATAAACGATTCTAATTGTATGATGTCTAATCTAATGTCGTTGATTTTGATTCTAAACTTAAATTTGACGTTGAATTATCAAAATTATCAGTTATAAGACTATACATATGGCATTGTATGTAAATACATTGACCGATTCAAAAAGCTGGTTCGCGCTGTTAATGATCTGAGCCCTTTTATAATAATTTCATAAATAAAGATCCGTTTATTTTAATATCCAGCATTTCATGTTAATAGCTCGGTACAGCACTGCACAGAAAAGACTACTTGTATTCATACTACCAACATACATATGTATATACAACATCAACCGTGCAAGGCAAATCGGCTTACATACACATAAATATTGTTTACGTCATATCTTCGAATAAATATTATCAAAATAAGACGTTTTCGAAAAAATTCATATGCACATGGCAGCACACGACAGTTCGTTTCGTTAGTACAGGTGCACTTGCCACTCATAACGTCACATGCGTGAATATTTCTACAGTGGTCAGTGAAAACTGGTGCTTGACACGTTTCGGTGACATGTACTGCTGTATAATATGAATAGATCGTGTCGGCTACTGCTGTTACCCATACGCCATGTACATATGTATTACGGAACATATGAATGTGTTAACATAGAATGTATAATACTATAGAATATTTTTCGTACTGCTTTTTGCATGCAGTTACCGAATTGAGCTGTGTTGGTTCAAACAAGCCTTTAGTTGTAGCATATGTATATTCAGTTTTTATATAAATTCCATTGTTGGACAAAATATTTGCGTTCGATTTTAAAACGATTTTGCTCAGTAGCGGCGGGTGAAATTTACACATTTTAAATAAGCGTTTGACACGGGTCTGACGACGAGAGCAGGTGCGTGCATCGCAGAGTAATTGTTTCTTTTTTTTATTTTCCCACTCCCCCTCACGCTTTCTCCCACATTCGAAAAACCAACCCACACCCCACTCACTCGCTTGAATTTCACTTTGAATGTTAATATTCAATTTGGATAATGGCCGCTCCGCATCGGTCGAATACTTAGGACGGTTGCACGAAAGGCTCGCGTATAATTTATTGCCGAATCGAACGTTTTGTTTTGTATATTTATAAGTGCATACGAAATTTGGGGTGGGGTTTGCTCGCGTATTAATTTTAGAGAACCTTAAAATCAAAGATAATTAAAGTGGTCCATGAATATTGTTGAAATTCAATCGTATTTAAAGTAAATATTTATAATTCAATTGCTTCCTTATAGTATGTGTGATGGCGAACCTTTTTGAGAAGTGAGTAAAATTTCGTTAATTATTGTTTTTAGCTCGCAAATTTCGTTAATTATTCAACTAGCTCGTGGGTCACTAAGTCAGTGAAGTCATTTCATGGGGGGATAAAAAGAATACTAATAAATTTGAAAATCCAAAGATTTATTAACAGAAAAGTTTAACAGTAGATCCTCCAAAAAGGTTGACGTTTTCTTTTTATTTCACTACTAGTGGCTTTATCCGGCTTCGCTCGGTATTTGTAATATAAACCGCTGAAACATGACTAATCTAATAGTAAACATTTTATTAAATTTATTTGAATAGTTTTATTTCATATAAATTTATTTGAATACTCTTTTTTTTTTTTTTATTAAATTGACTATCACTAACAAACAAACACATACATATACTGTCTCTTTCGAAATTATATGTATACCAGAATCCAGTGCCTGCGCCCCCGGAGCCTTCGCCCCCTTCGAGAAAACAATAAATAGTGACTCACGTGTATGTATGCATCCATATAAACAAAACGTACACATATTTTGAGACTGAAACAAAACTATGTTTTATATTTTCAATATTACGTTATAAACGAGAGTGAAAAAAGTTTCTTTTGCCACTGTTTCAGTGAGTTGTGAAGGAGCAGTAGAAAACCGCGTTAGAAAAGCTAGGTGTCATCGCTTCGATCTGACACTAGATTCCGATGTATTTTTCAATGAGTTCGTTAATTATTAAACTCATCTAGCTTCATGTCGGAAACATAAGCTTACTTTAATGTTAGTTAACCCCGCACCAATTATGTAAATAAAAAATCAAAGCGATTTAAATAGTGATACAGAATGAAATTTTTGACGGGTAGAAATTTCATGAAAAGTGAAACTAATAAAAATTTTGTAAAAAAAACAGGCAATGTTGAGAACCACAATATATCGTGCAAATAGCCGAATGCCGCTCCAGACCCGCAGATTCCTATCCACTAAGATATTCGTAATAGATATCCACAACGATATCCGTAGCAGACCCAATATACTCATGTGCATGTATTTTCACGATCAACAATTTGTTTGGAAAAATAGCTAGACTAGTGTTATGCCCGTTGCTTTCAACGGGTGATTTGGAAAAGGAATTTATACACGAATTAAATTAAAGTTATATGTTATATATAAATATAATGTAAAGTAATTTATAGGCGCACACGCGAACGTATTAATCGTACCGATCACACACTCACTGATCCAACCCGTTCACCCGTTCGAAATTATAAATGAATGCGTGTACATATGTGTCTTCGTGGATGTGTGTACGCTACCGTCACTGACGTCACCCATCGCTCGGCCTGACATCGCACATATCAAACGCTCCACCCCCCCCCCCACTTCCCCGCTACTTCGTTTCTGATTCTGATTGGCTGTGTCTGGCACAAACATACATACATACATCGCGTCCGCTTTTATGTAACTAGATATTTTGAGTAATAAAATAAAACCAATAAAACATAATTTTTATTATTTCTCCTTTTGAATATCTTTATATGGAAATATAAAATGGTAATTTATGGTTGGGGAGAGAGCAGGGTCTTGCGAAGATTATTTTGTCGTTATTCGGCGCATACACACGTCTATGGGGGTTAATGCCCGGGAAATTACGTCGGTGAACAACGCTCGGGGCTGTGGAAACCGGGAAATGTAGGGGCCAAAAATTGAAAATTATATTAGTATGAAAAGATTTTCAGTGAAAATATTATTCGAGTAATGGAGCGCGGTCACGGAAAGGACAGGCAGGCCGGGGCTATTGGGAGGGTTTTAATCTCTCTTCGGGTTTTTTTCTTCTTTTTGTGCTCTTGTTTCGAATCCTCCTTTCTCAGTATCCAAAATAGGACAAGGCGCCTTTCAAAATACACCCCCATTTCCATCTTTTCTTTCAGCCCACTCCGAATCTCATAATCCATTTTTGAACGACGTAAATAGTGTATAGGTATTTTTATTCAGAAACGTGCCTAAGTAAGTTTTGGATTTATATATACCTTTATATGTATGTACATACATGTATATGCTTATGTATGTTTAAATAGATAAATAATATTCCCCAAATTCAAAAGAGCACGGAAGATATTTATGTAAGAAAAATAGATAAGATTTAAGCATACAAATTCAATAATTTGTTTTGAAATCTAAAGCTAGTGGATAAAACCGTCAACATTGGTCCTTATAAAATTGTATATTTTAAAAAAAATGAATTTTGTTATTTTAAATTTTAAAAGTCTCCAAACTTTTAAAATTAAATAAGTTAATTATAGATACACATAAATAAGTCGTTATATTTGAAAATGGCACAAGCCTAATTTTCTTTTTTATTTAACAATATTTAAAAATACTCGTGGCCTGTAATACGTTCATTCTGTTTTCCAGGGATTCTGGACATATCGAATTAAGTTATAACAATTTGTGATTTAACTCAAACAGAAATATTGTTTTTGGAACTGAAATTTGGACTTGCAACGCTTTCAAATATATGTAACTCGGGTCATATATTTACGTAGTAGGACGACTAGGCATGGTTACAGGTGTACATACATACATATGTTCTACTTTTTTTTTGACAGTCTATAAATTATCGATAGTTTGTGATCCTTGCAATTTAAGATTCGTTAGTGGTCTACATCCTGACTTTTGAATCTTAGTTTGGGAATCCCTGGTTTAAACCAATTGGGCGTGAAATTACAAAATCATTGAAGTGAAGATGTTTGAAAATTTTTAAATTGGTTAATGAGGACAACATATCGCAAATTTTCAATAGATATATGTAACCCTCTCGTTTGCTAATTAAGAAAATAATCACAGAAATGTTTACAGGAATTTACATACATATTTTAATGTAAATATTGTCTCATACTACATAGTGTTTTTGTAATGTATGTATGTACATTAAATTATTTATTTAATATAATATATTAAACAAGTTCAACTAGCAAGCTTTCAGTTTACAGAAATTATTTAAAATTTGTTTATTTTTAGTTAATCGTATGAATGCTAAATTGAAAATAAATAATTTATTTAGTGAATACATAATAAAACCATTGAAAGTTTAATTTTCTGTTTATCTGACGCTTTCATCAACTATACAAGGAACAATTCGGCAAATTGTAAATTAATTGGCGAATTTCAACAGACGAACGAATATTATAAACTTGAGAAAAATAATTTTATCTCAGTATAATCACATTCAAAGCATAAGCTACGTTTACCACAACTTATTCATAAAGATATAAGATACTCATATACATAGAACCTTACAGTTTCACCAAACCTTACAGTTTAACCAAAATTGTAATAAACAATGTTTTTCAATACAGTTAAGATTCATATTCTTCTTAACGAGTTCGCATTGCTTGACGACACTGCCAAATTTTTCTTTATGTAGATCTAGTGAAGTATTTAAAAAAAAATTATATCAACCTCTCATATGTACGTACATATGAATTACATATATAATATTACATACTTATGATATTTTCAGTGAAACAAGAATTAATAAAAATAAAGTTTAATTCGCTTGGAGTAAATTTATTTCCTTCAGTACCTTGTGTTTGAATGTGCTTTTTTTTCTTTTTTGTAGACTAAGATCATTCTGCGACACAGTATATTTATCGAGTCGTTATATAAACAATATCCTTTATTAGCTCGAAAGTAAAAAGACATGTAAACCCGACAACGTTTCCGAAAGACGAATTTCAACATTTCTGGACACCAAAGTCGAGTAATAAACATTTTACGAAACGTTTTAAGATTCATAGTAAATATTTTCTCACCTTTTTGTTGAAAATCGCAAAAATATTCACTGTCAAAACTTTCTGAACGGATTTAAAATATTCACACCTTGAATAAAACTTTTCTTCAGTTCAATTAATCTTCTAATTTGAAGAATACATACATAATGTATTAAACTCGTTTCTTCAATTCTCGGAAACAATTAATAAAATAATAAATAATTACAAAATTGTTATAGAAAAATAATAATGAAAGTAGAAATTTTTGTAAAATAACTTTCAAATCTATGATTATTAAGTCTACAATATTTTAATTAAGTCTAAAAATAATTAAAATATCCCATTTACCTATTTGTATTCATCTGTGGATACATACTTTGAATTATAACATCTTTTGTATGTACATAAGTATTATTTATTATTATGTAATCATTATTCAATCAAAGTACATGTATTTTGTATAAAAATATATTTTTATTATATAATTTAACCTTAAAATTCTATTTAACAAAACAATACTTTACTGTAAAACTTATCTATATACAGTATATGTATGTACATATGTAAATACGTAAACTAAATATCCATCATATGATATATGAAATTTTTTTTCAATTTCATGAAAAAATATCAACTTTAAAACAATAAAATAAACTTTAAATGTTTATAATCGCAAAAAAATTTGTATTCGTATTAAAAAATTAGGTCAACCTTTTATACGGAAAAAAATTTATATTGGAATAATTTATATTAGAAATTCAGTAAGTCGACGAAGAAAATGCGAAATAATTTAAAATCCGAAGAGAAAAAATAATAAAACGGTTCGAAAAAAAACCAACCCTCGAGCATTCAAAAATACTTGATTGAATACATTAATATTTAATCTAACTAAGCAACGACGTATATTTATTTGTTTGTCAAATACCGTTTAAATATATATGTTATACAAATGGAAGCTCGAATAATTTGTTTCCTCAACTTTTGAATCGTTTAATGAAACTTGAAGAATAGTTTATCTCACGAATTGGGATCGATAATTTTAATTGAATAAACCAAATATGATCAATAGCATGAATACCTGTTTGTTACAGTGAAATCTGTATTAAACATTATAGCAATATAACTAGCATTCATATTTGTAAATGATACATAACTCATGAAATGACATATCGTATGATAAATAAATACATTATTGCGCTTTCACAAATTGTATACATTTCGATGGTGAGAATTATTGAAATAGCACAAAATTCGCCAATTTGTTTTTGCCGTAAATTTATTTTTGAAATCCGACCATTTTTTAATCGTTTGTTCGACGCATATTAATTATTCGAAACGATATTGATGTGATCAAACAACAAGCTTTGAAATTTTGTAATACGACAAAAATGTAATTTCACATAATTGTATTGATGAAATGGCGCATTTAAATAATTTATATTAATTCAATAATCAAATGATATTAAAATTTAAAAGCGAATTTATCTCATCGACCGTATCAACGTAATAAAAGTTCAAAAATAAAATTCTTTGATTTTAAACAATGTCCTGTGCCGTCAACCGATCAATTTATCTTGACAAAAATTGCGAAAAAGTGGGTTTTTCTGTTTTTTAAAAAAAGTTTTGATTTTTTTTAGTATTTTTAAAAAGTTTACACTCAATATTCACCTATTTAAGTTTGTTTGACTGATAAATGAGAATTCAAAATTATTTTGAAAATAAAAATCATCGAGACCTTTCTTGGGTATATATGTATATACCTTTGATTAGAATACAAAAAGTACCCAAAAATCTTACGAATTTCATGAAATATAAGGAGGCCAAACTAACCTATTTTGTTGCAAAATGTCATGCTTTACGTCAAAACAAAATTTTTAAATTAATAAATGTGTATTTAAAAGACTTATATTTGCAGAAACTTTGGATAATTGAATATTTGGATACTTGTTTACGAACATTTTCATTAAATATAAATTTGTCAAAAGTAGAATGTTAAGTTATTATAAATATATGTATACTGTCTTTTCATTGAATTCGTAACTGATTACATATTTATTAACCTGGAATTTTTGACGCATTGCGCTTTGAACCCCAAATGTATATATGTATATACATATGTATGTTCGAAATTTGGTCAACCACGCGAATTCGCGATTAAAATATTAATTACTGGCTAAAGTAAGCAGTTCCGTTCGGGTTCAAATTCGGATATAATCAAGTCACTTTGACGGAATGCTAAATAAATTGGAATTGTTATGAAAGTTCAGCTTTGAATTATTGAAGGATCTTTGTATTGGCATAACGGAGCGATTCGCTGTCAACGACTTCAGGTTTTTTATTTTTTGAGATTTGAGATGAGATATTTGGTTTTTATCTTTTTTTTCTGTAGGATAATAAAATACATATTTTTAAAACCAAGCCGTCTAATTTTATTTAAAAATATTAAATAGTTAGTGCCAAAAAAAATTACGGACATTCTTAAGAGCATTCTTTTCTTTTAAGATAATTCATACTGATGAATTTGAGATACTTATAATGTCCCTTTGACTTAATATTAAAATAAAAATGATTATTACATTTAAAATTGTTGTTTGTGGGCGTAGGAAGAGTTTTGTATTGTTCAAATCAATTAATCATATTCCAAATAATTGTTTTAACAAATTATGTTCATCACATTGTTTGCATTCAGCATATTGCATCGACTCCCATTTCATTTCACGGGAATTCAATAATAAATTTCTGATCGATTGCATTGTCATTACATTATTACGATACAACATATGTATATTTATGTACATATTATTATACATATGTCCACACTTATATTGTACATTGATAATTTAATAAGCTCTTCGTACATAATGTCATAAATATGGACCCGTATAATTATATCCATGTATACATATAATATTTTAGATAGCTTTAAAATTACAAATCACATTAAAAGTTAAAAATGTAATATAATCTTTAATTAAATACAAATGAAAACCAGATACGTGCAATATGTACACATTTTTGTTATATATGTAATGGACATTCAAAACGAGTTATATAATACTAGTCATTGCTTTTCAGTATCGAATTGTATTGGAACATTAATACGGAATGCAATCTGCTCGTGTTTTTTTTTGCAATATTTTTACTGACAATTTCTACGATATAAATTCCATAAAAGCTAGCGTATCGTCGCAGTTGAGTTCGACTATAAGTCTAATCTTGCGTGAAGAAAATTACTCACGTTCTCTACGCGAGTGAGGTTCTGTTGTGAGATAGAGAGAGAAGGGGAGAGTATCGAAAATTTCTCCAGTTATTTTTATTGTGTATAGGTAGCGTCGTTCGTATACGATTTCCAGGGTATACAGTGCCCCTACATAAAATTTAATGTCCCACAATGGTCGGCAGTTCAGTTTTTTCAGGATTATTTTTTCTTTTTCGGCAGGTTTGCTCCGCTTGCAGAACATTTACCAAACGCTGAGGCCTGGAAACAGCTCTTTCCAAGTGGAATCCGTTAAGAGAATCATAAACTCGACGGATGCCATCGACTTTCTGAGGTCTCTTGAGGAGCTGGATAGATGGGGACACAAGTACGTGGTCCTGGACTGTCCCACGGATATGGCCAAGGATGTGGTCATAGGACACGTGAGGGATGTGGCTCTCGGAAAAAGGACCTATCATTATCTGCTCAGTGGATTGGTAAGTAAATATAATACATTTAAAGTTTTGAATATGATTTTTGTTTGTCTTTCATAATTCCAATTTTCAAACTGGACAGACAAACTCACAATTCTTACGAGTTTGACTGTCATTGTTAAAAAATCTAGATAATTATTTATTTTATTTATTTTTACATACATACCATACATATATAACAAAGACCTAACAGAAAACCCCAATGTGCCTTCCTGACCAATTACAAACATCGATATACAATTTTAGAATAATTTTAACACAGCATAATAAAGATATCTATGGATAAATTTGATAAATTTACATTTCGCAGTATTGTTTTTATATAAATCGCCAAATTTTGAGATGCTGAAAAACAAATTTGCAGCATTGTCTAAATCAACGAATTAGAAATGCTGTAAACTGTAAGACCCTGCATTTAGTATATTTGAATAAATAAAATAAAATAGAAGTTCTGATCACTTGCTATCCATCACAGTGCAGCAAGTGTTAAGCTGACAACAAAATCACTATGCATTACCATTTTCTATTATTTGCACTCCAGACGGCAAACGGGAAATTAAAGATTGTAAGAAAATGAAGGAGAACCAAACAGAATTCGATTTATTTTTATTTTACTCCATTCAAAAAGCTACCAAATATTTGATCATTGAAACATTTTTACTGGTTGCTATTTTACGGAATTTGTATTTATTTTTTCATTACATTGAATAAAAAATAAAGAGACAATAAACATACCAGTAGTATATATCTACCAATAAAAATATATTATTCCAGCATCCAATGACAAAATTCGACTACGAGACTTTTCAATCATAAACAGAACGTTCAGCCGACTTAAGATTTTAAAAGAATTTTTGAAAAAATTCAAACGCTTTTCAGAAAAATTCGATTAGCAAAAAAAATGTGTGTTTTTTCAATCATTACAATATACACAGAACATTAATTCAAATCTCGTTCTTGGCCGTCGAACGTAAACCGCTCTAAATTAAATTTCGGCCACAGCTCGCCAGCCCCGTTTAATTTGCCGGAAAATACGCAGGTTTTTATCCAATTTTCTACCATTGATAATAATGTCCGTGTGTATCTATACACACACATACATATATATTTATAGGTGTACGCTCTTTAACCGTAACGGTTATTGTTGCCGTTCAAACGAGATAACCATCGTCGAAATGAATAATAAAATTTTACGGGTGATTGAACGCCGATTGAATTATAACGAGCCGCGATCCCAGCCGCCGATTGAGTGGGATATCTGCGATTCAAATTTAATTGATGCCCAGGGTTTATCGTCAAGCGATATATACGTACATATACAGACATACAACATATATATATATGTATATATTTTTTTATATGCCCTTTTCTCTGCAGATTATGGACGATCGTTGGGAGGCTGAAGTGATCGAATTCGGTGCTATCAACATCACCGGATTCAGGATCGTCGATACTAACAGAAGACATGTTAAGGATTTCTTGGAAGTTTGGAAGAGACTGGATCCTACCAGTACTCAGGGTGCAGGTCGAGATTCAATTTCGGTAAGTGTTTAATTAATAAGTTTCATTTTGACGTAGAACCGCGTGGATATTCCGAAAAACTACCTACAAATATTAAATTACAGGAAATATAAGATATATTTCAACAAATTATATACTTTTGGATTTATGAAAAAATAAATGTTAAATATAACTCAGGGTCAATTGCGTTTGTGTGATTTTAAATACAGAAGACGGCATTGTTAGCTCACTCCGTAGCTTAGAAACAATGTTACTAAATTTATGAGATCCAATTTATGGCAGTAGAAGAGAAAATTTCTGGAAAAATACCATAGTATTCAGTAAAATGGTCTAAAAATTGGGTCTAAAGGGGCACAATCTGAACAGCTCATAGATGTAGCAAAATGTTCATAGATATTGAAAATTAGAGTACCTGAAAATTCCAAAGAAACAACTTCTAGCTGAGGATTCTTTTTAGATATGATCTTTTCAGATATGATTTGTAAATACTCAGATCTGGTCACATCTCATATTTATTTATTTATAACATACAAACATCATATCTGCCAAGACAAGAATTAACCCAAGGCGACAACATCTGATTAGCTTATTTTTGTATGTACATATACATATAAGTACAAACAATTTTTCCAACATAAAAGGATATAGAATACAATAAAGACATCTATGGACAATCAACAAAATTTTTGATATTGCAAATTTACCAGAAATAACATTTTATATGATTTAACAAATTCAAGATACCAATAACTCTGAACTTAAATCACTTTCATATACATATGATGAGATTGAAAAGAATGAATCTCGACACAATGGTGACGAGAAGAATGAAAGATGATCTAATCGAAGTGTATAAAATTATAAATAACCATCACAATTGTCCTATGATAAACCTCCTTGCGCTTAACAATAACACTCATCTGAGAGATCATACTTTGAGACTTCAAAAATATATTTACTACAAAATTATTAAAGAATGCTTCTTTTAAAATATAGTGATTAAAATTTGGAATAGTCTGTGCAATGAATTACTGACTTCTAGTAACTTAACCCTTTTTAAAAATAAACTTGATGATTTCCTAAAAATACGCTGGTTATTGTAGTTTTCTTATTTTTAAATTAAGTTTATCTTTTGTATTTTCCCATGTTTATTTTATTTTTGTCTACTTGGAGTTGTTAATATTTTCTTTGTTTTTGATTTTTATTTTTATTTTACGATCTTATTTACTATTTTATTTCTGTATTATTATATGATTATCAAACTCTTTGGGTCCATCGACTTTGTCGACTTAAAGTATTCTTAAATAAATAAAATGCTTCATCAAAAAGGAGGTAGGGCAGATTTATGTACCTACATATATATACAAATATCTAATATTATATAAAAATTCAGCTCCACTTTATACCATTCCATGTAAGATCAAATGATAATAGTGAATTGAAAAACTGTACTGCTCGTTTTTTTTAAATGAATTTAACTAAAAAATGTGTTTAGTACACACATTTACCAGAGCTATTACCTTTACAGTACAATACTACATATATACATATATAAAGATGAGAGACACTTGGCATTTTCATGCACGCACATAATAAATACAAGTATGACTGACGCGCTTTGAAAACGAGGTGCTGAAAAAAAGCTGAAAACGGGACGTGGAGAGAAAAAAAATATTAAAGTACCTATGGAAAATATTCTAAACCCGACTCACATAACAAATAGAATACAATATGTAAAGCGGGAAGGGAAAAAAGACGAAAAAAACGACGACGACGACGACAAAATTTACCCAGTTATATTCGAGTGCCGACTTGATTTTCAGCAATAAGAGTATATGTAAATGGAAAAGGAAAATATTTCCTCTGTGTGATAGATATTACGGCTTTCAGCACTCTCGCATACATTTTCATATTATAATTCGCATCACACAAAAGCCTGTTGCGGTTCTTTATGCACACGCGTCTGTGTATTCGTTTAAGTGTATTGAATATACAGACCGATTCACGGTTCACGGAACGTCGACTTAAGAATCGTGTTCCGACGTGGAAAAGTCGTACCGACGTTGCTTCAGATATCATTATCAAGCTTACGGTTATCGTTACAAAGACCTGTCACCGAAAACCTTTCGTCCTGCTTGAGGGCAGGATCACGGTATCCTTCTTCGCATTATATGTACGTATTAGATATAACCAAGCACTTACGTGTATATATATATGAATCGTCCAACTCTCACATTCTGTCGTTTCGACTTGAATTATGTATCCAAATATGTATGTATGTTTCCTTAGAAAATCTAATACCTGTAAAAAATACCAATAATTGTAGTAGCTTGAATTTCTCAATACACTAGTTTTATGACCGTTGAAATTTCAACGGGTGCTTTCAGATTGATACATGATTTAAAATAAAGTAACAATATGAATAGTAATAATTAATCGGAATCGGAACTGAAACAGAAATCGGAAATCGGTTATGCCAATTAAATTATACAATAAAAAAAATAATAAAATTATAAAACCCGAAGTCAACATCTAATTCGAAATCGGAATCGGAATCGGATAATATGAAAAGTGCGTATTTTTATATCGATGTAGGATGACTTTTGCCAATTCGAGGAACCGTTTCAACAATGAAAATCAGATAAATTGGCACACTCTGATAAGAAACGATCGACTTGGAGTCACAAATATCCAAGTCTAACCAGCAGTATTAAAGATTAGCACGATATCGAACCCAGTAATCTCTCGGCACTATACATAAATGCAACGATCGAGACATTATGTATATATAGTTTACATTCAGAATAACCCTACAATGAATATCGCATGAGTTAATTACCAACTTATGTACATATATAGTAAGTCACCTTGTGACTTACTATATATGTACATAAGTTGGTATGTACATATATAGTAATGTTGATGCTATGTTATGCTATAGTAATGCTATGCTATGTTACTTAGTTCAACCAAGAATAACACACTTAGCATACCCATCCCACTTCTGACAGAAAGGCGTCGAGTTAGTATTCAACAATACGTCCAAAATTAGATCGCTCTAAGTTCTCGGTATGATCTTAAACATATGTACATACATACATATTATATATGTTTGTGAAGAAAAGATGCATGCGATCCGATCCACCTGCTTGAAAACGCGAACGGCAATGGTCCTCATTGAGCCACTTAACTACACATCCGCTTCCGGAGAGCAATTATTAAGTCGAGTTTTCCCCCGAACCCCCCCCCCCACTACCCCAATGTCTATGGGGTCTCTTTATTGCGCCATTTCGGGTAGGGAAAGCGCTCAGAATCTCCGACGTAAGTTTCGCATCGATGTTTACAATGTCATCATTTAATAACGCGGTAAATATTTACAGTGTGCGCCGCTCGAGCCGAGAGCAAAGGGATCGCCGTACTAGTAGGTATTATATATAGGTATTTATTTGTATGTACGAAGACATGTTATATAATAATATCGCGTGTGATAGTAGGCAGAGGTAAATGAAAACAGCGTGTGCTTGTGAATTTTTCAATTACTTTTTTTTTGTTTATCCCGTGTGAGCCTCCTTAAATAGGTGTGTCGGTATGTTTATGGCTCGGTAATATGTATATGTAATGTTAGATACAGGAGTATCTAGACCTTGACTTTCAATGGCTTAGTAGTGCTTGAAATATGTAGCTTTTAATAAAATGATTTTACACTAAAATAAAATGGTCTAAAAGAGACATTCTATATGTAAATACATACAAGATACTTTTGACGTGCATGTGTATCTACCATTCTTGGCGACCGCATTTTTAGAAAATTTTCCTCGAAATGCGAATGAAACCAGTTTTTTTTTAATTTTACTAATAAGTATTTCAAATATCAAAGATTTAGTCCTTAAACTTTCTACAAAAGCTAGTTATATTGCGGTGAGTAGTCGGTGGTGAAAGTAATCAGCGTTTTAAGCTACAATAATGATCATCAACTCTCGTTAAATGAAATCTCCGCTTCTACTTGTCTCGTAGGCTTGGTGATAGGAGTAGTTAAATTAATTGAAATGAATTAAATACATAATATGTATTTACATACATATGCATGTACATAGCAGTAATAAACATAAAATATTTATCTTATTCAAAATTGATGACAAATTACATATATTAAATTATAGAAACGGATAGTTCATTTAATGAAAATTAGTGAAACCAGGCTCACTGTTATTCGACTACAATTTTCTCAACTTCGAATGCCAATTATTTCCACTTTCTACGGAAGGGTGTTTTTTTTTTTTTTTTGGAGATGTAGAATTTTAAAATAAAATAAAACACAAAAATTATCGCAATGGCCATTATATTAACTTTATTGGAAGACGATGTTATGCCATTAATATTTAAATATAATATTAGGCATATGGGCGCCGTGGCTCGTTTGAATAAAGCGCAATCTGAAAGTCCAATTATCGACCACTTTTTGGAGCACCTTTGGCCGTATATGAAGCAATAACGCAGCGAAGGCTTCCATATCGTAATCTAATGATTTCACATGGGTATAAGTTTATTGAACTGAACCACGATTTTCGAAATAAATTTGCACAATTTGCAAGCGTTGCTTTAGCGTAAATCTGTTTTTGATGAAATGGAAAACCAAATTAATCACAAATCAGCTATAAACTGATAGCTGAGCTTTAGATTACAAATCAGCTATCAAAAAACACTATTTACTTAATGCAACAGTTTTGATATTTGAAACGGTTTTAGGCTAAAATTTGTCAAAAACTATTTTCATAAATTAAAATGTTGATTACTCCCACTATCAACTAATTATTGCAATGCACTTAGCTTAGAAATTTAGCCCTAAAGCTACAGTTTTACTATTAGAAATCGTTTTTAAAAAAAGTTGAACAAACAATAGTTTTATTTGCACTTACATATGTATGTACCAACATAAATTGAAAGTTTCCATTTGTAAATAATTTAATAGTGTTGTACAGTGTCATGAGGTTGAGTTAAGTCTTAAGTGTTACGCAATTGTCAATTCACACCAATAATCTTAACACTTGCAAAAAAGGCTGCAAAGTGCAGTTTGGCTGTCATTGACGAAATATTTGCAAAATTGGGCTATGATGATGACGATGTAATATTGTAATATTGGGACAGTCAAGCTTCCTGGTTGAATTGAATGAAGCTGCAGGAATATTGAGGCGAACTGGAATTAACTCTATAATTTTTCTCGATATATTGGGAAGAGGAACATCTACATATAAAATAAAATAAAATAAATAAATATTACAGAGCTGCTTTAAAGGCTTCCATAGTGGAAGAGTTACGTGGCATGGATTGTCACACAGTGTTTCTAACTCATGTTTTGTACATAATCAATTTTTGTATTGATGGTATTTGGTACTTACATATGTACAAAAGATATCTCGTTAATATATAACGGATAAATAAATATGTAGAAACATTATTAGTTATCAATGTGTCGTACAAATATTGAAATACTGTATGTTTCTGTTTTCAATAAATAAATAGATTAAAAAATGCGATAGATTGGATCCTAAGCCAGGAATTTGTATTTTATTTTAGAAAGCTTTCTTATTAATTCATGAGATCTTTTCTAATAGTGATTGCTTTACTGTGCATTAGATATTTATATTATTTTAATCAAAAATAATTTGAATCAAACATAATTTAATCGTATCTTTAACTTGCATATTCATATGAAAGCGTTTTAATATGAAGTTCCTAGAAATTAGTGTACTGTTTACATGGATCAATAATTTTAATTGGATTTATATAAATCCAATTAAAATTATAAAATAAACCTTGAAATTAATTAATAAACTATCACTAGCATACAGGCTACCACTGATCCTCCCTGTCGGCTCCGGTGGAAAATAATATCCACACATTCCATTCCCACCTTGAAAAATCATTTTAATTGAAAAAGATAAATATTGATTTTCAACGAATACCCGCACACGTATATATATATTTATATACATACATGGTTCGTGTCGCTTTCAGCTGAAATAATTGTGTATCGTTCCGGTGTGCAAACACAAACAGACGACCGAGACTAATTACAGCACGCGCACGGCGCGCCCCAACTTTACGCACACCCATACTCGATATACGTATGTAACATACATACCTAGTAATATAATAACAACTCCAATGGGTTGTGCAAATAAACAAACAATGGAAATCAATCCAGATTTTAACACTTTTCCTGATGGAAAGTGCTGCGATCTAAAGCATTGAGTACACATACATATGTACGCATGTTATAATTCAATCGGTCAACGGCATACTATCATTTTTGTAACATCAAACAACGATTATCATTTATCGTCATTAGCTAGTCTACATAGATAGTAAGGTACAGTAATTGGTACTGGCACTGAGAAAATATTGATATTTTGAACGCTTCAAATTTAAAGAACTTCGTCGATTATTATACCTGATCTACATATGTATGTATGTATGTAGTAATACCTACATAGAAAGCATAAACTTACACAAGGTGATCCACAAGTAACGGATGGTTATAAATTTAATAGTACTCCAGCAATTTTTTATATAAAAAATATTTATTGACGTAAAAATAAATGTTAAAGTATGCCATTTTGAAATTTTTAAGTACGGAAAATTATATCACTGAAATAATGACCATTTCCACGAACACATGTTTGGAGCCACTCTCCTCGGTGTTTCTACATCGATTTGTTCGATTTAATTTTGTGCTCCAGTTTCTAATTATTATAGTGTACGTGGCTTTACGGTACTGCCACAAATAAAAATAAAATATAGAAAAGTCGGGTCAGGCAGGTCAGAGGACATTACCAAAAGAAAAAATTAACCGATTAGGAAACAAACTACAGCCAGTGAAGCTCTGGCTGTATGGTTAGTCTTGCTGGAACCACGCATTATCCCTGTTAATTTCTCATCTTCAAAGTTTTGTTTATATTCATAATTACTGTAATGACTTAATGGCATTTAATTAAAAATCAAAAAAACTATCTTGATAGGTTCCACCATTTTATTCAAAGATCGAGTATTATTCATTACAAAAGCATCCGTTACTTATGGACCAACTTTTATATCTGAAAAAATAAATTTTTGATATAATGGTAAAAAAATATGTGGGATTTTGTTTTGTTTTTTTTGATGGAATGATTTTCGGAGTAGCCATTTTTTAATAGAATAAATTGAAATACGATAAACCTGTAAGTTGAATGGAAACCAAGATTAATGTGTATGTAAATTTCGAATAAAAAAAATATACATATGTACATACATACATACATACGAATTCGGTGATACGATATTTACTTTATTTATGTACATACATACATACATATGTACGTAATAACAATAGATGTTTTAACAACAGATGTAACACATTTTGTTTTGGTATTGTTTCATTCATTTTCATTGATTCGTTTATTAATTAATTAATAATATATTTCATAATCCAATTTTTGGAACTCAGCAATATTTTTAATAGCAATAAAATTCAAATGTCCGTTTCATTTATTTACATTATGTTTTATCACATGAAATGTGATAGATATGCAATATTTGTACCATTTCGGATCCGCGCCATTTCATCTATTTACAATTTTAAATTTGATTTCACTTGAATAAATTCGATATTTGTAAAAAGGTATTGAAATAAGATCAATGAGCGATTGCACATTCGGTACAACTGTGCAACATTTTCAACAAGTATTATATAAGTCATTGAATATTTTTGAATATTCACATTAAAATTTGCATTATCGTCACTATGCATTAAAAGACCGAGCTGATGCTTGTCTAAAAAGATGAAAAGCTATTTTAACCAGGTACAATATTCATCTATGTGTGTACTACTGGTGACAGTTCTATATATGTACATATATAAACAATACTACATAACTATTCGAAAACAGCGAACTAAAATCATAATTTTGAACACTCACACAAATATATGTCATATGTAGGTATATAGTTTTAATATATTAAGACACTGGTATTATTACTAGATTTTTTTTAATCAACGTTACCTTTTGAAAATTCTCGCTTCAAGCTTTGTGAAGACGTTCCATCGAAATATATTATCGATTTTGTCTTTAGTTTTTTTCTTCTTTTTTTCCACTGAAGACTTGGGAAAGACAGACTGTGTGAAGGTGGAAAAATGCATTTGAGCTGTGAATAAAGCTTGGGAACTACTGCAAGTTAATAATTGAACTGCACCAGTGCATTCATTGTATTGCTAGAACGCGCACACGTTCTGCATTCGAGATAATGCACCGATTGTCAATGCACTTCCATCATTTTATGAATTTGAATGCAATATGTATACTAGTGTGCTTACAGATTCACTTATTATACTTTTTATTAAGATGAGCGTTTCTATGTTTTTCTGGTTTAAATCTGGAAATAAAATTATTAGCCACTTTAGTTTTACTCACGCTCTTCCCGTACCTTTTTGTAGCATAATGTAGCTTTTGTTTGAGTAGTGAATATTTATTTTTCAAAGTAATCAATTTATTAAGACTTCTTCTATTGATTTTTTTCCTTGGGTTGTTAATTTAATCAGTGTTTCGAGAGAAGTGGTTTCGTCGCGTTATGTTTATCGTTTCCGTTTCTCTTTTTTTTCTTTTTTGGTTTCTTAATTGAAGTGCATCTTTTTTAATGGAATAATGTCAAAAACACGGGAATAGAGTGAAAGTAACAGGGCTCAAATTGTTTTTATACATTTTCAATAGTCGGGATAGAACAAAAACTCAATCAACTTAAATTATCGTGATTTGTAGACCAAACGACATTAAAAGGATACAGTGAGAGTAGTACTATAATAAATCGTTCAAATCAATCAGAAAATGAAATAAAACTTCGAAAATATCTCATTTTTACGACCAAGTTTTTAAAATTATTAAAAATGGACCTTCTGCTCTATGTAGTTGGAGAAAAAGGATTAAAATATAAAATTTTATTCAATAATCGGAAGACGAAATCGTCTGAAGAAAGCTGCATTATGGGATTATTAAATGTAGAATATAGAATCTCATCTAGAATCTTAACTATTTTAAAATAATCTTTTCTTCAGAATACTTTCCACTATCTATTTTAATATATTAAATATAAAATGAAGCCCGGGAGATGAAGCTTTAATATTTGAAATAATTTTGAATAAAAGTTGAAAACAAGTAACCTTAATTTGTATAAGAAAATGAAACGTTGATTTGGTCACCAACGGAGATTACCAAAACGCTGTATCTATTCATAGAGTAAATCATAATATTTTCGAATAGTAAAATTTTCACATTTATAGTACAACAATTCGTAATGGTACGAGGGTGGCTTAGTAAAACAATAATTTTTCCGCTCGTTTAACTTCGCCTGGAAAACGATAATAAAAATCATAATGAAAAACTTTTATGATATTTCCACGCTTGCGGTTTTGACGTGGCGCGCGCGAGCGACAAAACTCGCAACTCGCCCGACTTTTCCATACGGTTTTTCCTTTTATTTTCCGTGTAAATTCGTCCGAAAAAACTACCCCCTGAACGTTTCAAACTGTTGCTTCAAAACATGCAAATCGGCGCGAACGTAAAAAGACACCCCAAGCCGGGGGTTGACTTTTTATTCGCCCATTTCGCCGCACTCGTTTCGTATTCAAATTGTCGCAGCGCACATGTGCTTCACCATATATTATCTGTACGTACACATAAAAATGTACAATACACACATATATGTACATAAAAAAAATAAAATAAAAATCACATCGATACTCGAACCGCCCTGTGATTTTAACTGCAGGTTGGGTCGCGAATAACAGAAATGTTTGTGAAACGAACTTTATGTACTAGTTACTTTCGAATCGTATCACAGGATGTGAACATTTTTCAAGTTAAACTTATTTACGGCATATTTCCAATACCTATTCTCCTATCGCCTCCTCTTTGTCTTGAATATTTACTTTACAATCAAAATATTAAGTCACTAATTAATTAATTATTTCCAATTCATTCTGTATATACACAGTAGACAAGAAAGCACTCGAATGTATTGTGTCTGAAATCAATGAAATATGATATATGTTTACTTTACGGTATTTTCCCGGCTAAAAATCTTTGCAATCCTTTTCTATATCCAAAGTCCTCGACATATTGACGTATGTCAACTCTTTCACCTGTTCACTTGAACGGATTAATGCCTACCCTTTTATTTCCTAATATTTCACCAAAAACCTTTCTTCTATATTGTACATCTCACATTACAAGATGTCAATAACTTATTTTCCAACAATACACTATAATTCAAAACAGAAATGCCACATTTTAATGTGGTATTTGAATATATAATGAAATAAATATTGTGTTTTATCAATTTTAAATTATCCCAGAATCTGTTAACACGATTTCAGTTAAATTGAATTGAAACTTGAACTTGATACTATTAAAGCCATCATATATGTACATACATAGGTGTGTTTATAGGGACAATGCTCTAAAAAAAACCACTCTTAATCAATCAATCAATCTTATTAATGATGTTCAAAGAAGCGTCAAAGGTGATATGAGCCGTTATGTTTAAAAGTGGGGGAAGTCAAATTTTTATTCCCAAAAACAGTATTTCTGTTTGACTTAATACACAAATTGTTATCACTTATTTTAATTCGATCTGTGCAAAATCTGGAAATATTTTTGCCACCAATACTTTTAAATATTATTAAACGTAAAACATTGTTTAATGTTTTGCGAAACTTTCCTCGAAATGAAGAAAAGTGGACTTATACCACCTTTAAATATAGCTCCTCATATAATTGTAGTGAAAACCGTCAACTACAGTTTCTACAGCCAAAGTAGTAACCTAATGTCAATAATAACTCAGACTTTAGACATATTTGAAGGATCAGCAAAAATCATTATTAATATAAGCCAACATTCTTCAAAGTTCTTGCTTGAATTAAAAAATGTTATAATGCAGTGACTATAGAAAAAAATTCTAATATATTCTAGATTGGCTGAAAAGAAGTTCACCGAATACAAAAATGTTTAAACTTAAATAAATTACAAATTAAATAATAAAGCCTAAGAGCTTATTGCATATAAGATTCAGATCTAAATTTGCATTTTCCAATAAATTTATAAACACCCCCCCCCCCCCCACAACACTCCCTCTCTCTTACTCTTATATATTTTAAATAGCTTACATAAAACCAGACTGGCATACCATTTACTAGAATATTATAAGTGTGCAGTGAAGCCTATTTTGAGTAGTATTACAAGAGCCAATTAATTAACCGTGGTGTGTACGTGTATACAATATGTACGTCATTGAATTTGCAATTCATAGATATGATTACGAACAATATGTACCACTTCCGGTTTATAAGTGATTGATGGCAATTAGGTGGTCATTCAGATACGTTCAATTCTATGAATGGGCTGGTGGAGTGTAATCTGCACAATTAATCACTACAATAGGTGAATCGGGGCTAAAACGGCACATTGTCAAACTTGTATATGTTTACATATTTATGTATAACTAAACGATTCAACAGCAAAATGGTCGCAAACCCATTAAAAATGGAGTAAAATATTTAAAAAGATTTTATATATGTATATAAATTTGATGAGTATCACTATCATATATAGTATTAAAGAGAATACATATATTTCAATATTCACTATGATGTCTAAATACTCTTAAGCAAAGAGACTATTTAAATTTAAATACGCCACTTAAACTAAATTATAAATAGCTTACAGGATTTGAGTTTCAGTAAACAAACAACCATTTCCTAATCTGACTTAATGGTTCATTTAAAATGCCACTTAAATGATGTCACAGTTGTGAATAAAGCACACATGAACATACATATGTATTAAGGCTTCCAATCCTGTGTGTCTGTGTTTCTGTGTGAGTGTCTGTGTTTCTGTGTGAGTGTCTGTATGCTTATTGTGTGTCAGTGTATCTTGGGGATTTTTTGAACACTGTTCGTCCTATCGAACTGGAACTTAGTATTGGTTACTGAAATTTTTATCGATACACCGTAATTTTTTTTCATATTTTTAAGTTGACCGGAAATGGTACCTCTAAATTATCTCCCAAACCACTCATCAAATCGGACTGAAATTTCTTACTTGTAATAGAAATTATTAATATTATACCCCAATATTTTTTCCTAAACCGAAAGTAGTACTTTTATTTTAAAGAATCAAGGTTTTTTAAGAAATCCTTTAATTTATTGAACTCAAATTTTACCAAGTTATGTATAAAAGTTGGTAAGCATCCGTCAACCAGAAGTGGCAGTGTACTCTTGTTAAATTTTTTCTTCCACTATTTTTTTCGACCCCTTTAAAATGTGTGCTCGTCACGTAAAAATTCAAGTATAATTGTAGTATCAATGTGATGAAAATAAAAAAAAATCACTAGATATAATAAACCGGAAGCGGGATTTTTTCCTCTTAGAAAAGTCATAAATGTTGTGACAACGATTCTTTCCATGCCCTGAACATATTTAGCTGAAAAATTATATTTATATTTTTTTTGTTGAAATTATATTTATATTATGTTTTTTGTACTAACAGGTTTTGGTCGCAATTCGTAAGCCGGAAGTAGAACTTTAGTGTTGTGTAAGTTTTCCTTCATTTGTGTTCAATTTGTATTGAAAATGCTCATGCCGGTGTATATATACATACATGCCGGTATAATTTTATCCTTCTTATATTCCTCAAATACATAGATAAAGTCGTAGATTGGTCACATCCGAATTTTTTTTAAATAATGTTAATGTAATTGGATTTTTTTTTTTATATTAGGTGGATTGTTTCGATGAATAATTACTAGACGGTATAAATTATTTTTTAAAAACGAATCTATGAATCAAAGCGATGTTTTTTACTTTATTTAATTACATTTTCGGATGTGTTTTATTTAATATTAGAAATTTATGGATGCGAACCGAAAATTTAAAGAATGTAGCCAAACTCTCAAAATTAGTACGCCAATATGGGAGTATTTTTTGCGTGAAACATCGGGTGAGTTTGCAAAATGCAATTGAACGTTTTTGAAATATAAAAACATGCAATTGAACGTTTTTGAAATATGAAAACATGCAATTGAACGTTTTTGAAATATGAAAACATGCAATTGAACTTTTTTTTCTTATACATTTTAAATCCCGATGCCAGCACCGGGATCCCGGGATCAGAAATTCCCAGCACCGCAATCCCGGTGCTGAAGTAACCTTCCGGGATTGGACACACTAGTATGAATGTATGTATATGCACATACATATAACGTGAAAGGCTCAACTGCTCGAAATTAATATTAATTGAAAGGTATTGCATTTGAATTAAATTATCTCATCATATCGTACCGAAATTTCTTACTGTTAATAGAAATTATTAATATTATACCCCAAAATATTTCCGTAAACCGAAAGTAGTACTTTTAATTTAGAGAATCAATATTTTTTATGTTTTTCTAAGAAATCCTTTAATTTTATTGAACTGAAATTTTACCTAGTTATGTATAAAAGTTGGTAAGCATCCGTCAACCAGAAGTGGCAGTATACTCTTGTTCAATTTTTTTTCTTCCACTATTTTTTTCGACCCAAAATTCAAGTATAATTGTTGTATCAATGTGATGAAAATAAAAAAAAAATCACTTAAACATAAAATTAAAAATCACAATAAGCCGGAAGCGGGATTTTTTCCTCTTAGAAAAGTCAAAAATTTTGTGACAACAATTCTTTCCACGCCCTGAACATATTTAGCTAAAAATTTATATTTGAATTATTTTTGTACTAACACAGAGTTGATAAGGTTTAGGTCGGAATTCATAAGCCGGAAGTAGAACTTTAGTCTTGTATTTTTCTCGAAATTTTTTTTATAAATTTTCAATCACATTCTTCGGATTCCAATACACTGCTTTAAAGTTTTGAAACGTCAATTTCGCTTTAACACAATCGACATTTATATCGAACCGTTTGATATAAATACGCATACATACATACATATATTACAGACGTATCTAAAACGAACTCTCGCGGTTTTTTAAACGATTTATTATCGTTTTGTTTTGTTTTTTTTTAGCCACGAACGCACTCTGTCTGCCATCTTGAATAATGGCGTTAATTGTTCGGATCCGGCTCGGCTTTTAACCCTTCCGCAGCCGTCGCAATAAAATATTAATTATATTCGTTGTGGATTTGTTAGGCGCGTCAACTACCACACCCCCCACCACCTCCTCGTCCTCACACCACCCCCCAGCGTCCCATTTCTCACTCGGCCTTAATCGAATTGAGGGGGAGGTGGGGGGGTGGCGTTTGTCGCCGCGAGCGTTGTGCCAATAAAAACTTTATCGGGCCATCGGCTAACATGGCGCGTCGATTGACACCACTTTTGTTAGCCGGGTAATTAATGGAGTCGAGAGCGTCACTTGCGTGCCAACCCGCGTGCCATGAAGGGGGTGGGATGGAACTGTGTACCATTGTTCGGCGCACCAGCATCCCCCTCACTCCCGTTTAACCCGCATAGCGCTCGAGTATTATTTCACGAACAGAAGGCCAATATTTCAACAACAAGCACTGAAGAGGGGGACGGGAGCGATGGGGAGGATGGGGAGGAGCACAACTTCGCGCTATTGCCGTTTTGAATACAAAAATGGCCTCCACTCTCTCTCTCTCCCCCTCACTCGGGATGAATAAACATAGCCACCCTACTACCCTTCTGAACGTCCCATCCTATGTCTCTGGGCCGGGAAATTTGACCCTTAAAAATGCTGGTCAATAATATAAACAGCCTATTTCCGATCTGCCTCTACTGTGTTGGTGGGGTGGGATACGTTGAGGCATCGTCCAGTTCAGCACGGGCCTCAGCCGAGAACTGTCAACTTCGCTTCGAGTCCAAAGGCTATGGTGAAAGTATGACATAACCTTCGTTACTCTATACATTAATGTAGAGGTTCAGGGTGTAGACACGCCGAATCGCATAGCACGAGTTGCCTAGGTAGACTCCAGTTATGATGGGCGTATTCTCATGTCATTGTTAATTCGTACGATCTTATTTTTTTGACAATTTTGACATTTCTTCAAATATGGGAATCACCAATTGTTGATCCCTCTCAACCTATGTCAATACAAGGAAAATATATCAACGGAAATATTCCAGGGGGTGAGGTTTGGTATGGCGTAGATCAGGCGTACTAGCGTTTTTTAGTTCATTTTTGTCTTAGCGCCCTAAGACAAAAATGAGTTTTTAATTTTTAAAAATGTAAAAACTGAATTCATGAAACACTCTCTTGCTTCGATCGTAAATGGATTTTGAAAAAAATTCTCCTTTCATTTTTTTTAATCTTAATCACGACATCAACTAGTTTAAAAATAATTTTTATTGGAGTTGATAGGTTAATCATCTATAGGAGTATTTTTGTACCGAAAAAAAAAGCTATGATAATTTTATTAAAGTCACTAATAATTGCCCATGTTTCCTACATTTCTTCAAATATGAGAATCACTGTTATTTATTTATTTATTTTACATATGTACACTATATATACAAGAAAGGTTTAACGGATAAACCCCAAAGCGCCTTCCTGGCCAATTATAAACATCGATAAACAATTTCCATGGTAATTTTATAGAGCATCATGGAGCATTAATTTGACAAATTTGATCAATTTAAATTTTTCAGTGAATTCGAGATGCTGAAAAACTTAAAATTTGTGCGAAACAGATCGAGGATGTCAAATTTTTGGAACCGTTTCAATGAAAATCAAACAAATCAAATAAATTGCCAAACTTTGATAGGAAACGATCGATCTGGAGTCACATATCCGAGGTCCACGTTTGAAAGCATTACATGTTAGCCACTAATCTATGCTGCTGGCTATCGATCACTGTCAAACCTAGGAAAAACATCACCGAAAACACTCAAGGGGTGAGTTTTGACCTAAATTGCCACGACATAGATCAGGCGTGCTAGCGTTTTTTACACGTGGAAAACTAATAAAATAAAAATACCGAACAAGTATGTGAATTTAATGAAATACATGGCAGATAAAAACGACATTTGTACATATTTTGACAAATCTATATTGTATATTATTCTCTAAAATCTGATCACTTACAGGCCCAAAATATCCTTGCTTACATACTTCATCTCCGAATAATATACCTATGCATACATATGCATGTATATAATAGATTCATATAATGCACGTGCGGATCAATTTTTTGATGCAATGAGTCGCTAAATCATTGTGAGTTTGCCAGTCGTCGACGGTAACCATTCAGTTAAATCAGACTAATGCGCGTGTAGTTAAAATTTAATATGCTTAATTACCCTCCCCTCAAGTTAAACGCTTTGAGAAAATCCCACCGCTCATATCTAAACCGCAAATTCTATGGTGTGATATTCCCACCAGTACCACGGCCATACATTCGCGATAAGAACGGCCAGGGATGCTGAACCATCGCCCTATGAGACTTATTAATGACAAAAATAATTCATTCTCAGTGTGCGAGTAGCGCATTTGATTATAAGCGTCGTCGTGACGAATGTTTTTCATAGTTTGTCAAGTAATGAAGTGTGTTTGAATGTGAATGTCGGTGTTTTAGATGGCTATTTGATTAGTATGAAAGTTTTAAACATCTCATCTCGACATCTACATATGTATATGTACATATGGTTACAAAAACGACATTCTTTTAGAAAATATAAAAAAACATTTTTTTTAAATGGAAACTTAATTTAAATCTCAGCAAAGTCATGCAAACACGAGGGCCTAAATTTTCGAGCTACTGGCCCTAGATCTTTTGATTACTAAGTAATATATCTAGTGGCTGTAATTTTTACTTTATTTATTCTCGCTTAGCGTTAGAATTAAATAGCATAATTAGTTAAATAATAAAAAGGTGGATTTAACGTAATTGTTAAAGACTTTTGGTGATCTACATACATATAAATCTATTGGATCCGAGCTCTTTGGATATTTCAGGCTTTCTTTTAAGCCATTTATAATCAATAAAATCATAAAATCATAGATCTTCGACTTTAAAATATTTTATATA
The DNA here is from genome assembly GCF_051622035.1 of Arctopsyche grandis. Lineage (NCBI taxonomy): Eukaryota > Metazoa > Arthropoda > Insecta > Trichoptera > Hydropsychidae > Arctopsyche > Arctopsyche grandis. The sequence goes on from NC_135356.1 coordinate 22,351,788, forward strand.
CATATATATAGCATTTAAAATACACAATCGAATATACCTACACAAATTTCGAAAGGCTCTACACAAACAGAGGCAGCAAAACAGAAGGCAATACGTGACATATGTATATTAAATATACCCAATATTCAATCTTTAAATCTCGTTATGATATTATTTTATTACAGGTAAACCAATTTTTACATTACAAATACAATTATATTTCTAAAATATCATAGAGAGATCTATGGATAAATTCGAAACACTGCAAATTTTGGCGAAAGCTGCGTGCATTTTATACGACGTATGTAGGTGGGTAGTATATTTATGGTAATCAACAAATTTAGATATGCTCGAAACTCGAGTTTTGCGAGAAACGGGGATAGGTTGCCAATTTGGTGGAAACATTTCAACAATGAAATCGTCAGAATTGGCAAGCTCTGATGATCTATGCTCTGTTAGTTCAGTGACACTCCTGCACGTCAAAATATTGTGATCTGATTTTATAGCTCTTCCACTCTTCAGGTCGCTTTAAAATTTTAATATTTAATATTTGGTTAATATTTAATACTTAATATTGGGTATTTCATAGCTAATATTTAATATTGTAGTAAGTTAATGAACTTGACATGAAGCTATAGGAGTTTAATCAGTAACGACTCATTAAAAATTACATCGGAATCTTATGTCAAATCGAAGCGATGACAGTTAGCTATCCAAACATGAGTTTCTACCACCCCTTCAAAACTCACAGGCCAAATAGTCAAACAGTTATAACAGTTACATTTTTCCTATTATGCCTTTCAACTTGAAATGTTATGTATAAACCATAATAGACAATGATAACTGGATTAGTAGTCATTGAAGTAGACTGAAGATGTATTGTGGATATACATAATATATGAACAATAAATAGATTTAAAAAAAATTTTGGGTTTAAAATAATATTGAAAATTGAATAAACGGCCTAATCGAAGTATCAGCTCTGCATGTAATACGAACTTCTTTATATGAATTTCTACGATACCTTTATAATATTTTATTTCATCAATGGGTACCGGATGGAAACGGGGCCCGTTGAATTTAATAATGGTGTATGTGCTCTATACTGCGAACCCCTCTACCTAGCTAGTGGGTACAAAGGTACATGCGTGTGATAATGTCACCCCTTTTGAAATGAATTTCCCAAACTAGAGTGGTTGCGAAACTGATTTGCGGTAATTGTATAGTGGAACCCTGTTAATCCGAAAAGCTTACCAACTAAGCTGTTTCGGACCCCGAATAATTTTATGGTACCTGTACGCTTTCCATTTCACGTACGCATAGCGTAAGATGATATTATAATAATAATATGTATACATATATAATGCATAATAATAATAATTGCCGCAACAAACCGCGAGATTTGTAAAATTATTTTTTTTTTTAATAAATCAATATCGTAATGATTTCATACCAAACTTTCATTAGATTTTCATTTAAGTTTTCGATTATTCTTGTAACTAAAAGCAACATTTGTTTACTATCAAGTTTCCTATCAAAATTTTCAAACGACAATATATAGGAAAACTTTCGAAGATAAAACTTTTCCAAGACAAACATTCATTTCATGACAAACCGTAAATTTTTTTGTGAAAACACGCTTAAAATCAGATATGCTTCCTTTGTAAAGATGTGATTTCTTTATACGTATGTACATAATATACTACGTATGTAGAATCAAAACTAACAATGTAATTTTATAAAGTATTTTTTCTTGAAAATTGACGGAGAATTCCAACTCAAAATAAGCCGATTTAAATTTTAATTTAATGATCGATAATTACCGATCGAGAAACGATTTATTTGCAACATACTGGCCAAATTTCGCAGTATCAAAACCTTTGATACTGCGAAACTGCACCCGACAAAGGCCACTCGCAAATTTGCACTCGCTCAAACGCCAGTAAAACACACAACATCCTGCTCGCACGTAGTCTTCCTTGTTTGTATGTAGACAAAATGCAAAATGTAGGCTTTTGACATGTAGTTAATTAAAATGGAAATTAAACCCTCTAAATTAAGATGCATTTTCCCAATTTCGTGCCGTTATTGAAATAGAGGGACCAGGCTAGTACTCTAAAATCTTTTACCTAGAGTTTAAAAGTCAGATGAAAGAGTCTAGTGAACTATAGAAGAGGCTTGTAAAAATATTAACAATCAATTATAATAAATTCAAATCGTTTTCCACATTGATATTTTTCACTCAGATTAGCGAAGTTCATAAACCCGAATTGGCTCTGCCTGAGGTAGCGGTAGTGATTGTGGATTGTTATTGAACTTTTATTATATAAAAAAGATAGGCTACTTAGGATATGTCTGTAAGCAAAAAAATGACAATTATACTCATCACATGTTTTTTATCCATACCTAGTCTCCTATTTTAAACGCGACGCCACGCCCCTGGTCGATACCCATTTTTTTATAATTTTTAGCCCAGGAATACGAGAAATAAAAAGTTTCAGCAAAATTTGACAGATTTATCTATTCATACATATGTACATGTATGGATAAATATAAGAATTATTATTTAATGAATGAACAAATATGTCTGAAAGGCTTGAAATCGAAAAGTTCGTCCTTAAAAAAAATAATTAAGCCCCTTTTAATTAAAGACATTTATTAAAATGAAATAAACCTTGTTTCATTCCACTACTTTATAAAACATGATAGGTAGTGAAAGTATGTAATTTTCATTTTCATTTATAAACATCGATTTCAACAACTTCAAATTCTGATGAACCAGGCATTGCAATGTGCGTAGATATATGTAGTTTAGAAATGTACCCCAGGATCGAAACCTTCCATATTTAAAATAAATTTAATTCAAATTTTAAAAAGTCGACTTCCGAAAGAGAATGTCATTTTACTTTATGTATTTCTGTCAGAACAATAATATAATCCGTATTAATCTTTCTATACAAAACGCTTACTTTAATCTATACAGACGTAATAAATGTGCTGTTTTTAAAACGGTGCTCACTTTTTGTCGCCTAGTTACTAGTACATACATATATATGAATCTTACATACTTATGTATATGTAAAGCACTAAATTTTGTTCGTATGTTTGTTTGTATGTATGTATTTTTCGTCAATTTAATAAATAGTTGAAAGTCTATTGTTCTGCCGTCATCGAACAAATAATTCGCGTTTTTCCGATTCAAAGGATTCAAAGTTCCTGGGGGCGTAGGCGCCGAGGGCAAAGCCCTAGGGCTCCGCCCCCTAGGGGATGCAGACGCCGAGGGCGGAGCCCTAGGGGGCGCAAACACCGGGGGTTAACATATAATTTTTATAGACTTATAGATAAGAGACTTACTATACGAGTATATGTTTGTTTGTTCGTGACAGTCAATTTAATAAAAACAAACAAATGAGTATTCAAACAAATTTATATAAAATAAAACTATTCAAAAAAATTAAATAAAATGTTTACTATTAGATTAGCCATGTTTAAGCGGTTTATATTACAAATACCTCATGACAAAAAAATACTATTTTTCGTTCGCAAATCGACAAAGCACCCACACACGATGGACTTTAATTCAATCGAACCGGGTGGCTTCAATTGATTCCGTCAATTAACTGGTTCGCGACCGCTGCCGCACCGGTCGAGCCGTTAACGAGAATGCTACACAGAGCGATAATGTCGGCGTTTATTGTCACCGTTCCCGGTGGGGTATTTATTTGTGCAAATGTATATCGCCAACACGTTGAATGATGATGATATATATATATATATATATATATATATATATATATATATATATATATATATATATATATATATATATATATATATATATATATATATATATATATATATATATATATATATATATATATATATATATATATATATATATATGAGTCCGAGTCCGACTGTCACCGAGTCCGCGCGCGTTTCTCTCGCTCTCACTTTGCATTTCGAAATACTCGGACTCCCCACCCATCTATCACTACAAAACTAACCGTCTACTCACTTATTTAACTAATTGCATCCTAGTATAATTTAAGTGTAAAAATAAACAGATGATCGGCCGTTAACAGCGTTTTTTAATATCAGTGATTGCGTAAAATTTTTGTGTTAATTTTGTGTCAGTTACAAAAGCGTATACGAACGAGATACATCTCCCTACCTGAATACAAAAAAAAATAAGGGTCCCTGCTCGTCAGCCAAAATTCGGTCCCACAGAAGCAATAAATCTTCCACATAATTGCTTTCAGACAAAAATTTTTAACGAACTTTACTTAATAGAATAATAGCAAACAGAAACGGTGTTTCCCAACTGTCTAATAGTTCTTTTTCATATTTAATTTATATTAAAGTAATTCGTGTAATTTTATATTCTTTACTAAATTTATTATTAAAATATTAAATTGCAAACCGCGCTCACACATATATAAATCCGTTGTCTCCAAAGAGGCGTCTCACGATAAAGATCTGTAAAGAAAGTAGTATAACAATTGCTAATCTATTATTATCATAACTAACTACTTTCACTTACAAAGTAACCCTGTTAAATGGCATGTAATAACTCATAAGTGATCCAAGTGATACCTAGGATGACTATCAGACAAAGCTGACCACAGAGAAGAGTCTATGGCGGTAAGAACTCACTCCTTGAATGGAAATCTCTCTCAAGTACCGCCTTTTTCTCAACACATCTTGGATAAATGCGAGAAAAATAATATCCAAACCTCCAACAAGGTAAGAGTGACGATGGATGATAGCTTAGCTAATAGAAACCTGTATTTAGCCACGTACAATGTAAGAACGTTATCGAGTGAAGGAAGTGTGCTTGCATTAGAGAATGAATTAGAAAGTATCAAATGGGATTTAGTAGGACTTAGCGAAGTAAGACGAAAACAGGAAAACCAAATAATCCTAAAAAGTGGTAACTGTCTCTACTGGAGAAGGCTACCAAATGGTAGAATAGGAGGAGTAGGGTTTCTTATCAATAAGAGAATAGAAAGAAATATTATAGAAATAAGCGACATATCGGAACGTATATGCTATGTAGTATTAAGAATCTCGAGCAGGTACACTTGTCAAATCTTCCAAGTGTACGCCCCCACATCTAGCCACCCAGACGAGGAAATAGAAGACTTCTACGAAAAACTACAGGGCGCATACGATAATAGCCGCCACCACTTTAAAATAATCATGGGCGACTTTAACGCAAAAATAGGACAAAAGGCAAACACAGAAAGAGCAGTAGGCAATTTTGGTACCGGCCAAAGAAACGACAGAGGCGATCGCCTCATAGAATTCGCAGAACACAACAGGCTCTTTATCACTAATTCATTTTTCAGGAAAAACGCAAACAATAAGTGGACTTGGGAGAGTCCTAAAGGAGACAGGAACGAAATAGATTTCATCCTAACAAATACCCTGCACTCCGTTAAAGACGTTAGTGTTTTAAGTAAAGTAGATATAGGTAGCGATCACAGATTAGTCCGGGCCAAGATGGCCATTAATATAAATTGCGAACGTAGGAAACTAATAAAAGGATGCAGTAGCTCTCCAGACTTCGCTCAACTAAGGTCTAGGAAAAAGGAATTCGAACTCGAACTTGGAAATAGATACGAGAAATTAAACCCAGAAGCAGACATCGAGGAATTGAACACTGTAATTAGTTCGGTTCTAACCTCAACAGGTAAGAAATTAGGTGGATTCAGGAAACAGATTAAATTAAGCAAAATTTCAGCGGAAACAAAAAACCTAATTAAGCATAAAAGGAGTTTAGATAGGGATAATAATAAGGAAGAATACAATCTAGTAAATAAGGAAATTAAAAAGAGAATAGTCAGGGATGTCAGGGATTTTAACAGCAAGTTAATAGAAAGTACCATTAAGAATAACCGTAGCCTGAAAAAGTGCAAACAGGATCTTTTCTTAGGCAAAAACCAATTGATCGCAATCAGATCAGAGAGCGGAGTAATAATTAGGAATAGAGAAGAAATCATAGACAGAGTTTACACGTTCTATGCAAAACTATACGAGAACGACAACGGCCAATCCCCCGATCTGGAATCGACAAACGGCCAAAGGGTTCCTGCAGTATTGCCTAGCGTAGTAGAGGCCGCGCTAAAAACTGCAAAGAACGGTAAAACCCCAGGGGAAGATAATATTCCCATTGACTTACTAAAATGTGGCGGCTCCCCCCTAAATAATATCTTAGCTAGGCTTTTCAGCAAATGCATCCAGAACCAAGCTATACCAGAAGGATGGAATAACGCAACTATCATCTTAATACACAAAAAAGGTGATAAAAGCGATATCAAGAACTACCGACCCATTAGTTTACTTTCAGCGGTCTACAAGCTCTTCACGAAGGTTATTACAGAAAGGCTGAAGAATATGCTCGACGAGAACCAACCTATAGAACAGGCAGGATTTAGGGCAAATTTCAGTACAATGGACCACCTCCAAGTAGTTGGCGAACTAATCGAACGCGCCAACGAATATCAACGGCCATTGTGCCTAGGTTTCGTCGATTATGAGAAAGCCTTCGATACAGTGAGCCACAATGCAGTACTTAACGCTCTACAAACACAGGGAGTACCGGAACCCTATGTGGGGCTGTTAGCTGCAATATATAAGAATGCCACAGCTTCGGTTAAATTTTTTTCAGGTACAGATAGATTTAGCATAAGAAAAGGAGTAAGACAAGGAGATACAATCTCGCCCAAGTTATTCAATGCGGTGCTTGAGGGAGTTTTCAGGAACTTGGAATGGGACAAAGCCGGAGTAAGCATCAACGGTCGCTTCTTGAGTCACCTTCGGTTCGCAGACGATATAGTTTTAATAGCTCGTGATTCAGCTGACCTACTTAACAGACTAACACAGCTGGACAGGGAAAGTAGAAAAGTAGGATTAAAAATTAACGTAGATAAGACCAAACTAATGTTCAATGGGTATTGCATGCCTGATAGCATCCCATTAGATGATAAACCAGTAGAAGTAGTAAATAATTATTTATATTTAGGTCAAATAATTGACATGTCTGGTAATAAAGATGAAGAGATAAAGAGACGTATGAAATTAGGATGGAGTGCATTTGGACGGATGAATGCTGTTTTTAAATCAAAAATGCCACTCTGCCTGAAGAAAAAGATCTTTGATCAATGCGTTTTGCCAGTGATGACGTATGGATGTGAAACTTGGACACTGAACACCAAGATGCTACATAAAATCCAATGCACTCAAAGAAGTATGGAGCGCTTTATGCTTGGCATAACGAGAAAAGACAGAAAGCGGAACACGTGGGTGAGAAGTATGATAAGAGTAGTGGACATAGTGGATAGAGTGAAGAGATTGAAATGGCAATGGGCGGGTCACGTAGCTAGGAGGATGGACGAAAGGTGGACAAAAGAATTGCTTGAATGGTACCCGAGAGAATGCAAAAGGGTAAAAGGAAGACCGCAAGGAAGATGGGTGAACGAAATTAGGAAAATGTGCGGGGTGAGATGGATGAGTGTTGCGCAAAACAGAGACGGGTGGAAGCGTGTTGGAGAGGCCTTCATCCAGCAGTGGATGGCGAGTGGCTGTAAATAATGATGATGATATATATATATATATATATATATATATATATATATATATATATATATATATATATATATATATATATATATATATATATATATATATATATATATGTATGTATGTATATATATATATATATATATATATATATATATATATATATATATATATATATATATATATATATAAAATCGAAGTTCTCGGTTACGAATATAAAACAACAGCCTAAGGATTTTATTGAGGAATATTAGCATCAATACTAATGGATTGATTTATCTATAGAAAACCTAACAGACATATACATATTATATTTAGCGATTTATTTCTTGAAGATGTTTCTCAGAGATGAATAACGTATCAAATATGGCTTCATATTAGCAGCGCATTACAATCGGTCGAATGATCCATTTCATCATCACCTCACCATCACTGCTGGATGAAGGCCTCTCCAACACGCTTCCTCTCGTTTTGCGCAGCTCTCATCCATCTCACTCACATTTTCCAAATTTCGTCTACCCATCTTTCCTGCGGTCTTACATTCACCCTTTTGCATTCTCTCGGGTACCATTCTAGCACTAATTTTATCCACCTTTCGTCCATTCTTCTAGCTACGTGGCCTACCCATTGCGATTTCAATATCTTTAATCTCTATCCACTATGTCCACTACCCTTGTCATATACATACATTATGTATGTATACATATATAAAAATATATACACATGCATGTTATTTGCACGTAGCGTGTGTATTGCATACTGATCACACTGTGTGTAATCTTGACGGGAAGTGGAGCGTTCGGAAAATCAGATTAATTAAAATTCACAATTTTTTAGACTCGTTGTGTCGTTAAATGGATGTTTTTAAATTTATTCCAATTCTCGTGATTGAATTCTGCAATTTTTCCGCTTGTTGTGTGAATGGACGCAAATTGGCGGTGTCGGTCGTTAGCGGTTAGATTAATCGTGACGCCAATTCGCGCAGTCTGACGGTACGTACTGTGATCATTTGAACTATTTTCATAAAACGTATTAGTGATTTAAATGCTCATTGTAACTGTATTTATTTACATATATTATGTACAATCTCGATTTGAATTTACTACCACAGTATTTTTATTCATATTAAGGGCTTACAATTTAGACGATATACGCGTTTTGGATGAGATTATTTTATATTGAATCGAATCTTTACTTTTCTTTTTTTTTTAAATATAACATTCAAGCATGATTTTTCTGCCGAATATCAACATATTCCAATGGATATGGAATATTGTATGCTTAATATGACAATAACGTAATATGACAATAATGACAGAAAGTAAAATATATTAGTAAGCATTCTCTGAATTATTTCTTTTATTATTTTATACAGGTCGTACACCCATTTTTTTATTAACAGGACATATTTTGTCAACATTATTCATAAGTATTATTCAAGACCAATTACATACATCAAATATATCAATCATCACAGACAAATCTATGTACAAATTTTTGCAGCATTTTTAAATATTAAAACATTATTTAAATTAAAAATAGGACAGGATTTCCAATTTTTTTAAACCGTTTCCAATGAAATCATATAGATTGGCAAACTCTGAAACGTAATGCTCGATCTTGGAGTCACATAACCAAGCTCTGCCAGCAACAAAACCAGAGATAGAACCATTGACCACACAATCGAAAGCATTTACCGTTAACCACTTATCTATGTTGCTGGTTAATTCGCTGGCATTGAAATAGCAATTTGGGGGACGTTTTCAAATATGAAAGATAGACAAGTACTCGAATGGTACCCAACACAATTTAAACGAAGGCAAATATTATCGTTGGACGATGTTAAAAAACCGTTTGAGATGTTACTTAACAATAGTGAACGGCTATAAATGATTACATACATTTAAATTTAATGTTCATTATAAAAAATTACAGCTGCAGCGCTTATTTTTTTCCATTTACATAAACTATTATTTTTCAAAAATTCGACTTGTATAAATGGCACAACTTTGTATAACATTCCATTCCGAACCATATTGAATACGGTTTAATGTGAACATGCCGCAGTAAACTATCGTTTTAGTGGCAGCGACATCTGATGCAACTCGTGTAGCACATTTAGTTCGACACGCCACCTTTAACGAAGCGTAAAATGTGGCAAAAATGTATTTGTACAACGTCTTATTGTAGAGACACCTCTTTTTTGTCTAGTAGACGGGGGTAGGGGGGTTAAAGGACTCTTAAATTGACGATAGTGGTGCCATCGTGCGGTGGCCGATTGCGTTACGGTTCGTTTCGTTACAATTGTGCGCTAACGAGCGAACAATGCAAGCGATTTCATGCCGTCGTCCACACGCGCTGCTGCAACATAATGCACTTTTCGACGACACAATGCGAAACTGTTCACGCCCTTTAATTCGCAGTGGATTCCTAGTGTATTTACCAATTTTATTTGGCCGGCTGTGCTCATGACTAGAGGTAGGATAGTCACAGTGCTATCCATTGTTCGGCAAACCTTTAACAATGCATTTACAACCTTTGAACAATGCACGGCCCCCTCAGGCTCCGGTGACTACTCATGACAGTAAGTGGAAATCGACGGTGTTCAAAAAAATGTTGTAAATATTTTTAAATCTGAAAAAAAACCCTGACAGTCATGTTATGGGAAGTGCCAAACTATCTTTTCCATTTGACATATGTACGTCAAAGTTAAACCACTTCCAAAACGTATATACGAATACAATAACAAAAGAAAACTAGATATGAAATTTCAGTTGAATAAACCAAACGGTTTCTGAGAAAAACATAAAAAACATCGATTCTCTAGAGTAAAAGTACTACTTCCGGTTCAGATAAAAATATTTAAAAATATAACGTTACAAAAGATCATTATTTCTATCACATGTAAAAAAAAATCAGTCCGATTTAGTTAGCGGTTTGGGAGATAATTGAATTCAAAAACTTAAAAAAAAAGAGGACACCTATAAGTGGTGGTACCATTTCCAGTCAACTTAAAAATTTGAAAACAATTTACGTCGTGTCGATAAGAAGTTCAGTAACCAATACAAAGTTTCAGTTCGATAGAACTAACGGTGTTCAAAAAATCCCCAAAATACACAAACACACACATACATTTTTTCAAGATCATGAAAACGTGATCAGTAATCGATTCTGAGTTCGAATCAGTCAAAATCTCGAGTTCGAATTTTCGCATAATTACAAAACTTCATCTATTGTTACTACGTACATACATATGTATGTAGGTTAAGTAAAAATATCGAAAGAGTGTGGATAAATACTAATAAACGTCACCGAGAACGATAATGGAGTATTTTCAAACGTGTCTATTACGACTATTTTTCACCATCGTAATGGCAGATTTGATTTCCACATATATTGATGACCAAGCAGAGCAAAATGACAAAATTTGAAAACGATCGGAAGAGTGTGGATAAGAACCCAAATTTCGTCAGATGAAAAAATCGAAAGCGAGTTAAGAAGAAGCTAGAAATAAAAAGTAAGGTAGACTTAGAAGAAATTTTTTTTTAATCACGTTTTCTTGATCTATAAAAAATTTGTGTGTGTCTGTGTATTTTGGGAATTTTTTGAACAACGATGTATATTTTTTTCAAACTTTTAAGTTGACCGAAAATGGTACCACCCTTATAGGTGTCCTCTTTTTTTAATCCAATTATCTCCAAAACCGCTAACTAAATCGGACTGAATTTTTTTTACATTTAATAGAAATTACAATCTTTATAACTTAATATTTTTGAATATTTTTACCTGAACCGGAAGTAGTATTTTTTCTCTAGAGAATCGAGGTTTTTTATGTTTTTTTGGTTTATTGAACTGAAATTCCATATCTAAAAGTTTAAGCTTAATACCAAGTTTTGTATAAAATTTGGTAAGCATCTGTCAACCGGAAGTGGCAGTTCACTCTTATTTTCCCTTTTAACTACCCTCTCGCTATGTCAGATTTTAATTGTTTAAGCGCCTATAACTTTTTTCACTATATATTTTATAAAACTTGCTTCATTGCATTTTTGTGATTTATTCTTATTTTTATTACATACCTCCTTTACGTTTCACATGGCTTTCGTGTCAGTGGTCATTTTTATCTCTTATCCAATCGTTTTCATACTTTGTTATATTGCTCATTTTGGTCATCAATACACGTTAATGTATCGTCTGCCATTACGTTGGAGATAAAATATCGTATACAACGCGTTTTTAAAACGGGGAAAGTAAATCTTCCTGACGTTTAACAAGCGTTGTTTAACAAGGCGTAAACTGTTCGCCATGACACGGCATTATCAAATTTTAATTGTTTAAACGCCTATAATTCACTCTATATTTTATGAAATTTGCTCTATTGGTTCTCGTTATCTCTAATATATAAATATTTATAGTTTTAACTCTCATATGTATATGTATATAAATTTCAAATTTGGCGTGTAGCTTCTTGTAGGGTAATACACGATATATATAGATTTTTGGCCAAATATGTCATTACACTCTGCAATGTAAAGGTTTGCTTGACCAGACCTAAGATTGCATTTAAAAAGGCACTCGAAAGACGACGGGCTAAGCTGATTAGCAATGAAACCCGGAAAACAAACCAGATTTCAGAAAATTTCCTTCTACGCCCTATGTCCGTAGTGCGCATATATATGTACATTGCGCATCGCGAATTCAGCATACATATGTATATTTTTATTTTTGACTTGACGCTAATTGGGCATGTTTTGCATCCAACCTCCGCAAATCCGCCACATTAGGCCCACAGGTCGACGGCACAGGGGCTTAGGGTGGTATGAATGAAAATTGAAAGTCTGCGTTGAAAAATTGTGATTTATGTGGAACGGGTGGAAAAGGGGGGAGGGCTCGCGATAAGCGGCACATCTCGACCGCGGTCATTAAGGCCACGTCCACACGCACCGCAGGCCCGAACTGTCCGGGATTTGACCCTGATAAGCCTCGGGAACACATTACGACCACCAGATAAATCACCGAAATCCCGAAATGATCTGATCGCAACGCGCGCTGAATCAATCATACGGCCGCATGGTGGGCTTTCACTGCCCACCCCTTCAGAGCACGGTGGTCCACGACAGACATCGCGCTGACCAAAATCGGGACAATTATTCCAAACTTCATTGTACATATGAGCCGTTATATTCAAATTGGCATAAGTCCACTTTTCTTCATTTCGAGAAATATTTCCCAAAACACAAAATACTAGTGCTGTGCTCGTGGATTTCAACGGGTGGCTTCGGAAAGGAATTGATACATAAATTAAAATAAAGTTATATCTCTATATATAAAAAAAATGAATGCTTGTTTGTCTAAACCACTCTACCGATTACGATGGAACTTTCAGGATTTGTTGTATGCATGTCCGGGAAGCTTACTGTGAGAAAAAATCGCCCATAAACGGGAACGGAAACGGGCAAAACGGGAATGAGTGGCATTGCAACGCAATATTTTCAAATGTTTTTGCGAAGCGACCTGCGTTGTTAAGGTAAAATAAACAAACAATTGAATAGTTTCAAATGTGTTCGATGTCTGGGTTTTTCCGACAAATAGGAACATGAACGAGAACGGGAACAGGAACTGGAATGGGTGTTATATAAGAATTTAGTGTAAGGTAATTTATATGCGCACGTGCGTATGAATGTTGAAATGATGAATGAATTTGTGTGTGTGTCTTCGTGGATGCGTGTGTGTGTACGTTCCCACGTATCTGACGCTAACGCCACCGGTTCCGACTCGCTCAATATCAGGAGCTCATGTCAGACGCCTTCCCCTGGTTCCCCGCGTCTCCTCGACACGATCACTCGTCACACCACATCCCTATGCGTAACGTATACTCCTGGTATTGTATAATTTGTTTTTTTTTAAATCTCCATACTTGTCAACGCATCCGCCACATACACATATCCACATATGTATATACATACCCACAAACATACATCGGTCGGTTTTGCTTTTATCAATATTTTAAAATACTTAGAGATTTTGAAAATATCGAATTAAAAGAAGTGATAAAAATTTGTGAATAAAGTCAAACAGAAATAGTGATTTTGGAACTGAAAATTGGACATCCGCCATTTTCAAACGACTCATATATTACTATGCCATTCCACCATCAACGACTCAAAATACATATGTATGTACATAAGTGAAATATCGATATAGATCCCTTTATTAAGGACTTAATTCGTAAAAGCTTCGATGCGTCAATACGAATTGTCGTTTTATCGTGGTGCTACGCAACATACCAACTCAGGATTACATTCGATCCACGTATGCCAATGTATGTAATCAATTTTATATGCACTTTTCTGCTATTTTCAAAATACATATAGTCTATTTTAAAAGTTATTCTTTACCAGCTTTACGTAGCAATACCCGTCATGCCGTCGTTGCTGGAACAGTTGGCACATTATATGCCTAATAATTATGTATGTGCGTGATAGACATCATCATTTGATGGTTTTACCTCCTGCCCGCCCATTACTTTATCGGATGGCCCCTATTCCTAGAGCTATCCGACTTCTTAATGTAATCGTCGCTGCTGTGTGTCTGAATGTGATATTTTCCACCTAAGTGAGCGTAGGTTATCAGAGATTAATTTAGTCTATTTGTCTGGTAGCCTGCGCTCATCATTATTTTCATAATTGGATGGAATATATGAGTGGAATTATGATATTCTCTTTTCCATTTGGGACTCACGGGATGTTGCTGGCTGGCTGATGCAAGACATTCCTTACTATACATTTTGTTATTTGATATTTTTACTCTTTCTGTTGTGATAGCAGAATAGAAGTGAAGTGATAGCAGCACATTGTGCAGTGCGCTCGCACATCCGGCTCAAATGGATCGCGTTTTCAAATTTCACTTTATTTTGATAACCTAAATAATATTTTTTATATCTAAATAATATTTTTAAACAACTTAACCCTTTGACTGCTACAACAACGATAAATCGTTGTTTTGAAATCGGCGAAGATTGCTACGACGATCGTTGTTGACGTCATTAATTGTCGTATTTCGATACTTTCTTTGAGCCACCAGCGCATCAGTGGCACGAAACATTTTTTTTATATACGTATTTATATTTATTTTTCAATCAAGCTTTATAAATATTTATCAATTTTTTAAATAAAAGCTCTTCAATTTCGGGTTCATCATCAAAGTAAATTTCGGGTTCGTTGTCAATGTCATATAAGGAGTTATTACTTGGGAATTGATTATTATCGATAAATTCATTTTCAGAATCAGTAGAGCTGCTGATTTGTCGAGTTCCTCGGCGAGGAGCTATTATTTCGCTTTCATCACTTTCACTGTCCGATATCATTTTGCAGAGTTAAAATAAATGGCAAAAAACAATAGAAATCCGCTTTCAATTATATAGGTCACGAGACGTCACGAATTCATGCAATCAATCAAATGCAACTGAAATGCATACAAAATGTTTATGATACATGTTGAAAAATTATTTGATTATTAGAAACTTCGCATCCTTGTGTGTCTCGCTCATACGTACACAATTAAAACCAAGAAAGAAATAGAGAGAGACCGCTAACTGTTTCGAATATATCGCATGTTGTAAGGATACATCGATATCTAAAAATAGATTATTGAAAAGAATAAAGCCTCGGAAAACAATCGTCAAAACTTATTTAGTGTATATATGTAGGTATCTCTTTCGCACGCACGCATGTAAAAGCAAGACAGAAAGAGAGAGCACGAGTCCACGACTGCTTCTTAAAAATGTATATAAAGTATTATAAAAATTACGAGTGTTCGGCGAAGTAAGTATGTAAAAAAAAATATTATATTAATTTTTTTCAAAATAATTACAAATGTTAGCATTTTTCGCTTGGACATTGAAAAACCTCGTAGCAGCCAAAGGGTTAATTTAAGAACATTTATTACGAGCAGTATACGATGAACATTCACATGTATGTATGTACATATGTATAATATGGAACGTTAGTGGAAAACCCTTACCATGGCAATTTTAGCCAGCACGCCTTATACAGAGTGACCACTGTGCACCGCTCAGAGGAGAGTTTTTTTTTTAAGCTTTTTTACCACAACTCCCCTTCCCTATGAGCTTGAATCGAAGCTCAAAAGACCTCTACCATCAGCCATTACTGTTGAGCCTCTGATACACAACACTATACCGTAATACTGGTCGCTCAACGCAAATACATACATACATACATATACATATGTACATAAATATATAAACATATAATAAATACATACTCCAAGGATACAAAAAAAAAACAAGACATGTATCTTAAAAACACGAGAAAAACTTTAATTCATTCCTTTTCAGCATCATCAGATTACCATATCATATGAATGTATGTATGTATGTATATGCGATTACAGGCCCCAAGGTGACACATACATAAGGTTAGATTATTTTTATTACATACCTCCTTTACGTTTCACTTACGATTACAATTCAGGAAAAATTATTTAACCACATAAGTATTAACAATTCTTCAAAAATAACATTACAATGTAATGATTACATAGAAAACAATAGAGAGATCTATGGACAAATTTTTGATACACATAAAATTTGCGAAAAATACATAATGTATGTAGATAACATTTTATAAGATTCAACAAATTCGAGATGCTAATAGCTCGAATTTGCGAGAAACTTGGGGGTTACCAATTTTTTGAATCCATCACAACAATTAAGCTAGAAAAATCGAAAATAACGTAATACAGGTCGATCCGTGTTTTTTCAATAGCCACAAGATCTTTCCAGCAGCGTATTTGACCGGGACTTGAACCGACTACCTCTATTCTGGTATGCAATAGCTCTACCAGTGACTGAAATACGCTTTTTCGGTACGCTTAGATATTTTTTTAAATATATTAGGTTGACCGAAAATGGCACCTCCCCTTATAAGTCTCCTCTTTTTTATATTTTTTTGCATTCAATTATCTCCAAAACCGCTCATCAAATGGGGTTGAAACTTTTTAACATGTAATAAGGATGTAAAATGTTTTTCAAATATTCTTACTTCAACCGGAAGTAGCATATTTTATTTTTACAGATGTAGGTATATGTACATATACCAGAAAGGTTCGACAGGAAGACCCCAATGTGCCTTCCTGGAAATTTTTATTACACTAATCACTGTATTTCGAGAAGTTGAAGAACACGAAATTAACAATTAATCAATTAATTAAATAATTAATCCATTGTCACATCTATGGATTTTAGAAATGTACATAAATTTTTACTAAACACCCAAGTCTGACCAGCAGTATAGCGGGGTCGAACCCAATAATCACTTGGTGCTAAACATACACGATACCACTGAGCCATACTGCTGGCTATGTACATGTGTGGCAATTTACTCTTTTGCTTTTTTTTATTTTGGTCGACTTTTCAAGATGCCAAATTAAAAATTGGTATTTAGTCCAATTCCGCTAAGATTAAAACAAAAATTTCCAGTGATTCAAAAAAAAATGAAAATGGAATTAATTTTGCATTATATTTATTAAATTTTATGTGTAAAATAAAGGGGTAATAGGTACCTACGGAAAAAAATCTTCAAACTAGATTACCACCCTTAAATTCCGGCTAATGGCGTTGCGCTCCGGCTCAGCGCTTAAAGGTCTCAGGACTATTTGGCCAGCGCTTCTTATACGTTTTTATGGACCTAATCTGCGGCCATGCACTCGTTTATCCGACCTTTGTGTCGGTTTATAGGGCACAATTCGGTGTCGCTCAATCCGTGGCCCGCGCACAAAGCGAAACCACCCAGAACTTTCACTCGACCAAAACTTGAAATTTGACTCCCGGTCCGCCGCAGAATTCCACAATTACTATGTACCTACATACGTACACACATATATATATATATATATATATATATTTATACGCATATAAATATATTTATAAATTGAAACCACACTATTCCAAAAGCTTTTATCCTTTAAACCGCCGTCAAATATGATTACGCACTTTCTACTAAAATATTAATATCACGTAACAATTGTAAGGCAAGGGTCATTTATGATTTCTGTTTATTATTTGAAAGCATTTTAAACGTAAAATTACGTATGAATAAATATATGTACATATATACGAATATATATGGCTATATATAAAATGTATATATGTATGTATGTATGTATTTGAGATGACGTATGTACATACATGCATACATATTAGTGGTCACATTTAAATCACATATCAATGTGTCACATTTAATATCACTTTATCAAACAATATTTTTATGTATATGTATAAAATGTTGGTTTTTTGACTTATTTATCCTATTTTGCTGTATACGAGTAACGCTTCTTTAACAATAACAATTAGTTGACCTGGTGACTCACAACCTCTCCGTAGTATTGTGTCTTCAAAACATGTATGAAGTCTCATAAATTACCGTAATTAATGAACTTTTTTAAAGCAGCAATTCTAGTATTTTCATTTCAATAAAAAACACAAAGCTATGATAAAACGATTAAAATTTTAATTAAAAATATTTTTTGTTTAATTGTACATATTTTAATTAATTCCAGAATTTTTTCCATTGTTTTCCTTAGCGGAAAAATTGCAATCAATTTTAACCCACTTGCATACATCAAGTAAAGTTGAAATATTGTATCATAAAAAAATTCAATGACAAAACCATTTTAATTAAAAAATGGGATCCCGGGCTCGGAAATTCCCAGCACCGCAATCCCGGTGCTGAAGTAACCTTCCGGGATTGGAAGCACTAATATGTACATACATATAATATATAAAATCGACATTGTAAAATCTGATATTGACAAACAACATCAACAATACGTATACTACATATATACATATGTATTTCAATACATTTTGTAAGTACTTTTCTTAAAAAGCGCATGAAAATAGTTATGCGTGGACTTTGATATCGAATTTGATAAATTCCGAACGAAATGCACGAATTCGATTAATTTCCATCGATACACTTTCAGAGCAGGCAGGTTAAATCTGCGGTTCGCAAATTCGTTGCGGTCGACCACTCTATTTGGTCGTAGCCACAATCGTTGTCGTCCGGATTTATCGAATGACAAAATAATCCGGAACGCAAACAATAGTTTAACTGTCGTTTCTCGCTAACTGTTTAGTGAACATATGTATGTATATATATACGAACATATAATTCACGCAAATAATATCTGGATGTATAGGTACATACATTGAGGTACATACTTTGTAAAATGTATACGGTGAATTCTTAATTTTTTAGCCTCAAATCTCAATTTTTAAGCCTCTTAAATCAGTAATTCGTTGAAAGCGATGTTTTTGACGGCCCCCCGACAAAGCCGCAAACGACAATTCTGCGCCGACAAAACCAAGCACGGCAATGCCGCGCAGAACAAAAGTAAATTCCCAAATACAATATTTCATATCCAACAGAAATTAAAACAAACTCATAATACGACATCTGAGCCACGTGATTTTTGGTGACAGGCAAATTTCATTTTTACTTTTTCGTTCGGAATTTATTTCATGTCCGAGTATTGCCAGAACTAAATAAATTTACGACTTTTCATTTACAAATGTTTATTGCTCTGTTTGTCTGTCTGTCTCATATAAGCTCCTAAACAATTCAACCGATTACGATGGAACTTTCAGGATTTTTTGTATACATGTCCGGGAAGATTACCGTGAAAAAAAACCACTTAATTATAATATTATAGAGACTTTCGGCTTTGAAGAGACTTTAGTAGAGCTCCAACCATCACTTAAAACAGGAACGGGAACGGGAACAGGAATTGCATGCCTTATTATGGCATTGCAACACATGCCGGGTTCAGTTACTATCATTATAAAATTTGCATTATATAATTTCGGCATTAAAATCGATAATAATCTATTGGTGAGTTAAAAATGTATGTGACAAAGAATAAAAGCTTTTAATATTAAGTTTATTTGAGAGGAGAGTAAATGACATGGAACAAAGTAACCGTTATATGTAACTGTTTAGCCTATGAGCTGCGAAGAGGCAGCACACAGACGTGTTTGGATAGCCAGCTGTCATCAGTTCGATTTGATACAAGATTCCGATGTAATTTTTAATGAGTTTCTTAATGATTAAACTCCTCTAGCTTCATGCCGGACTCATTAACGTATGTACTTCAATGCTAGCTAGCCCCCATATGTCGGTAAGATATCAAAGCGACATGAACAGTGGAAGTGGTCCAAAATCAGATCACAATTTTTTGACCAGCAGGAATGTCACTGAACTAACAGAGCGAAGCTTATAAAAAAGCTTGTAAAAAAAACAACCGGGAATGGGATTTAGAAAATTGATCTATCCAACAGTAATTCATTATGATATAATATAAACCAGACCATATGTACATATATCCACGTGTTTGCGTGCGTGTATGAGCTGCCGAGTTTGTGTGGTAAGGAGTGCGAGTTTGTCCGCGGTTGGACACACCTGGCGCAATTCAATTAAGCGTTTGCCATAGCAGGGCCAGCTCGGGAATTTCCCGACAGAGCATTGTGGGCCACAAGTGGGCGCCGGCACGTGTCAACGCTTCCCAGCCTCCCCCCGACTCGTCCCCCACCCTCCAGCCACACCACTTTAATTGCACATATATTCGCCCAAATTGGCGAACAGAGCAACACGTGCCAGCGGCTACAATTACAGCTTGGACCCCAAAACACCAAACGCATTCACCTGACCCTTCCTTGCCTATGTTCACATACATAAGTATGCACCAATACGTACATACTATATGGACGTTAGACACAAAAATTCCTGTCGGAAACGAAACTCTAACAGTATGGTGTATGCTTGAATCGTATTGTATTTATTTGTACAGCCTTTATTTATTTAAAAGTTTTGGACCATTGTGGCATTTCAGGAAGAACCTAATGCGCTAACCTAAAGCCTAGGTAATAAAATAAGAGGGGGAGAAAAACAAAAAATAAATAGAACAAAAAGCAAAAGCAAAAAAATAAGATAAAAAAACAACATTTAAACACAATCATAATTATTTTATTACCGCAATCTATGTATCTTTAAAACTAAAAACTGGATAGACGTCAGGCACTTTTCAGAAATTCAAATTTCAAACGCGATATTTTTGCACCATCGTAATGGCGGAGGATCCATTTACTTATATTGATAACCAAAATGAGCAATATGGCAAAAGTGTGATAACGATCGGATAAAAGGCAAATTTTTCCTGAATTGTAATCGTAAGTGAAGCATAAAGGAGGTACATAGAAAAATAGTAAAGTAATAAAATAGCGGATAAATGAAAATTTAAATGAGTAATAAAATACAAAGATAATTTAATAAGTAGTAAAAATACAAAAAAGGGAATGTCTTGCAACTGCAGCCTGTTCCGATTAATAAGAACAAGCTGCAAATACAAAGCATCCCTGCAAGGCTCAAATGGAAGAGAGTAGATTAATATTCCACTCATACATCACATTCAAATAATGATAAGCGCAGCTTACCAGATAAATATTTTAAAATAGTATCTGATAATCTACGCTCACCTAGGTGGAAAATAATATGTATGTATGTATATTTGTTTATATATTAATATGTATGTATATATTGTATATTTTCAAATTTCTAAAATTGTTAAATATACATATACCTTTAATTCTTTTTAAATATATATGTATGTATGTTCAAAAAATCCCCAAATTACACAGACACACACACACATACACATTTTTTTATAGATTATGAAAACGTGATCAGTGATCGATTCTGAGTTCGAATCAGTCAAAATCTCGAGTTCGAATTTTCGCATGATCACAAAACTTCATCTATGTTACTACGCACATAGATAAAGTAATAAATCGAATGTGTCGTCTACGAACGAACCAACCAACCAATGTTACATACAAAGTCTCCTTCGAAATTATATATTAGATATATATGTGTGTGATACTTACTTTGAACGGACATACATATGTACATATGTAGATGTGTAGGTATCTCACTGGCCTTGTAGCCTGATGATTTAGGACCAGCACTTAAGATTACGTGTGAAGAGAAGGCTTTTGCATAAGAGGATTAGCATTGATTAATTACATTATTTTTTTATATATACATGTCTTAAAAATATATTGAAAACTGATACATTTCAATGTACCCTGACGACAGTCGACGACTGATTTTCAGACAAATTTAGTGGTGGCCAAATGTCCTCGCCCAATATTACACGGGTGATTTGACAAATCAAAACTCAGGAATAGGGATTGGGCATATATTTATATAATACATACATACATACATACAGTGTGGGTGTTTTAACGGTTGTCAATAACCTTCATTAGACACACATCGACGATGAAACGGGTCTATTCATAGAAATTTAAATGAATATAAGATGAAATTCAAAATTGACATCGATCCCTACACGTGCTGATTAGTTGAGCGATGGCGATGTCACATTAAGAAGCCTTCACATTGTCAAGATAATCGATGAACGTGCTCTACAATTTGTTTATCGGAAGAACTACCGATGGAGTTTTCTGCAAGTAGGGTGTGAACTACTTGCAGAAATTAGCATGCTTAGAGTTGCTGTTTTATATTGTAGATCCGAAAAGTTCATCGTCATCATCATTGTCTTGTACATTTACTATGTGAACGGTCATTTACGTGAAGTATAGAAAGTCTTTGAATAAAACAGCTAATTAATATTGTTATAAAATATCACTTGTCAATTCGAAAATCATTGTCAATTCGAATATGACAATGATTTTCGTTTATGATATCTTCTTGTTTCTCCTTTTCTCAATTCTGAGCGTTTTGGTTTGTGGTGTCATCTTGGATTTGATGGATATGAGCAATTAATTATTATTTTGAATAAAAACACCAATATTTTTTTTTTACTATCGCCATCTATGTTTAAAACTAACAAACAAACGTCAACCGTAAACGTCAAATAGAATGTCGGCCGGCAAATTACAAACGCGTCTTACACGATATATTTGCACCATCGCAATGGCGGAGGCTCCATTTACTTATATTGATGACCAAAATGAGCAATATGGCAAAGTATGAAAACGATCGGATAAGAGATAAAAATGACCACTAACACGAAAGCCATGTGAAACGTAAAGGAGGTATGTAAAAACATTTACAATTTTTACAGATTTTTGGATTTAACTCAAAATCTAGTATTTCTGTGCCAAAAGTTAGTATTTTATTCAATAGTTGGATAAGTTTGCTGTCGAATGTGACTCTTGATTGTTTCACAATACTTATAATTAATTATCGATCGAACTGTAAAAATAAAAAATATGCTTTTTCAGTAATATTATGAGCTTATTTTGATAATTTTTCACTGAATCACGTTTATAAAGCTTTTTTTTCTTAATATTTTTTTACAATCTAAACGTATGTTAATTATTTCAAATTGAGTTCAAAAATTCTGATGTATGCATGATGCCAGAGAGAGATAAAGAATGGAGAGAACATCACTCCATCTCACCCGTTCACTTACGAGCGACAAGCGGCCCCATCTAGAGCATTTCATATTGTAATTTTAAATAATTTACCGCTCGAAATTAGTACGTTCGATAAAATAAAATAAATATTGAGATTGAAAACCAACCCTTGTAAACGTAGTGAAATATTGAAATATCGTATTTTGACTTTAAAATTCGCTAGATAATTAATTATAAGTATTTCAAAGCAATAAAACAAACTCAATTAATTAAAAAAAATCTAGCTATTCATTTTTATACTCACTTTTAGCACATCGATACAGGATTTTGAGTTAAGCACTGCAATATCCAAAAATTTGTAAAAATTGTGCTTTTAAACGCTCATATCTCATAAATAAAAGCGAACCAAAAAAAATCATAGTCAAATTGTAATTCAATTGTTTAAATTTGTTAAATATTGATTGATTTCCGCTCTGGTAATTAAAAAAACGTGATCTTTTTTTGTTTTTGGTCAATATTATTGACGTTGTCAACCATCACTCTTGCTCTATTAAATGAGATAAAGACATTTTCATATTTAGACTTACCGAAGCGATACTGTGGACTGACCATAAGCCAATGAGCTGACTAATATTATATGTAGTGCTACAAAGCGCCATTATGTAAATACTGTTAGTAAGCTATGGGAGAGAAAATCTCGGATTAAATCAGTTTTAAATGCGACACATTTTCGTGTCACAACTATGTACATATAGTCAATAGAATAGACGTGCGTAGTTACTATGTAGTTCATGAATATACGTACTTGTGTATTTATGTATATGTAAAAAATATCAGAATGTTGTGTTTAGCGGTCGACGACAATTCACATTTTCAACATCCTGTAGGATTTTAATTTAGAAATCTTAGGTCTGTGTGAGGTTTTGTCGCGATTTCCGACGTGAGCAACACGTGTAGTGAACAACAAAAGCGAAACCCCGCGAAACGATAAGCCTGAGTTATAGCCGCGGCGGCAATAAGCCAGTAATGGGGCTTCGCCGGGGGGGCTAAGCCCACCTAAGCCTCCTTCTCCCTCCTCACCTAGCCGAAAAATCACCGCGAAGTTTTCGCCGCGAAACAAATACGACAATTTTTCAACTTGTCGCGATAATTTCGTTTTTATGCGGTTCGCCGTAAACGAGATTTATCGCGACCGAAACATGTCGCAGATTATTGTCGTGTTTTTGATTTTTTTTATGCAACGAAATTTTCAAATTTCAATGCGGAATTTATTCTGGGTTGAGTGTACGATTTAAATTAAATTTTATGTATAATACAGATTTATTGAATAAAAACGCATAAAATAATAATTATAACTAAAAATAAAATTATTTTCAGGGTCAAAAACGGTTTTTAAATATTATGGAGACGCGGAAATGAACCTGTATGAAGTCACCTGATTAAGTAACATTGTTACATATAAGTAACAACTTATATGTAACAATGTTACTTGCATATAACCCGATTAAGTAATTACAATGTTCATCAGTTGTAATAAAGCAGTTGAATTTTGACAGCTCTAGTGCTTTTACGAATGCTTTAGAATTAAGAGGTATTACGAATAAAGGAAATGGGTTGGTATCGTTGTTATTACAATGACTCTAAGAATGGGTTCAAAACGAAAATGTGACTTTCCAACTCAATTTATTAGTCGAGTGACGTTTACCGAAACTCTAACCTGGAACTGTCAAATGTCAGACGTTTGGCCATAAGAACGATATTGATCGATATTTCGATCGACAACGATATCGATAACAATAATTATTAACACTTTGAGTGAACTAAAAATATATATGAGAAATGATGAGAACCTATAAAGAAAATTTTATAAAATATAGAGTGTAAAAAGAAAAAGTTATAGGCGTTTAAACTATTAAAATCTAACATTACCAGATGAGGGCGAAAAGTAATAAGAGGCTATAAAAATGCTTGATAAATGTCAGGGAGAAATACGAGGAAGTATTTTCAAACGTGTCTAATACGATATTTTTTCATCATCGTAATGATGGACGTCATTTTCACTTATATTGATGACCAAACCGATCAAAATGGCAAAGATCGGATAAGAACCCAAACTTCGTCACACGACCAAATCGTTCGCAAGCTAAGAAGAGGTTAGTAAAAATCAACAACTGGAGTGTTCTGTTGAATTGTTAATGATTAAACTCCTCTAGCTTCGTATCGGAAACATTGGCTTACTTCAATGT
Source organism: Arctopsyche grandis (assembly GCF_051622035.1). Lineage (NCBI taxonomy): Eukaryota > Metazoa > Arthropoda > Insecta > Trichoptera > Hydropsychidae > Arctopsyche > Arctopsyche grandis. The sequence continues at coordinate 22,377,054 of NC_135356.1, forward strand.
TAGCTAACCCCCCGTATTCAAGAATGTCACTAAGCTAACAGAGTGAAGCCAGTAAAAATCTTGTAAATAAAAATACAGTCAGTTGTGGAATTGAAAATTTTGATCCCCTCCTCCCTCTCCCTTTTTCAACAAAATTTTTAAATTTACTCTTAAAAGAAAAAGAAATTAATTATAAAATATTATCTTACGAATGTATATATTGTATATGAAAGTCTTTAATTTTTCTATAAAAACTGCATATACGTATGTATATACTTTTCCTTAGTAAATTAAGTATCATATTATTAATTGAAAACATAAGCAATATTCTATAGTGGTTTAAATTGTATAAATGTGTATAAAAATAAATAAAACAAGCTTACAGGTAAATGACGTGACTCCACAAGATAAATTAAATCTCTTACCTTCACTGCAACATAAAAAGTTGAATGTAAAATTTAAATAAGTTAAATATACTGCAGTTAAATATTATATTAAATTTGAAAATTCACCAGCTGTACGTAGTCTCCATATCAATAGTTTAAGCGCCTTTGCCAATCATCTTCTCCAATACACATTTTTAAAGCTTGTACATAATTTCACAAACACTGTTATTTGTTTTTGATACCGTTATGAATTATATTTATTATTTAATTTTGAAATTTATATTAACCTTATACAAAAACAAATGAATATAACTTTCACACGCGAATGAAAATTTCAATACAATTCAATAATTAAAATTACTATGAAAAACACGCACTGAAATCACTTTGTATCACAAATCGTAGCTGATAATCACTTATAATCACCGGTGCGAATGATGATTTATCTAAACAAAATTCGCGGATGCTGCGTACGTAGATTGAATTCGCACACGATATTATTCAATATAACTATAGTAGACACTTAAAATGCGATTAATTTTCAGCTTCACTCGCGAATGACATGCTATCAATTTGATAATTAATTGAAACGTTTAATATTCGCGTACAATTTTTGTCTAGTATGCGTTTCGTCCATTATTCGTGTACTGAAAATTAATAAAAAATAAACAAACGAATTCGATCTAGTAAGTTCAAATGCATTAGAGTTATTTATTTTAACGTTTTTTATTTCGTTTGAATATATAATATTAGACGAAAACAGGATATATCCGCAACTGCAAGTCTAGAGTGAGACTAATCAATGATAACGTTTGAAACTATAGCATTCATCAAGTTGAAACCTTTTCCGGCTTCTGCACTACTAATTGCAATCGCGCTTGCTATTTTCTTAGCCTTCAAAATTCATACATTAATATATCTATTGTATATACACATGCATGCATATTCATTTACATACATATGTTCATACACACACAAGTAATAAAAATAACTATTTGCACATTCATAGAGTTGTTGCCTAAATTTATCAATTTTACTTATATTTCTAAACTCATCTAGCAGCTTATTATAAGTAACAACACCTCCATAAAATATGTTTTTCCCACTCCTATTTACTTTTAAATTGTGTACGGTTAGTTTATTGCTACCTCTAGTGGTGTATTTATGTATGTAAATCTAACCCTCTTATCAAATATCTATTGAAATACCTAGGTAACATTTTCTTATCTAACGTATAAATTCAAACCAACATACATACACATTTTCACCAACATTCATCCAATGCAATTACGTATTTACTTGTATTTACATATATAATAACCTATCTTTAATTGAAAAAATCATTCAAATATAGAACAGATCATAAAATGTGGTTGGACAATTGCATTATATATTATGATTGTATTATTTTTGGACAGAATTATCCTACTTAGCTACCATAACAATCCAAAAGTGTGTGAATTTCGTGTTCTTCTGATGTATAAGTTGATTGTGGAAGAATACAAAAAGTTGCCAACTGGCAGAGAGATTTTTCTGCCGAAAAATTGAGCAACATATTTCTAACGATTTGTTGTCTATTCAAGTTTATCAGTGAAGTTTTTTATTTAATTTAAGTGATGTAATCGCATAGCTGTATTTGACAAAAGATAGTCAGAAAATAAATCGAGAAATTTTTTATTCCCTTCAAGATATGATAAATTTCGTACGTAGCCAGATGTCTTACGAGAGACTAATCTGATGATAGATTTTTCCTCTGTAGGCATCCAGAATTGATTTTTTCATAGAATATAATTTTAATTGAATGCCGACGATATATTGTTACGGTTTTTCGAATTCAGTGAATGGATGCTACATAAAGTGTTACGGCCAATAATCAGTTTGTTGTAAAGGACAACGTCCTAGTCATTGTTCTAAATAGCGATGGATTAAAAGTTGGACTTAGTTAAAGAACTGATTACCCACAATGTACAAAGTATACCACAGCAGCGATACGAGAGACATTATGTCCAGAAATTGATGCAAAAACAAACGTGAGTCATCTGTAATAAATCATTTACGTAAGGTACAACTTAACCCGTTATTCGACGCGATAATTTTTAAATATCTATACCTAATATTTATATTTCATTTTACGTGACAGTTGACGTCAGAAGTGACGAGCTGTGGCTCCGTACAACTAATTTAACTGAGAAATTCGAGCGACCCGTCACGTTTGACGGCTCACAGACGCCGAGTGCCGTTTGAGATATATTGTATTGGAAAATTTGAGCGTCGCCATCGATATTGGCCTCCAGTTATATACGTATATGTATTTACGACTATACAATACAGAGTTCCCATAAAATGTGGCCACACTTTGATTTTAATAAATGGTATGATATTATATATGTATGTACATTAGGCCTGAGCGAAAAACGTGAATTTTGCATTTTCATCGATGGATCAGGGGAAAGTTAAACGAAAAAATTTCATCACATTTAAAAAATGTCCTATGCTTCCAACCAATCGTTTTATCTCGATGAAAATTACGAAAAAGTGGGTTTTTTTTCATACATCGCTTTTTCTAGAATAGTTTAGATTTTAAAAGTATTTAAAAAAAAAAAACAATCAACAGTAATCTATTTTAGTTTAAATAAGTCATTTATGATTAGTTTTGGGTGATAAAGGAAAATTCAAAGTCACTGTTTCGCCTGAAAGTCCCCATACAAAGCGCGCCGTGCTGCCCATAGGTGTTTGTATGGGGAAGCGTTTTTTCAGAAAATTGTAATTTTTTTCGTGTTCCCGTGATTATTTTGAAAAGAAAAATCATTAGGAGCTTTCTTAAATATGTACTTTCAATCGAAATACAAACAATACTAAAAAAAATTTAACGAATTTTATGAAATGCAATGAGGCGTCAGTTTTGTGATCAGTTGATCATACGAAACTCAACTTTTAAATTTTTACTGATTTGGAATCAATCATTCATTTCCATGATTTTTAATCAAAATTGCACTTTAGTAAAAAAAAAAAACTTCATCTATTTATACTACGTATGTACATACAAAAAAGGATTGGTTCATAATGGTAAATGGTAGACTTACCTTACATACAATACATACAAAATAATGTTGAATGTTTTGTTATTTTTACTACGAATTAAGAGATTTAGATGGTATGTTTTAATTTTCAATCTTGCATCCAATCATAACAACCTTCTTTCTGACATGTTTTATATATTTTATATATATATATATATCTATGTATACAAGATTCAAAATTACCTCCAATGGTATAACATCATCACTGATATTATTTTGAGGAGGAAAATTTTCTGCAAGCATGACCTAATCTTGTCGAAAATACGTAGCATTCCCACTTAAAAAAGTTTGTATCAAAATCGATTTCTGCAATGTTCTCAGCCAATTCAGGTACATTACAGAAGATGCCACAGTTTGTTCTCTTCTCCTGTGGCACTTATTAATTTGACGGCTTCGTAACCGGTCGCAAGGGACATCAAGCTCTTCAACCTGATTTATGTTTGCTTGATTTTTAAATTGTATTCCCCCTATAGATGTCCTCTTTTTGTTTTCGGATCAGACTTTTTAATTTTTTAAGTGTAGTAGAAATTATAAATTTTATTTATTAATATTTTTTAAATGTTTTTACGTTAGCCGGAAGTAATGCTTTTACTCTAGAGAATTAATGTTTTTTTAATGTTTTTCAATTTGTATGGAAAATTCTGTCATAGTCGATATGTGTGAATTTTGATATGTCGAGTTTTGTTTTAATACTTCTTATATTCCTCAAATACATAGATAAAGTCACGTGATAGCTAAATCTGAATTTTTTTATTCTAAACTGCTGATCTGATTGAGGGACTATTTAATTTGAGATCGTAAATGTGTTATGATATTGTATTTGTTTTTATATATTGACTAGCTGAACCCGGCATGCGTTGCAATGCCATAATAACGCGTGCAATTCCCGTTCCCATTCTTGTTCCCGTTCCCGTTCTCGTTCCCGTTCCACGGATATTTAATTTTATACATAAATAGGTATAGATATATTTGCTGACGTAGACCATCCGCTGTGTGTTTATGGTACAGCCCTGAATGGTCAGTACATTCAAGTGCAAGGTAGGCGCGGCGCGATTATTGTCACACTCACGGCGTGATGCGTTGAAGGCGGGATAGGTTTACTTTCGCATTCGTTATTACGAATATTATTATTAAGAGGTTTTTTTCACGGTAATCTTCCCGGACATGCATACAACAAATTCTGATTTTTTGTATAAATATAACATATCTATAGTGTCGACTTGGATCAATTCTGTATTGTCTCTATGGCAAAATTGTAAATAAAATAAAAATGTTGACATTCAAGGACCAATATATTTGACATAACAAACTTGTGTACGGTAAAAAGCTTCTGTCAGCCTTCAGATGAGCATATTATTTCTATTATATATGTAGTTTGTTTTCTTTTTTTTTATTAAAAATCACTGAATTGGTGATCAAAGCTGTATATTTTTCGGAGCATCCTGTACATATGTATGTATATACTGTCTGTGAAATTGTGCGTGAATAAAGTGTCGTCGCTGATTTTTTTTTTTGACGGCACGTTATCGTTGCTAGACACCCAAACCACACCAACAATAAATAATTGACGTTTGACGAGACGCTTCTCGGTCCACATCCGCCAAATTGCCTTTTCTCTCTTCTCTTTTTCTCATTCGAACAATGACGCATCGCCGATAGCGTTATTTGTTATGTTTATTATTTATTGATATTTGATTTCGTTTTTTTTTCACAGGCACAAGCCGCATTGATGTACGATGCAGTGTTCGTTCTGATCGAAGCTTTCAACAGGCTGATGAGGAAGAAGCAGGAGTCCATGAGGACCAACTCGAGGAGGGCACAAATCTTCAGCAACACTTCCAGGTCCCTGGATTGCACCTCCAAGGGATGGGTCACTCCTTGGGAGCACGGAGATAAAATTTCAAGATTGCTTAGAAAGGTATTTAAATATTTTTATATACAAGAAGTTGTCGGGTCCGATCCCGTAGGTTGGCTACGATCGAAAGGAATTTATTTCAAGTATTATCTGTAGTGTTGCTAGTCAGACTTAGATATTTGTAACTTACTTCAAATGATATATGTATGTATATTAAAAATAATTTCTTAGAAAAATATTATTCCGAATCGGTTAATCAAATAATTTGGAAACTTAACATATATATATATATAATATTTCTATTGTGTGTCTGTTTTTCTGAGATAACGCTCGCCGTACTATAATAGTCGTTTCGATTCGACATACATACATATGTATGTACGTTACAGCTAGAACCACTGCGAACAAAACGTACGAATATAATATCGAGAGAGAAAAACCAATGTTTCTTCTAGGGCCTAGAGTCTAGGCTAATAGACGGCGTTAAGTCTCTGAGCGCTTACCGCCATCTATTGAAAATTTATTTAGTTAATTCATTTTTCTTTTGATGTTTTATATTGTTTATATATAGATAGGTAGGTGGTTTTTACCATTGTTTCATATTAAACAATTAAATATAAATATTAAATTAAATATATTTAAAAGGTTTTTGAAAAAAATTCAACCGCGTGCGGATCGAACACAGGACCAATTTCTTTTATTTTTTTATTTAATAACTTATATGCCAACATCCATGCGATGATATTTCATCGTGTACAACACTACATAGTGTATAATAATAATGATTTTTGAATAAAATAAAATAATTTAATGAAATTAAAAAAATGGTGAGGGATGTACAATAATATTAAATAAAAATGACTCTTTCAACTCCTCGAAAATTTTCACATTTCAATATTAGCTTGTAGCTATTCAAAATTAAATAGAGAGGTTATTGGGTTTGAGCCATGGGTTGACCCCGGTCAAAAAGAATATTTCTACAGTGCGGATATTTGACTGCAAGTCGATTGTTTCATATCAGAGTTTGTCAATTTATATTTCATTTTTTAAATTTTTCTCATCAAATTGGCAAAAACCATCCAACCCAATATGTCACCACTATATGAATGAAAATTTATGTTTGTAGAAGTTTAATAACATAAATATAATACTACTTATTTTGAGAACTGTTCAGTTTTATGTCGCATCCTTGAATACAAATATGTGTTCAATTTTACACACATATTTGTAGGTGTTTGCAAACATATTTTGATTATTTTTTGATCCGTTATTTATGCTCCTCGTCTATTATTTGATTTTGTACTCAATCTGTTTAATATAATAGCGAAAACGCCTACAGTCATTTTGTTTCATTGCAATGAACGTCAACACGTCAAAGACAGGCGTTCCAAAGCAAATTATAGTCAAATACATTATCTAAATATATAAATTTTTGATACAGTTTGGGAGGCGTCACCATTTGATCGTAATTGTTTTTGAAAAATAAAGTTCTTATATCAAAACTTTATTAAAAATTGTACGACTTCGGTATAATATATACTCAATTAACTCATTATGAACCGCCTGAATTTTTATACGCGTGTTTTTCATGAAGTAGCGGTATAAATATTGGGTTTACTTAATTAAAATACTAAATCTTTCTATAAATAAAATTGAAAATTTAAAGCATTATTTACTCATTATAGACCGCACGAATTTTCCAAAAACTCTACCAGAGTCCGCGTATTTTTCGCAAAGTAAGGTAAGGTTTTGTAAATTAAACATTAAACAAACTCCTAAACCTTCCTATCAATTAAATTAAAAATTAAAATTTACAATTGTCTTCAACCGTATGAATTATGAGATAAGTATTTCTCAAGCTTTGGTGATAGGTTTTTTTTTTAATTTGACCTCTTAAGGAAAATTTCGATATTTTTTTAAAGCTAGACGGCTAAACAAATTTTTATAAACATATTATGCCTTTATTGTTTTTTTTTGTTGACACAGATAATTTCATTTGTTTGTATTTGATTAAATAAACACTATAACAACAAAAAATCATTATAAGCAATCAACTGCAAGATTTTAGTATTTTTAATAGAAATCTTTAAAAATTAAATAAAAAAAAACCATAAGTGTAATATGTAAAAAAATATATATCATATAAAGTATGTATAAAAAGCAATATTGTAAAACGCCCTCATAACAATACTAAGAAGCACAATGCGAGGCGCTTTCAAGCATACTTTTTGTTTCATCTTTTTCATTATATATTTAAATAAAGTGAATCCGTGAGACGTTTATTCAGTTGATTCAAAATCAATTTCGAAATTATTCAACCTAGCATAAAAAAAAGTTTTCGTTTCTCTCTTCCGAGTTTTACGAAGATTTTATATGTATACATATTTTAGACACGAGCAAGTACATACTTACAAATACATATACATCGGTATAGTAATATATATGTATAAAATACCCAAATATAATTATATATAATTTTTTGCATAACCCCAATCATGCCCAAACACCATGGCTTAATATCAAATGCTCGCTTCAAAACATTCAAATGTAAAATATTTCGGTTTAATTCAAAAAAGTCCGCATAAAATTCGGTGCTGTCTAAATACGGCCTGGAGCTTAATTTCCAGGAAATCGATTTCCTTTTTATACCCATACGTCAAACGCTAAAAATCTCCGTAATAAAATGTAACGAGAATAATATATCGAGATTGAACCAGAGCGGAATTATCGGCGGATCGTTTGAAAAGATGCGAGGATGGACCAACCAAAAAAAAAAGCCACATACAATGTATGAACGCAGAATATATTGAATCGCAGATACGCATATATGTATGTGTGTACTTATTTTTGTATACTTATGTATGTACATGTGAGCTTTTTTGAATAATGGTGGTGTAAGTCCATTGCAATTGATAGATTTGGATTATTAGTTAAGTGCTAATTTTTTTTTTTGGTAAAATATAAACGATACAATTTCATGCGATCACTTTTATCTAAACTTATTATTCGTATTTTAAAAATAATTGAAAATATTATAGTAGACATATATATTAACTTTTTTTTTTATATTTTAGCGTTTATAGTTTATATTGTAGCGATCAAATTTTGTATTCTATCTCAAAGTACTCTGAATTTCGTTAGGTTTGGAAAAGATTTTGCCCCACTTAGTTTATGTTATAATAGTTTCATCCATTAATTAAATGTGACATTTAAACTTCACTGGTATGTTTCAGCATAATTTTACTTGACTTTAGAATATGTATATGTATGTAAATCGTTTTCTGTCATATTAAATTAAATCTTTGCGTGTTTGCCACGTAAATCTACAGTTTTCTTCTGTCCTACTCTAATTATAATTCAAATTTATCTAATTTAGCTACAAAAAATTCTGAAACAGCAACTTTGACTTACCTGGGTGGAACTATCGGGTTATATAACATATATATGAATACAATATGTCAAGATTTTTATTGTGAATTATTTGAAGTAACATACAACGATACTTACCTTATATATTTTATGACAAGATGAATGAATGGACCCATTTAATTTTTTTTTTAATGTTATTACCCTTTTTTTGTATATACATAAGTATTAAAAATTTTAAACATTGCACTTTTATATTTATAACACTAATTATTATATTTATACGTCACCATAGAGACTTCTATGGACAAAATCAATATATTTACATATGTACATCAAAATTTATGCGTGAAATATGTATATACATTATGTAAATACATATTTAGATATAAATTATGTTGATTTGACAGTGATCTAAAACGGTGATTTCCATATTTGAAGAAATGTGAGAAACTTGTCGACAAAATAAGATCGTACGAATTATCTATGATCTGAAGGAACGTCCTACTCAACTGGAAGCTATGGCTAGTCTACTGTCTAAGTTTTACTTTAATTTGGAATGAACACCAGCTATGACGATTAGATATTGGATATATTGAAGACGTGTATCTGTATATCACGTGTCACTGTGCATTTTTCTACCGCTTTTTACAATATGTGAGGATCCCATCGAAATTTCGTGTATATTTGATTATGTGTGGCCGTGTGTGTATTTTGAGTATAAGTCGAACACCAATAAATGTAACATTTTATTTTTATAAAAAGGGACTTATTCTACTTTCGTGTAAAGCGTTTCATGTGTATTGCGTGTATATAAATATAAATCGAAATACTTTCACGGGACGGGATCGCGGACCCTGTTTTCGAGCGTTAAATGCACACGAATTCCGGTGCGGAGGTTTTTCGTCAATAAAGAATAAATTATGAGATGGTCTGGGCAGGGTTTCGAGGTCTATGGTAGGGTGAGTGGAATGGACCTTCGAGGAGGATGGGTTTGGCAAGTGGCGAGATCAAGAATGGATGGGAGCGAACACATTCATGGATTGTGTGAAAGGTTAAGGGTACATTAAATTCCTTTCAGCAGGTATATAAGCGCCGGCAGCGTGGCAGAGGTGGTGAACCTTTGCAACGCTGAATGCCAAATGATTTTGGCTTCTTCTCGTTATTTTTAGCTTTTGAATTCGTTCGTTGAGAAATTTCCGAGTGGGCAATCTTCGCCTTTCATCTCCGCAGATGCATGGACTCTCTTACCGAGGTTCAAAGATTTTTGAATTTCTCAACATAATAGAGCGGCGTTGTCCACTGCACAGCAAACATATACATAGGTACATACATACATACTTTCTCGATATATGTTTTAATGATTTTTGGCCGTCTTTTAAAGTCAACTTGCCAAAACCGTACTGTGATAAGAATACACGCGAATAATATAGGTAGCTATGAAAATAATTGTTTGTCTATTTCACTTCTGACAAGATTGATTTTAAGATTTGATTTCAATACTGCTTAGTTTTATCATGGCATTCTAATATGTATAATATGATAAACACAAAGTTCAACTCGATCCAATCGTCAGTTCTGAATTAAAAATAATATATACAAAAACGGCCATGATTTATGTATGTTTGTGAGTATGTGGCGGACGCGTAGAGACACAGCCAATCAGAGTCAAGTGGTCAATCAGAGCCAGAGTACACGTGGTCAACTGGTCGAGGAAACGCGGGGAAGCGGGGAAGCGGGGTAGTGAGAAAGTGAGGGGGGGTGTGGAGCGTACACACATCCACGAAGACACACGCACACATTTGTCCATAATTTCGAACGTGTGAATGGGTTAGATCGGTGAGCGTGTAATGCGCGCACTCAACTTTTTACGACCCGTATTTTGGGCACTTTACTATTATTGCTTAATTGATGCTAAAATTCGGAATAGATGCTTAATTCGTAGAATATGCGAATAGATGCTAAAATAACAAACAAAAGTGAAATTTGCATAAAACTTATAAAATTAATAGACAATTTAGAAGGGTCTTTCTATCCCTTTGCCCATTTATTATGTGAAGAAATTGAGGGGATAAAACAGAGCTTGAAGTTTACGATAGGCAGTGTTTTTCCTGTCGAAACCAAGCAACTGCTTTTGTCAACTACTGTAAATAAAAGATAACAGTTGGAGCCGTGTATCCAAAAGGCTGCTCAAAAAAGCGTCTTAAAACTATACTCGCACTCAAGACTAAATGAGACAAATCTATTCCTCCGAACATTGAGTAAACTATTCATTTCATCTGTGGCAGGTTCAAAATCTAATAATGTTAAAGAGCAGTTTTGTTTTTTAGAAACTTGCTATTGTTTTATGTGTTAACAGAGGCTCAATGTTTGGAAGGATATCAGCACTTTTTAGACAATTAATAGAGAATATAAAAAGTTAATCCACGCCGGATATATTGCTATTATTGATGGCAACAAAAATTAAATATGAAGAGTTTGGTTGTGCCGCTCTAAAATCTATTTCGTGTCCCGTTAATAGTGTGGATGCTGAAAGGTATTTTAGTAAATACAATATAATTGTTACCGATCGTCGCACGAATCTCAAAAAAGAATCTGTAGAAATATGCTCCGTGCTAAATTTTAATCGATTTTAATTGGTATTTTATTTTTATATTCATATTTTTTGTCTTTGTATTTTTATATTTATGTTTATTATTTAATTTCAAAATATGTTTCTATTATTTTATAATGGTTGTGTTGTCTTTAAATTGTACATATATATGAATATAAATTTTATTAAAATTCATTGAACTTTTTTATTATTCAAAATTAAACTCTTCATAAAAATAGATGCTAAATTGAACATTTTTAATGCCCTAAAACGCTAAAATGCTAAAATTGACAAAAATAAATGCCCAAAATACGGGTGTCTAGTGATAATCCAATGAACCAATTATTGATATAATTTTTTTTATAGTTTTATGGTGCATAAATTGTCTTTAAAATACACAACATACATGTATATGTATGTATATATATTAAAAGCGTAAAAACGTGATCTAGAATCGATATTCTACATATGTATGTATATGAATCAGTCAAAATTTTAAAATTTAATTATGTTTAAGCAGTATTATTTATAAGTAGAAACAGTTATATTTTTATTTTTACTATACCATTTTTAAAATATACATGTAGATATATATTCATACATATGTACATGTATGCAGAGTCTATCAAAGAAAATGCGAAGCCTAGAGCAATCAATATTTTTGTGCCCCAACTTTTTAAAAATTCAAAATTATGGGGAAAAAACTTTTTAAAAAATATAGTACTAAAATAAAAATAAAAAAGTTTTTATTTATTCTTTTTATATTTTTTTTATTAGAAAAAATATTTGATAACAACTATTCGTGCTTTAGATATTAATTCATGATAATCTTAGGTAAATTATGTGATATCTGGAAATTCGGTGCACTCCCTTTTACCAAATTTGCAATATCTTGAGACACGTTTTCAGTTGGTGGAGGTAGAAATTTATATTTAGTGTAACCAGTCCATTTAGTTGTTCTTGGTTCAAAATAGAATTATTCATACATACATATACATATGTACATGTATGCACATTAATAAGTTACATATACTAGTATTTAAAAATTTTGAGTTATTTTTCCTATCATGTGGTACATAAACATTATAATAATATAATACTATAATTATTTACAAAAATAAAATAAAATTTTAAATTATAAAATGATCAGTATATCAGTAGCTATTAAAATTGATATTAGATATATTGTGAACATAATTTAGTGACAATAAAAAGCATTTAAATATCAAAATGAAACATAAGTATGTTCTACGTACAAGTTATGTATTTCTTCTAATAGATAATAAAATGAAGGCCCCCAAAATTACGAGACCCCTAAAATTATAAGGTCCTTAAAATTTTAAGCCGTTAAAAAATCGTCTCAATAACTTTCGTTTATAATCACAAATTTCTGGCAAGATTATATAATATAAATCAAAATTGGAAACGAAATATTTTTGTTCGAGAAAATTAACCATTACATTGTTCCAAAAAATCAATGACTTCGCTTCACTTAAAACGCAAATTTCAATCATAAATTTCATACAATTCCAACTGTCGAAAGTGTGGACTTTGCGAGAAAATAATAACATCGCACAGCTTAAAGCAGTCCGAGGATTAGCATTTAATATCTGGATTCGTCTTATTGTTTCGTGACGAGTTTGACGTTTCGGATCCACCGTTAACCCCTTTTGGAGACAGTTTTGTTTAAAATTCACCTTTTGTGTTCTCGGGTCGAACCCAAAACAAACCTCACCCAGTACCCCTAAATTCTCCCCCCTCCCATATCTCGCTCACCCGTAATTTCCCAATGGTTAGCTTTTTTGGTGTCAGCGCTGGGATTTTTCAGTCTTTTCGACGGGGCATAATTGCAAACTCGTTTCGTGTTGTATCAATATTGTCGACGAGCGAAGAGAGGTACCTATTGACTTTCGAGAGCCAGCTCTGAGCAAACTGGAGCGTGTTAGCTTTACGTGCCGAAGATAATTTATAGGTCTATCGATACTCTGCGAGCAAAAGATTATTATTTACCCGCCGACGGGTAAGAGAGCAAGGGATGATACCCCATATACAAGGTGGTTGCCTTTTGAGGTACTTTATCCGCGAAAGTTTCGTCCGGCTAACGAGCCCTAACCCTTATGGATAGAGAGAGAGAGAGCAACTTTCGGGCGCTTGGAAAACCCTTTCCTTTCATCTGAGCGCCCACAAGCATCCGAGAGGACTAGAGGAGATGCCGAGCTAGTCTCGTCTTTATTAATTTGTAATTAGCTATTGACATTGCGAGATGAATCCCTCGATTCAAAGAAACTCTTCGAATTCCACGCTAATATCCCAACCCCGTTCATCCTGCCACATGGCATTGGTTCATTTATACATATGTAGCTCAAGGATACGATACGGCTTTTATTCATTCTTGAAACGTGTGTCATTCTGCTATTCAGATCAATTTCCTTTGAAATACATGTGTACACATATTCATGCACGTATACGCATAATCAAAGATGTGTATAAATTAAAACGATTATTTTAAACGATGCTACTTCACCTTAATCAAAGTTTACTTTCTACAAATCTAATTGATATACTCATATTTGTCAATGCAATAATATGACGAAACGCACTTGCATTTAATTTCACGATGAGCAATATCGATCTTCCTTTGTATCCAAATAATAAATCATATAGCTTATTCTAATAATCTTAATTAACTTTTATTTTATTGGCTTAATCTCTCAATATTTTATAAATAGCAAATATGTACATATAATATAATAACATTAATACAATTTCATCTTCGCAAAATGACAAAAAATATCTGGACGAACAAGTATGTAAATGAGATAGAGGGTATCCAAAATTTAATATTAATTTTTTTATTATCTTAAAATTCTATCTTCGATAACTGACGCTCGGGAAGGATACTTATTACGTAATTTCATCAAATTTTATTGACAAACATAAAATAATAGCTCGTATTGGATGATAATCAAATTACAGTCGTGAGTAAATGTATTGGGCCACAAATGTATGGGGCACACGAAATGCTTTTGACTGAGAATACAAGGATATTTATAACAGCCACTACTTGCATTGGATTTTACTAGTAATTCTTCTTTTGTCTAACCCTATTTTCACTTCCTCGGGCTGTTTATTATTTAAAAAAAAATACGAAATTGTTCCTTTTCCGCAAAACAGTGTTTCGAAAGAAGTGGTTTGGTCGTAATATTTTTACCGTTTCCGTTTTTGTTTTTTTTTAGTTTATTTTAATTAAGTGCATCTTCTTTTATCTTAAAACACCAAAAATACGGAAAAAGATTGAAGAGAACACTGTGTCAAGATCTCATTTTAACGATCATATCTTCTGAGCTAGCTGGAGAAGTGAAAAGAGAATGAAATAGATAATACTAACTAAAAATCGTCCTTCGCATTATAAATTTGAAAATATAAGAGTCAAATAAAGTAGCTTTTCAATTCCCAGAACCTTTTGAAAAGTATACAATTTTTTTGTCTAAATTAATACATGTAGTCGTTAAGTTCGACTTCATTTATAATTGGCAACACCATGTAAAATTCAATATCACAATTCCTCTCTCGTTAATTGCTTTTTATCCCTTCTTGAATACAGAGCAAATACATTTTTTAGAAGTTTTCATTATATTGAAATAATAAGCGCGTACAAATTATAAGGAAAAATGCTTGAAAACATATACAAATGGGCGTCTTGCCTTATATTTAATTATAAACGTTTGGTTACATTTTCCAATCGTACTTTATGTGTATTTCAAAATCTTATTACACTTTAATGTGAAATATGAAACTTGGCGTACGGGAATTAAAGCCCCGCTCTCCTCTTTTGAAAAGGAATCGAATTCCGTTCGACATTTGAAGAATTTAATACTATTCGAGCGACGAACACATGTGAATGACGTGCCCTCATATTTATTCCCAATGCATGTTGTGAAATTCGAATTGACATATAAATATACAGAGATGGAGCGAAACAGTGGACCAGTTCCGAATGTGAGATGTAGCCGACGTTCTTAATTCCAAACTACGTAAAGCTACATGTCGAGGCTGAAACGTGAAAGCAATGCAAATATCATGCATGTAGGCACGAGTATAATATTTGTGATTTGATATATTTCTCTAATATGTATGCATACATATGTACGTTACATATGTATAGTGTTTATCGCTTTAAATGAGAAGTTTTATTGGCACTAGTAAAAGGACTAATTAACTTATTGTTCATTAATGATTTCATCTCATCGAGTGTTTTATCGGATGATTTACACTGGAAAAAAAGACGTAGAAATTTCCTCCACTTGAAACAAATCTTCCAGTATGTACATATATGATATTTAAATAATCACTGAACACTGTCAATGTGAATACATTTTGTCAATTTGTTGTTTGAAAAATGTTCTTGGGAAATAGAATGTTAACCACATATGTATGTATATGTAATAGCTAATAAGGAAAGCAAAAAAATATTAGGAATAACTTATATATTATATCAAAGTCGATACGTACGTTCATATGTTTATTTGATATGCAAATCCACAGTATTCATCTTAAGTCAAAATTTAGCCCTAGGGCGATATTGGAACAGGAATTATACTATGTAGATAGAAGAACTTTCATACAAAAACGTTCGGGCAAAAGTGGGTTTTCCACTGTAAAATTTCAAAGCCAATGTAGAACCACCACATTTTAATAAAAAGCCTACATACAATGAGCAAAGCCTGGAAATTCGTGACTTTTCCGAGCAATGAATGGCTGATAGTATGCAAATCTAAATTAATGTTTATCCATTATGCAAATCTTCGGTTTTCAACTTATAATCATATTATTTATTTATATAGTGAAAAACTTTCGTCGTATCAAGGAAACGTTAAATAAAATGCTTCATTAATTTGAACAATGTCCTGTGCCAAAAAATTCGTACATTTTTTGCGTCAAATTTTGATATTTGATTCGAATAAATTTAATAAAAAAACAAATTAATGTTTACTATTAAATTGGCCATGTTTTAGCTGTTTATATTACAAATACCGAGCGAAGCTGGTTAAACCACTAGTGTATTTTATATGTAAGTTTAGGTTCGTAGAATCCATGACGTTAAATTTAATAATAAAGCAAATGAATATTCAAAGAAATTTAAATAAAATAAAACTATTCAAATAAATTTAATAAAATGTATACTATTAGATTAGCCATTTTTAAGCGGTTTATATTACAAATACCGAGTGAAGCCGGGTAAAATCAGTAGTATAAAATAAATAAATACACATTTCATTTTATTTCAACAAACATTAATCACAGCTACCCAAAATATTTAAAGAAACAAAAAATAAAGAAGAAAATAAATAATAGTAAAAATTAAAAATTAAACAAAATTTAATAGATTTAAATAAAACTAAAATAAATCAATATATGTATAATATTATATAATTTACATAAACGGAAAAAAAATAAAAAGTTAATATGCTCATATGAGGTATACGTATGTATTTTTATGTAGCGTAAGTCCACTTTTCTCCATTTCGAGAAAAATTTCGGAAAAAATTAATATAGTTTTACAAAATTTAAAAATACTGATGGCTTGTAATATGTTTATTTTTTTCAGGACATATCGAATTAAGAGGGCTGAACCCCAGTGCCTTGTCCATACAAACGTATTAGACTTCTCCCTTCCTAAATTATGGCACTAGAGAGATTATTTTTTGATATGCTATTTATATCCACCAAAGGCATGTTTCTATTTTTTTTATTTTTTTGATTAATCAAAAATCAATTTATCAAAAAAATAATTAAACAAATATAAATATGCCTATGGTGGATATCCATAGCATATTAAAAAATAATTGCTGAAGTGCCATAATTGAGGAAGGGAGAAGTTTAATACTTTTGTATGGACAAAGCGTTGAGGTCCAGCCGTATTAAAAGTAGTGATAACTATTTGTGAATTAAGTCAAACTTGAATAGTGTTTTTGGAACTGAAAATTGTACTTCCGCCACTTTCAAATATAGCGGCTCATATATATATATATATATATATATATATATATATATATATATATATATATATATATATATATATATATATATATATATATATATATATATATATATATATGTATATATGTATGTATGTATGTATGTACATATAATGCGAGTGGTAGCTATTACTAAATATTGACGTTCCGGTGGCAGCTTTCATATGAATTCGAATGGAAAATAAACATTTTGTGGCACACCTTCACCGGCCGAAAACGACTTGGTCCGCTTTCTTCACCGACAGTCATAGTATTCAAATGAGTAAATAAATTTTTCACACGTGCCCTCCGGGAAAGCGAGCATCCCCTTTCGCGCTTTCGCGTAGATACGCCAGACCAGCAAGTTGTGCGTAACTTGTCATCGGATAAAAGCCATAACTCTTTCTTGTCACCGTCATATTATGATCGATACGCCGTTATGACTCTCCACACTTTCGCCATTATCGCACTAGCTGGAGACAATGTATGTATACGTACGATATAAAATACATATAAACATGTACATATTATATGTGTCTATACGCTCGCCGCTTACGAGAGATGTAGTGCCGGTTATTTTTTGAGGTCGTTTTTGTATCTTCTACTTCATTTATCACCATCTAAAATATATATATATATAAATATATATATATATATATATATATATATATATATATATATATATATATATATATATATATATATATATATAAACATATATGTACATAAGTATGATGTATGACAGACCTACATTCATATGTACATATTAAGTGAATTTTAATAAGTTCAAGTTGAAAAATTTAAATGATACAGTTTCACTATCTAATATATAATTTCTAAAGAAATCTAATGTATAATTTCTAGAGAAATCTAATATATACTTTCTGAAGAAACTTTGTATATACATATGTATTGGTTCGTAACTTTATAAACAAGTCAAAATTTCCATGACGATGTGAGGACGGGGGACGGGCCTTCGCCCCCGGGGCGCACAGGGGGTGCCAGGGGCGAAGGCCTGGGGCACGCCGGGGGCAGAGGCCTGGGGGGATGCCGGGGGCGAAAGCCGGGGGTGAATCTTACAAATACCAAGCAAAGCCGGGTAAAGCCACTAGTAAATAAATAATTAAATAACATTAAATTTTTACCGTATATATTTTTTGTGTAAGTACACTCGTATTATTTTTATTTAACATATAATATGTATGTATACAAACAAGCCCTTTAACCTCCACGAATCCTTCGAAGCCCACCCTTAATATTTGAACAGACCCCGATATTGAAATTTCATTGCAAAAGTCCAATTTTCCAATCAAATTAACTACACTCCGTTAAACCAAAATAGAGCCGTTCGAAAATTGATTTCTCGACTGAGAAATCTTTCACTAATGCAAGTACGCTCTAAATTGTTATTAGAGAAACCAATCGTCGAGAGAGCTATTTGGGCAAATAAAACTTTAACATTAATCATTTAATTTCATCATCAATTACAAAATGAAAATACATATACATTTCTTTGTATATAGAATTTTTAATGTATTTATAAATAATATTAACTCCAGACATGGCCTAGTAATCAAAAACAAGAAATTTGACAAAACTGTTTTGTATAAAACAAAACATAAATTTGTATAAAGTATCTTAGGTACATTCGTCAATTTACACTTTAATTAGTATAAATCATTCATTTAAAATATATCGATTGAATAATAGAACTTAAACAGTAATAGCGTAGTCTTAATAAAAAGGTATATGTATTTTGACAGTCCCGAAAACTAAAAACATTGTATTTGACGTGTGGTGGATTGCAAAAATTTATTAGGTATAAATAAATAAATTGTTATTGATCTGTTCCATAACCTTTCATTTTTTTTTCATAAATGGGAATATTATTATTATTATTATTTGTTTGCTTCGCTTAGTTTATTTATTTCCTGCTTGATGTACCATTTTTATTCCAAATTTGTTATACTTACCATAATATTTCTTTTTTTTTTCAATATTTTTTTTTGTAATCCTATATATTTATCTCATATTCGATGTACATACCATTTTACTTTCAACATTATTTGCTTTCAATTGTTCATAAAAATATATGAATTTATCCATAATTTTTTTTATATATAATATAATCTGTGGGAAGCATACTTCCCACTATTATTACTAAATGTTTAAAACAAATAATAATAAAAAAAAAGTCATTTTTACATTTTTAAGCTATATTAATAAAATTATTTAAAAATAATTCGCCCATAAAGGGTTAAGGAGATATTTTTTGCTAATGCATATCGTATGTATTTTGACCAAAAGATCCAGCTTTGTTGGAATTGATAAAATATGTTCAATTTTCTCGATGGTTTTGAGACTTTGAAATATTTGAATTCAAATCAATCATTTCCTATCAAAATTTTCCCAGTTCATATACATACAAGCTGCTGATAAAATAAAATACAAAAAAAATTGAATTGATAGATTATCTACTACCAACAAAAATCCAGAATGTTATCTACAAAAGGAAAATAAATTAAATTGAAAAAATTCACCCCCGAAGATATTTTACTGCAAAACAAACAGTAAAAACATTCGAAATGTGAAGCATTATACAATCGTTTGTACTTTAAAAGGTACAACCAGCAGTTTTCAATTTATTAAAATCGTTCAAAACCAGTTTCAGCGGGATAAAACAATCATTTTGCAAATATACTTACATATAATATATGTATGCGAGTGGGAAACGATGTTTACACATTAATATTCAATCAGTCGGTTTAGGAATCGGAGCAAGGCGCGCACATTTTTCAAGCTCCACTTATAATAAATACGGTACAACAATGTTTAAACACACTTTTCCGAAGCCAAAAAGAAGATAAATTATACCGGACATCGCGATGTAAATATTTATGAGTCTTATGGCCACGGATCGATGAACAAAACAACGTTTGTGAGAAGCAAGAAGGTAAGTATGTATGTACTTACTTACCGATCGAAACTCCCTGTTCCCAACCACGACCGATATATTTATGTAGATAAACGAATATTCAATCCTGGCCATTATTCGGATTAAGCTTTGAAATCTAATAGCCGAATAATCCGAACAGGTCTATTCTGTAATTTGGTACTGGCCTGGGTGAACCCGCAGCTTCCCGAAAGGCTATTATTTGGAAGACGCCATTATGCTTTCTCCCTCTCCTTCCAATCGTATAGAACGTATATTTCATAATTGGAAAAAATCTATTTGTATTTTATTAGGCGGGAATAACGATGTTTTTTAATGATTAAAATTTAGTATGTACACATATGGTTAATCTTTCGCTTTCTTTGTGATTCTCTCAATAAATTCTGAGAATCGATTGAGGGTAAACATCATCTTTTTTTCTAGATCTACATACATATGTAGATATGTATTTCGGACATTAGATATATTAAAAATATCAAAAGAGGTGCTTAAAAAATTAACCATTTGAGGTTAATTAATTAACCTTTTCTGATTATTTTATATACACCTTTATATTTGACAACATTTAATCTGTTGATATCTCGTATATGTATATAGTGGTGATAACTCTGAGACTTTGAGTATAAGAATATAAAAAAATGATGTAAACACACAAATCGAATAAACATATTTCTATTTATAAGATTTTTCAGACGGCTTGTATTTAATTTTTATAACGTTTAATTTAATTTGCGTATATATTTCAAATTTATTTTCATAGAGCAAATTTTTAGATGTTTTATTCAAATTCCGCTCAACGAAAGGTATAAAGATATAAAATGTGTATAAAACTGGTATTTATTTAACGCATTCTCCATTCTGAGCAGAATGTCTAAACTTTTTACTACATATTTTCCATACAGTGAAGGTTCTATTTTTTATCTCGTGTTTCTTTTTATTTCATTTTATCTTAAGCGCAGAAAATAAGAACTAGGAATGGGTTTATATCTTGATAAGGTTGGATTTTTGGTGTAGTTAATTTTGTATGGAACCGTCATTTTTTTTTTTTTTGAAATTCTTTTTATTATTAATAAATTATGTTCATTATACATATTATATATATTTCAATAGCTGCTGATATACTGATCATTTTCTATTTTACAGTTGTATTTTTTTGTTATTAATTATAGTATTATCTATTTTAATGTTTAATGTTTTGATTTTTAAATGCCATTTATTATTTCGAAATTATGTTCACAATACATCTTATATCTATTTTAATAGCTACTGATCTACTGATAATTTTCTATTTTACAATTTTAATTTAATTTTGTTAGTAATCACAGTATTATATTATTCTAATGTTAATGTACAGCTTAATAGGAAAACGAGCTCAAAAACATATTTACAATTCTTAAATGTTTAATGTTAAATGTACAGCATAATAGGAAAACAAGCTCAAAAACCAATTAACGATTCTTATTATGAAACCATCTGAGCAATTGTCAGGTCAGCCAAAAAGACAAGATTCAATCAATCTGAACTTTATAATCATCCAGATCTTTCCAATAGAATCTGGTAGATCAGTTGTTAAATTTTGCACATTGCTCGAAATAATAGTTCCTCGAATGTCGATTGCTCGAAATACGAATTCATCGAATGTGAACCAATCAAAATACAATTTTCATAATTTTGCTATTTTTCCGAGAATATCTTACTTCGTACAATTGATATTCAAAAAACTCGTATTTCAAGTAAGGTGTTATTCAAGCTGTTAGATTTAATATTTATAATTTCAATACTAGTATTTTCAGTTGTTAATCGAACTAATGCACACCTGCATACATACATATGTATGTACGTAAGCATGCATAGAACGAGTAAAAATGTGGAAACCATAACTTTAGTAGGGTTTTGGGAGACCAACGTTACCTAGCAGTCAATGCATATAAGGAATGGGCTACGGCGACAAAGGGTTAATTGTTGACACGTCGATAAACGGGACAAACATATCGGGCGTTGTTTCCGTCACCCCCTGACATATGGGGGTTACGTGTCACGGACCTCGACTCCCACCCCCAAACCCTCCCGCACGTCCCACAAACAGTCTGTCCCAAAAGTATCAATTTCGACTATAATTTAATATCTGGAAGACCAGTTATTGTTCGGTAAAGAAGTGATGAAGGTGTATAACCTCGAACAGAAAAGCGAAAATGATTCATCCGTAGATTGTGCCACAGCCAGCATGATCAAAATTAAGAAATCTCCGCATCGTTACACTTTATCGGTTGTTTATTTATTATTTTTACTTTATCTATATATTATACTAGTGTAGGGCCCGTTGATTTCAACGGGTGGTTTCGAAAATAAATTGAAACTCGAATAAAAATAAAGTTAAAGATATGGAATCGACTGGTTTCGGAAAGACAAAGGCACAAAAAAATGAAAATTATGAAAAAAATGAAAAATATGAAAATAATGAAAAATATGAAAAAAATGAAAAAAAATGAAAAAACTGAAAATAATGAAAAAAAAATGTAAAAAATGGAAATAATGAAAAAGATGAAAAATTTGAAAAAAATGAAAAAACTGAAAATAATAAAAATATGAAAAAAAAAATTTGTTCCCCATACTGGTTGATGGTTGATCATAAGAAATCGGAAATCGAAAAAGATTGTCGACGAAAGCCGAAGATACGCGAATGATTGGTTCCCCATACTTCTATAGGATAATCGAATATTAAGTAATTTTAGAGCGTTTTTTCTGTCGAGGCTGTAGTCTAATGGCTAGCGACCTGTTCTGGGTGAGGGGGCCTTAGTTCTATTCCGTGATTTGGAATTAATTTTATTTTTCAAATATCGCTAAAATATAAATTAATTTCAATAATTTCAATTAAAAATATATATTTAATTGTTTTATATGAAAAGAAAAAAAAATGGTTCAAAACCTCGCTAAATGAAATTATTAAAATTACGTATTTTTATATGGCGAGAAGGAATATTTCAATTAATGTTTAAAAAAAAAAGGCGAAATGAAAAATTGGATTTGGCGTGATATCCGAGACCATTATTAGCTCAATTTAGACCCATATTCAGGCTATTTGGGGTGATCGGTTCGAGTCGCGACAAAGTCGTCTCGTCGAAAAATGAATTAATCGATTTTTATCGATTCGTTCATTATGTTCGGCGAGAGTTAGGACACACACACACACACACACCCACACACACACCCACACACACACACACACACACACAGATTACCGTCTTTATATGTATATATGATGTGTAGTAGCAACAGGGTTGAGAGATTTCCAAAATCACAAATCGGGACATTCACTATTTCGAACGATCAAAAAAAAATTTAAGAATTAATGAAGAAGTAAATATTTTTAATTCAATTATAATGTACATATGTAAATAAGAACATATATACATTAAAAATAGTCAATTAATAATCCACAGAAATCACAATCATTAAAATATAATGCATACAATTACAGGAATTATATTTTGGTTTAAATGTAAAAAATTATGCAATCATAATAGTTTTAACAAAAGTTTTTTCTTAGCTTTTAACTTGTTTCAGAATACGATTGCATTAATTCAGATTCTACGGTTTCTAACAATAATCTGTTTCTATCCTTTCTCCAGGTTGCATTCATTAGATTAAATATTCTTTCGAAAATTGGAATAGAATGTAAAATTGAAAGGATGTGGGCTACAATTTTATACACATTATTGCAAGCGGAATGATCTTTAAAATATATTGTCCATTTCTCATAGATATGTATATTTCTTTCTCATTTGCTTCACTTCACTAATTTGTTTAATAAACAGACATCTTCGTATAACGGTCAACATTGCAAATAATATTTGCAATTGAAGAAAATTTATGCTAATTTTGCAATTGAAGAAAATTCGATTTTCATATGTGGTTTTAGGACAAGATTTTAATGGACTGAAATTTTTGTACTTTTTAAATCAAACAATTTCGATTTACATACATTTTTGTACATATATGTACAAATTTTGTTGTTGGGATTTAAAGAGGCAGTGCGGGACTCGAGATTTGTCTGTTGAACTCGGGATAGTCCCGCTCAAATAGGGACGTCTAGCAACCCTGAGTAGCAATGAAAGAAGTTTTGTGATCATGTAAAAAAATTCACTTACAAGCTTTTTATTGGCTTCACTCTGTTAGTTCAGTGACATTCCTGCCCGTCATAAAATTGTGATCTGATTTTAAACGACTTCCACTCTTCAGCTTGCTTTGTAATTTTATTTAACATTGAAGTAAACTAATATTAGTCTCTAACATGAAGCTAGAGGAGTTTAATCATTAACGAACTCGCGATGAATACTCGCCTTTTTACTATCACTTTTCGAATCAATTAAACATTGGTAAAAGCTATTTTTTTCGTTCTCATTTGTTTTGTAACTAATGTTATTTGTATGCAGTAGCTTTCACTTTTTATTATTTCTGAATTTGAAAAGGGAACGATTTATTGTTGATCGTTGAAATCGATTGAAATTTTATTTATTAGACAATCGATGACTTGATTTTTTTGTTTGTATGCTGTGTTCATAAAAAGGTGTAGCATTTTTAGACAGTTTTACACATGCAAAAAAGCGCTGGCATGCTTAGTCTGTACTGTTCCTGAAACTGCCCCCCTGAAGTGTTTTCAGTGATATTTTATCCTTGTATTGTCATAGATTTAACAGTGATCTATAAGAATGATTTCCATATTTGAAGATTGAAGTAATAAGACCGTACGAATTAACAATAACTTGAAGACACGCTATTATAGCTACAGTCTACTTACATAGACGTGTCGTGCCACACTTTTGAGTGTTTTCTTACCATAAAGGTCGCATTAGACTTACCTACTATACCTACTATAAAAATAGACAAACATTTCCCTTTAAATTTTATTGTTATTTGTGTATAATTTATTTTTCATTTCAACTTCTTCACTTTTACATCATCAGTTATAATCATAAAATTTTCAACAATTCAAGGAAATGATCTTACAAAACTTATTTACATAGTTTGATCGCGTTTTCGATTCGAAAAAGAGTAGTAGTTTTGCAACATTCTGTATCCTACATTCGAATAAGGCACGTTCCTAAATACGCGCTTGCCCACTGCAAATACACACGGCCTGAAATAATTAAATCTAACATTCTCACTAGATTTTCAGCACACATTTCCAAGTAGGAAAACTATGGCGAGACAATTGCTAAATTCAGTTCCGTGTATCCAACTTATTAAAGTTTATATCCGATATAATGAGCGAACTTTGAACTTAACGAGTACATATTATTTATTTATATATTTATTTATTTATTTAAAGTTTGGACCGTTGTAGCATTACAGGAATTCCTAATGCGCCACAATGGTCAAAAATATAACAGAAAAGACAAGAAACAAAATAATAAATTAGACATAACAAAAACAAAACATATATATACATTATATGTATACATTATATGTAAAACATACATTCATACAACGTAAACATTTTCCAATTAAAAATGTGGTTTCTTTTATAAACTGCATATAATTAATTCGATTACTTTAATCTGCACATGCAAATTACGTATACTCCTACATTCCTGATTTCTTACATAGTTTTAGTTAACTTAAAATTTCTGCTTGCTTATATCAAATCTTGTTATCATTTTTTGACTCACAATTTCTGAGTTTTTTTTATCACATTGCGATGTTTTATCAAAATAAAAATTATTTTATAAACTCTTAAAATCGTCAGAGAGACAGAGAGAGTTAGATATATGCTTCATGTTTACTTGGATACCAAATCACAGAATTATGTACATACTTGTATTATAAAACTGCATAAATATGTTATGTTGTTTCAATAGTCGATAGAATAAAAATTTATTTTTATAAAAACCATGAATTTGTACGATAAAAATTTATACATTACTTTTCCAGCATACTTTTTAATGTATATAAATCACAATTATTGTATGAATGAATCCCAAAGCAACAAGATTTCCTTGGAGAAAACCGCTCTTCATTACGTAGGCTTCATGTGGGTATTGATCACGCACAGGCATATTGATTGGGTTGTGAGAAAAATGCGTCCGTCGTTTGAAAACAGGTCGCAAAATAGAATGAAATAAAAAATCAAGGAGAATACGATTGACGAGGAGAAAGAAAAAATGTGAACCGCTCGTGATCCGAGTCTCGGGAAAAACTTGTTAAGGATTGTCGAACGATAATAATGCATGTTTGGTTAGGATAGAGGCCAGTGTATGGTCCTGACGTGACGAAGGTGTCAGGAGACGTTGACAAAACTCTTCAACACCATAAAATTGAGGGCTTTTTTTCTTAAAAAGAGGTATGTCTGTATGTGTTTGTGTTTGTGAGAAGGAGAATTTTAATCTTGGATCTTTAAAGGTTGAGTAAATCAGATACGTTTGATTTAGTACTACATATATTAGTTATATAGTATTGTAGACATTTTTATATCATCGTATTATAATTCTTGACTTGACGTGACTTGAAGACAAAGTTGTATGTAAATTAAATATCATAAATGAGTCAGTAATTCATTATATAGGTAGTATCATCACCAAAGATCGGTGCACAGTGTGGAATTTAGCCTCAAAGGCTGGTCAAAAATCAAAAATTTAAGCTTTCACAAATTGAGTTTATGTTGGGGTCCCTAAGCAGGTAGATAAATATGACGTTACACTGCGCAGTCGTTACCTGAGCTAAGCTCACTAGCCAAATGTAGTCGGAGTCGAATCCTGTCATTTGTTGCTAAACAATCTTTCCTTGTGATTATTTTTATGTGAAAAGTATTTTTGGTGAAAAAACTTAGTATAGACGTTGAAGAACAACATATATGTATATATGTATGTACACTATATGTGATATGAAACTTTAAGATCAATATTTTTATTATTCTAGTAAAACAAAGTTTGCCCGAATTTTTCCATGAAAAAATTAATCTATAATAATAATTAAGCGTATTTTGGAACTCCGATTTTTAACTTTTTTCATTCTTTATTTATATAACAGTTTCTGAGAATTTTGTCATATATGTATATGACCTGAATGCATCTGTCATGTCATTTTGTCATGAAATCATGATATAATCAGAGGAGGCACCAAAAGGCTTTTTATTCAAAAATTTAAAGACTTGGAAGAAAAAAACTTGTAACTGAATTTCGAAACTTATAAATAATTTCAAGATTGGTTACAATCGTTAATAGCTAGCATATAATAGTACAGAAAGCTATTTTCTGATAAAAAACATGAAAAATATTTTTGGCCAGGTTTTCAGGCCAAATACCACTCATGGTCAGGTCAAATACTACAAAAAAGCATGATTTTTCTAAGAAATTGACAATAATGGCACTTTGTTCGGGATCAACTGCTTAAAACTGATCATCACATAGCCATTTAATAATTTTAATAAAAAATAGTTTAAATATTAAATAATAATAATTCGTAAATAATAAAAGAAAACAATTAAATGATAATAATTATTTAAAAAAATATACATACAATAATCGTTTGCTTATTTACATAAATCTGGGAACATAGGTTCTTGAATTGTTTATATATTTATTTTAATAGTATGTATGTTTGTACATACATATGTATGCATCCTGTTAAATGATTGTCTGTTTTATCAATTTGATATTTTTATTCAAATAAACGAATGTATTTACACACATATTATAATATTTATTTAATATTTTTTATGTAAATTATATGTACAGTACAACACATGATCTAATAGAATATGAATATTTAATTTTTCAGGTTGAAATTGAAGGTTTGACAGGCGATGTGCGATTCAATGATGAAGGCAGACGGCAAAACTATACACTTCAAGTCGTAGAGATGACAGTCAACAGCGCCATGGTTAAGGTAATTAATAATTAAATTATCATTTTTAAATATTAAACATACTGTTACTAGTATGTACATATGTAGGTCTACTATGTATAATATATACAAGACAAAAAAAAGGTCAGAGGCCTAGCGGAAGCTTTCAAGCTTTTCAATACATCCAATATGGGTCGCCACTGTGGCTCAATACACCATAGCTTTTCTTTTCATATCCAACCTGAAGATTCTAATACCGGTACTAACGATACCAATAGCAGCATTTTTGGAGCAAAAATCAACCTTGGTTCTAACGAAATCACGAAATAGTCTTTCGTTTTTAGGTCTAATTTCATCGTGTTAATCTTTTATTCATATTTCCTGCTAGAATGGCAATAAGAATAAGATCGTATATAGGGGCGGCTCGTCCTAAGGAGCGGTAAACCCCCAGTAAGCTGGTGCGGTAAACCCCCAGTTAAAATAAACAAATTTATATCAATATAATATAATGAATCTTTAATCAGAGGGGCCGATAAATCTGCCCTATTTTTTCTATCGGTGAAAATTATTAAATCTAAAGCTATATTGAACATCTCCAGATAACCAGATATTAGTTTACAGTATTTTAATGTAATGCTGAAAAAGCATTTCACAGCAATTTTTTGCGATGCACCATAAAGCAAAGGACCGGCATGCCAGCGGCTTGCAATATAAAGAAACAAAGTTTATTGCTAAAATTTTTGACCTTCTTTGTACTTCAGTATTAAATCAAAAGTCGTTCAACATTCTAACTCAATAATTATTATTTTATTACAAATTTTTTTATTCATTCTTTTTCATTTTCATTTCCTTGATTACAACCTATATTTAAATATTTTTTATTACACTATACATCATGGAGTTGACCGCAAAATTAAAACCGAGAACTGAATATTAACTAAATAATAAAATAAAGACTACCCCTTCTAAAAAATGCCTTCTTCGCATGTACCTCGCATAACAGCTTGGGACTTAAAGGGTTAATCCAGTCTAGATTTACTTCCATCTCTAAATGATTTAGCACTTTGAATTCCTTTTTTATCTGTAGTTATCGTGGTCAGTATACAGAAAAGACAGTCTCAGTAATTAGTTACCAATAAGATATTGGCAATAACCAAATTGAGAGACGTTTCACTGCATATGTATGTACATATTTTATCTATAAAAAAAAAAAAACATTTTTTTAGACAAATCAGATTTATGTGTGGTGTGTTATGTGTCCATATGTATTATCGGATATATACATTTGTATATTTTATTCAGGTGGCCGAGTGGACAGACGAGAGCGGACTGAACCCGGTGGCTGCCAAGTACATGCGGCTGAAACCCGGAGCGGACATAGAAAGGAACAGGACATACATAGTGACTACTATAGTCGAAGAACCCTATATCATGATGAGGTCTGCAGACCACGGGGAGACCCTCGAGGGGAACGACCGCTTTGAGGGATACTGCAAGGACCTCGCCGACCTCATCGCCAAGAAGCTCGGCATCAATTGTAAGGATATAAACCTCCGTGTCCATTTGTATCCACACACACCCATTATATGTACCTATATATAATATATACGTGTGTGTGTGTCCTTTTGTGTCCCCCCTCGGTCAATACATATTCAGGACAGACTGTCCCTGAAAACATTTTCAGACGCGCCTTCAATACACATAAAAACAAACCGACACTATTTCACCCGTTCGCCTTTCGCACAATCTCGATTTACGCGAATCGTTCCCGTTTTACTGTTGTATGCGTGTAATGTAATTAAATCGAATAAGGCGAATTATTCCGTTTGTTGGTTTTAGATACGTGGAACGTTTGCACATACTCTGTTTGTTGCCCGTTGGCAAGATTTGGATCTCGACAAATATCCTAACTCAGCTTTTCCCAACCAAAGGTTTGCAGCGGGTCATTAAGGGATGCGTAATTACAAGGCTATTTTTACTTATTCTATGTATGTAGTAAAAATAGATGAAGTTTTGTGATCATGCGAAAATTATAACTCGAGATTTTGACTGATTCGAATTCGATCACTGATCACGTTTTCATGATCTAGAAAAAATGTGTGTGTGTGTGTGTCTGTGTATTTTGGGGATTTTTTGAACACTGTTAATCCTATCAAATTGAAACTTAGTATCGGTTACTAAAATTCTTATCGACACGCGTAATTTTTTTTCAAATTTTTAAGTTGACGGGACCATTACCATTACCTCCCCTTATAGGTGTCCCCAATTTTTTGAATGCAATTATCTCCAAAACTGAATCAGACTGAAATTTTTACTTTATTTTACATGTAATATAAATTATAAATTTTATATCGTATAATATTTTTATCTGAACCGAAAGTAGTACTTTTACTCTAAAGAATCGAGGTTTTTTTGTTTTTCTCAGAAACTCTTTGGTTTATTGAATTGAAATTTCATATCTAGAAGTTTAAGCTTAATACCAAGTTATATAAAATTTGGTAAGCATCCGTCAACCGGAAGTGACAGTTTACTATTGTTCGATTTTTCTTACACTATTTTTTTCGACCTTTTAAACATGTGTTCTTCACGAAAAAATTCAAGTATGATTCTTGTATCAATGTGTTGAAAATCTTCTTGTGTATAATACTGATAGGAGTTTAAGTAATAAAAAAAGTTCGAACAAAATCCGACAGCCAGAAGTAGGACTTTTGTCATGTGCAAGTTTCCATACATTTGCGCTCAATTTGTATCGAAAATGCTATCATAGCTATTAGTATTTCATAATGCTGCCGGTATGTGTGAATGTGTCTGTAAGGTTCAATATCGAATTTATTTTTGTGACCATCTTATATTCCTCAAATACATATAAATCATGGGTTGGTCACATCCGAATATGGAAGCGAATGAGGAATCATTTAGGGATGCGTAAAAAAACAAAAAAATACTTACGATTATTGATTATTTTGTACGAATGAAAAAGGGAGGGGATGAGGGCGGGTTTTAAGAAACAGGGGGCGCTAAATTTGTCAAAATTGAATGCGAATTAAAAAAATTTGAATGTAAATGGTATGGTAAACAATTAGTGTGCATTTTCGTTGCATTTAATTGCACGCTGCCTCGTGACCTCTATAATAGAAAACGATTTTCTATTTATATTTGTTGATTATAATCTATATTATTATTAATACAAAATAGTAGATTTAAAAAACTACCCGAGCGCAAAAAAAAGTTACATACAAATATTCTCGCCATTTCATAAACAACGATATATCGGTGTTTCGCATTTAAATGGATAAGCCCTTAAATAGATGAAACATTATGTCAATTGAAGAATTATTTAAAAATAAAATTAACAATATTTTGACTTTTGCTTCAAATATATAATACATACATATATGTAGATGAAAATATGACGATGACTATTTTTTTCATACATATTTTGAATTAATGTGCGTGGCTAAATTTCAAAAAGCGACTTAGATGTGTCTATTAAGCTTATATAGCAAATATTTAAATATGTACTCTCACAGTTGGGGAAAGAAGATATTTGGAGGCTTATTGAATTACAAGTTCTGGTATTTTTGGAAATAGGTTGCCATGGGGTACGCAAGTCGAAAAAGGATCGGCGATTCGAAGAAACTGAGTCGTTTGTATTGGGGTATCATCTTGCCGTAAATTTTAACAAAAATTCAGTATTACATTTAAATTAAATAGATGTCGGTCAGCTCTCATTTCTACAAGACGTCACCGTATCACCGTACAAGTCATCAAACAATCGTTTAATCGCTGCTACTACTCTTTTAACTTAATTTATAAATATCACTTATGTCGACTTAAAACCACAGATGACTAAATGCATTGCACTACTACGATATTTACATGTTTTGATTGATGTAGTTTTTTTTATAAGATTGACACTATAATGTGGTAAAATAACGTTTTTAGAGTTTCTTAGAATTTTGAGTATATTTGTTATTGAGAATAGATACAAGCTAATTTGATTCACTCGACTTTGGCCCATTTTTCGTTTCGGTCACGTCAATATGAAGGTTATCAAATAACGCTTCCTAGGGCATACTCCTAAGAATGTTGATATCGAAAAGAGAAAAGACCATCTGTGGGGGGGAAAAGGGTCTTAGAAGAGAGACAGAGAGGTAAAAATAAAATAAAATAAAAAAATAATAAGCGAGACGGGAAAAATCGGCGTCTCGGAAGTCAGTGCGAAGCTACGGGCGCGAAAATCTAATGAAATCTTCATTTTTACGAGCTCTTCGAAATGAGATCCAAACGTTACCGGTTCGAAGTTGGCTAATATTAGCTACTGCCGCGATGGAAATGAACTTACAATTTGAAACTGAGATGCGGAAAACTCGGCGAAACGTTCTGCGGACAATGTGTGGGCGCCATTTTGTTTTCGCCCTAAATATTTATAATAAAGAAAATGGCGAAACGTTAAATGAAAATTCATGATGCACTCTGATTTTCAATACGTAAAACACATTTTATACATATTACAAAACGGATCTAACTATTTTGATACAGTTCAATGCAAATTGGTAGATCTATTCTGTAAGATTACGGAAAATAGTGAAAAGGGATGTTGAACTTTCTTAGATTTTGTTACTTTTCTTACGATTTTTTTATTGAAAAGATCTATCATCTACGTATTTATATATACATTACACATATACATATGCATAATGTATAAAGTAAGCTAATTTTGTTAACTGGTTTCATTCAGAATATCTTTCATTTGTAATGGTATACAATATATTTATACGTATTAGTTTCCGTCATTTTAATGAACGTTACAATATATCAAGAGCCGTTTTCGTTTGCGCATTCAGTTAAGTCAGAGTTAAATTTAAATGAATATTTGCTTCTGGGACGTGTCTTTTGTGAACTTCTGTATAAAAACTTTACATACGACTGCATCGAACCCATTAAAACTTTCGATATTAACAGCTGAAAACTTCGATTGCGAGGCTTGCGGATATTTATGTGCTTAAATAAAATACAAACAAATATTTTGCAAATATTATAACAATGATTATTTTAATTACTTCTAGGCGGGAAGAATATCAATATTTAATGTATAAAATATTAGTATACTATATAAGTATGTATTTATTTGAATTGAAAATATAATATATCGTTATGTAGCTGATGAATTTCAATTTCCCGCTGCTTGCTACCAGTTCGTAGGTCGTAAAAATGATAGAAACGCGAAGCCAAATTTACCCTTACGTGATAGGTTTCGAATTAAGTGAAGTCCAGAAAGACATTCTGACTGATTCATCGGTATTGGTATACCAGGTGAAGGATCATGGATTCAAATTTCATTTAAAATAGAAGAAAATATTCCATATCTTCTTTGGTAACGATTGTCTATTGTGTAAAATTCATATCGACCGTATCTTCTCAGAGTTTTCCACTTTAACCCGACAATAACTGTTGAGATGTTTACATAAAAATAAATGATATCACTAACCTAACCTAACCTCACCAACAAAATCATAATTCATTCTCATTTTCCATTTATTTGACGCCAGCAGGTAAAATTTGAGACCCATTGGAGATAAAACAATTTCGGGTATAGATGTTTAATATGAAGTATTTTAGCTAAATGTGACTCACTGAATTCAAATATGACGAGGATTTTTTTTTGGCTTGCTCTCGCTTGTATTCGATATGAACATTGAAAAAAATTTTAAAAACAATATTTACAGATTTTTGGCTTTTGCAGTCTTTAATTCAAAATATAGTATTGCTGTGCCAAATTTGAGTACTGAAATCAATAGTCGGATGGTTTTCCTATTGATTTTAATTATTTTTTGCTTTGAAATACTTATAATGAATTGTTTAACGAATTTTAAAAGTCAAATATATATTTTTTTCTACAATATTGTTGTTATCCACACTAATAAGGATTGGTTTATTATCTCAATATTTTTATCACGCTCGATGAGCGGATCCGCTTAGAACATTTCATATTATAATTTTAAATAAGTTGCTCAGATAAAATATAAAAGATATTCAAATTGAAAACTAACCCTTATAAACTTGATCACGTCGAAAATTAGCAAAATTAGCTCATGATATTAAGGGAAAAAAAATTACCTTTAAAAGTTGTTAGATAATTAGTTATTATTATTTTATAGAAATAAAAAATTACAATCAATAGAAAAAACATCTGACTATTTATTCTAATACCCACTTTTGGTACAATAAGACTACATTTTTAATTAAAAACTGAAATAGCCAAAAATCTGTAAAAATTGCACATTTTTTTAACGCACGGTATCTCTTTAACCAAAGCAAGGCAGCAAAAATCGTATTCGAATTCGATGAGTCAAACTTTGGTTGATTAGTATCCGCTCCGGTAAGTAAAAAATGTATTTTTTGTTGCCAAGTGTACTTTAAGTATAAAATCAATTCAGAAAAGGTAGTCGATATAACATTCAGTAAATATAGTCGATTGAAAAAGTTTCATATCAGCGAGAATGTAGTGATTTTTGTGGTGAACCAGAAAGAATTGCATGCAATTTCACTCATGCGAAAGATAACAAATTTCTCACTTGTGAAGGCGGTCTTTTTCATTGTCGGGAAACTATTCTGAAAGTCCATCCGGAGTCTGGGTAATGCGTCGCAAGGCGGATGCACTACGAAGGGGATGAAGAGCAGCGGGAAATTAGTGCAATTTACACGTAACCGTTTCTCTCTCGAAGTTAAAAACTCCATGTTCTTGGCTGACTATGATCATTTTTTTGATACTTTTTTGTTTCGTACAGATGAGCTGCGCATTGTGAAAGACGGAAATTACGGCGCTGAGAATCCGGATGTCAAGGGAGGCTGGGACGGCTTGGTGGGAGAGCTGGTGCGAAAGGTGAGTAAGAAAACCACCCACTTCCCACCCACCCAACCCACTCTCGGACCGACCCTCGCCGACCTCTTACATCATTTCATCTTCCGA
This sequence comes from Arctopsyche grandis, assembly GCF_051622035.1. Lineage (NCBI taxonomy): Eukaryota > Metazoa > Arthropoda > Insecta > Trichoptera > Hydropsychidae > Arctopsyche > Arctopsyche grandis. Next base: position 22,412,098 of record NC_135356.1, read on the forward strand.
TTGAGTGACGTCTCGGATGGCACCCACTTTGCTCCTCTAGGGGGGCGAGCGGGGAGGGGGGTAGAGGGTATAACAAAAGAGCGACCCTTCGCGCCTAATGCGATTATTATATATTCCTAATGTGAAACGACTGAGATTTTCACTGGTACCTAACTACGCGTAAAAATCCTCTCTCTGTTATTATTATTAAAATTTTCCTCATTCACTCGTACGAATGAAAGAATCTATCGAAAAATGTGTTTCTATACATTCATTTTATATCTAAATTATTTCGTCTGGCCTGATTCTGAATTATTTCGGCGTTTATATTATATTATTAGTATACATATAAGCCGTTATATTTGAAAGTGGCATAAGCCCACTTTTCTTCATTTCAAGAAGTATTTCGCAGAACATTAAATATAATATTTTGCGTTTAAAAATATTTACAAACAATGATGGCCTGTAATAAACCTTTTTCGAGATTCTGGACATCTAATATATAATTTCGAAAGAGACTTTATAACTATGTATGTATGTAATTATTGTTGGTTCGTAAATCAGTGACGTCATCGAACAAATGAATATTCAAATAAATTTAAATTAAATAAAACTATTCAAATAAATTTAATAAAATGTTTACTATTAGATTGGCCATTTTTAAGCGGTTTATATTTCAAATACCGAGCGAAGCCGGCTAAAAAACCCTAGTATCGAATAAAAATAAGTGATATCAATTTATAAATTACGTCAAACAGATAAAGTGCTGTTGCAATCGAATATTAGACTTTCGCGACTTTCAAATATAACTGTTTATTGTATTTACATATCGTGATACTAACTTGTAAAAAAAGAAAATCTAAAATCACGTTTTATTTATAATGAATTTAGGACACAGAATGAAAACTGTCTCATTGACTTCTTTGGTTGATTTCTTGTGGAAATGAAAATATCAAAGTTGCTGTTTTAAATGATTAATTTATGTGACCATTTTTATATTTACATTAACAATAGTTTATTTTATTACAATCATTTGTAAAACTTCAAACAATTTTTTTTGTTTTGCTTTAACACTTGCCTTACTGTGCTGAAAAAATCCGCTAGTCACTGTACTGAACGCCAATCGTCCAGTTAAACATGTGTGTTTTAAGTTCAAATAATACAAAATCTGCGAGGATCATTATTGTAATTAGCTATAAAAAACATTTTATCATGTTTTACACGCCTAATATATGTAAAATAAGAGCAAAAAATAAAAAAATACGGCTGAAGCAGAGCCGTCATTCCAAGGCGAATATCATTCTCACACTGGTCGTTGAGCGTGGCACGTACTGAATTCCCCCCTCTTTCTCCCTTCCCACAAAAATAATTATTTCTGTTGATATTTTTGGTTATTTTTATTTCGAATTATAAAGGCTTTTATGAGCAATACATAAAAATGAAGACCCTGCATTCCGTATATTTAAAGATATAAAAGTCCTGGCCACACACTATCCATCACAGTGCCGCAAGGGTTAACGGATAATCCTAGTTTATATGTAAATAGTATTATTAATATGCTAGATATAATATCAGATTTACTGTCAGATAAAAATATAATTTTTAACATTAGTCGAATTTGATAGTTGTATGCCTTTTGTTGTATGTTTAAATAAATTATAGTAAATTTGTAGTGAAAATATGTATAATATGTGATAGTTAGATAATCTTTAGCTGTCGGTTAGTCTCTACCTATTTTTCATGGAATGAATTTATACCGTGAATTTATACAGTTTGCAGAATGAGCCACAATAAAAAAGGCACGAATTGTGCGGCTAGTCGAGAGATCCACTTTGAAGATTCTTATACTTTTTTATGTAATACCGACATTCGACGTATTTTTTGATCACACCACAATGGCTTCGATTCTTTGCGAATTCAACGCGCGCGGTCAAAATTGAACCACTCTCGGTAATCCAGAAAAAAAGCTCGCCGACGATAATGATCCATCAATAGGCGTGCGACGAACTTCAGGGTCGGAATTAGATATTTTTATCTATATACGAAATGGAAAGAATGGAAGTAAAAAATTTTGGGAGAAAAGGATCGGTATATGTATATGTATGTATATACGTATCTCTTGATATATACTTACCGAGGTTCTAATTTTTTTTACCTTTTACAACACGCTTATGCACAAATATTTTGTACACGTATGTATGTATGTATGTACAGACATATGTATATACCTACATATGTTCAGTCGTAAGCGACACATCTCAGCAAAAATCACAAAGCCTCTTATCTATGTACATAGGTAGTTTCGTAATTTTGTACAAATTTAAAAACACTAATACTTTTTGTTATTTTATTTCACGCTCGTCTTAACTTAATATTGCTCCAAAGCGATGAGTGTGGTATAAGAAGAGAATGACGAATGTGGCAAGAGAATAGTATGTATGTATGTATGTATATTCATTATATTTATTTATTTAAAGTTTGGACCACTGTAGAATTACAGGAATTCCTAATGCACCACAATGGTCAAAAATAATAATTATATATACAGGTACGTATACACCCCTATATATCATATATATGTAGGTAGATAATATCGCTATTATGTGTGTCTGTGTGTGTGTGTGTGTGTGTCTGTCTGTGTGTGTGTATGTGTATCTGTGTAAGATAACGCTCGCTGTATTATAATAGTCGTTTCGATTCGACATACATATGTACGTTGCAGCTAAACCACTGCTAACAAAACGCACGAATATAATATCGAAAGAAAAAAACTTCTATATATACTGTTTACTACCAATGTTTCCTCTGGGGTCTAGAGTCTAGGCTAATAGACGACGCTAAAGTCTCCGCGCTAAAGCGCCATCTTATGAAAATTTATTTAATTAATTAATTTTTCTATTGCTGTTTTATATTGTTTATATGTATGTAGGTAAGTAGTTTTTACCTTTTTTCATATTAAACAATAAAACATTGATATTCAATTTAATATATTTAAAAAGTATTCGAAAAAAATTCGACCGCATGCGGATTGACCACAGGACCGAAACATTTCTTTTAATTTTTTTTTATATAATAACTTATTATACCAACATCCATGCGATGATATTTCATCGGGTAGAAACTGATTAGTGCATATGTGTAGTTATTATTATATATAAAAATTGATTCCGATTCTGTTCTGTCCGTAATTCTGATAACTATAATACATATGTACATTTGTATATTCATATGATACTCTGGGTATATACCACATTAAATCAACAAAAAAGCGATTTATAATGAATAATTACTGTCCCATATCAATTTTGACACCAAATAAACGCTTTCAGTTAAGATATTTCATCTGTGAAGCCTCCCTATTTGAATAAAAACTACACTTCATTCTATTTCACTAGGCAGGAGACGAAATGTGAATCTCAATTCCACATTCAGAGATTAAATTGTGAGATTTATGTACATTACATATGTATGCTCATATTAATGACTTTAACTCTTTAACCAAACACCGAACCTTTTCAAGTGCATTACTTATTTTCTTAATTTGTTGACAATTTTTAAAATGTAGCCACAGTATGGCTCGGTGGTTGTGTTTATCTTTAGCACCGAGAGGTTGCCGGGTTCGATCCCGTGCTAATCTATTATGCTGCTGGTCAGAATAGGATATTTATGACTTCAAGTCGATCGTTTCCTATCAGAGTTTGCCAATTTATCTGATTTGATTAAGGAAACGGTTCCTCCATCAAATTGGCAAACACCATTCTACCCGCCATGTCACTAATATCTGAATTTGATTTATGTACAATATGTAAAAATGTATGTACAAGTCTAAATCCATAGATGTTTCTATGGATTTATTCATTTATAAATTAATAGTTAATTTCGTGCTCTTTAGCATCACCAAATTCAGCGATTGATGTATTAAAAAATGCTGCAATGTTTGCAATTGGCTAGGAAGGTGCATTGGGGATTACCTGTTAGGCTTTCTTGGTGTATATCTATGTAAAAATAAAATAAAATAAATATCAGCTGATGAACTAATCGGAATAAAATAACAGAAAACAATAATTTATAGTTTCGAAATCGGAAAATATTCGATTTTTCGTAAACATATCTGCAGCGTAATACCGGGTTGACAAGATACGAGTGCACTCAGACTGAGTCCACTAATTTGGTCACTCGGACGTTGTCACGTTACAAGTAAAATCACTTTATCATTTATTAAGCGTCGTATAATACAAAATAATTGCAAGAAATGAAAAAAATACGACTGAAACAGAGCCGTCATTTCAAGGCGGATATCATTCTCACGCTGACCGTTCAGTGCGGTGCGTACTGAATTCCCCCTCTCTCTTACATCTGTGAGGCACGTATACAGAAGTTTCCCGCAAAAATAATAATACTCGTTGATATTGATCAATGTTTTTATTCGAAATGGCATAAATAGCCAGCAGTATGGCTTAATGGTAGCGTGTATGTTTAGCACCAAGTGATCAGTGGGTTCGATCCGCCACACTGCTGGTTAGATTTGGGGTATTTGTGACTCCAAATCGATCGTTTATTATCAGAGTTTGCCAATTTTATCTGATCATTGTCAACAACGGTCCCTTAAAATTGGCAAAAAATCATATCTCCTGTTTTCACAAATCTTCTTTATTTATTGTGTGTATAATTTGTAAAAATTATGTACAAAATCTAAGTCCATAGATGTCTCAATGGATTAACTCTGTAATTAATTAATTGTTATTTCGTGTTCTTCAGCTTCTGGAAATACAGTGATTTATATAATAATAAAATGCTGCATTGTTTGTAATTAATTGTCCAGGAAGGCGCATTGGGGTCCTCCTGGTCAAGCCTTCCTGGTATATGAATGTAAAAATAAAATAAAATAAAATAAATCGGATCATAGTGGTTTTGATGACGAGTACATATGTACATATGTATGTATGTACATACATACATAAAATATGAAGACCCTGCATTCAGTATATTTGAAGAAATAAAATAAAATCTAAGTCTGATCACTCGCTATCCATTCATCTACCTGAGCAACGCTGGCTAAATATTTATAATTGCCATCTACCATAAAATAATACTTGCATTTTTACCCCTAAATAAAATTTGTTATTTCAACTCATTATTTTTATGACCAAATAGTAACCGAGCATTTTTCTAATAATTGCCTGTGTACGTGGAATGTAGTTCAGTCTACATAGTTTGCAAATATGAAAGTCTGTGTCGCGTTTGAGAATGCTTGCTTTAATATAACCTATTCAATTCGTACGTGAGGAGAGACAGGGCTTGCCGAGGGAGTGGGAGTTCCGGAACCTTGAGAGGGGGAGGGGGGGGGGGGTTTCCGGCCAAAAAATATTTGACAATTCCACCCACGAAAGCAATCGCCGCAATGAATAACAGCTGTGTAAGCTTTTAACGTAAAAATGAGACCCGAATACAAATTGATTCGTGGCCCTAATCCGGCCCCTCTGGCTCCTTACACGCCATTAACGTTACCTTCGCAGCGCGTCCACTTCCGCGACTTGTTTCAATCGTCCCCTGTCACGGCGGTTCGATCGCCTCTCCATCCCCTTCTCATCCCTTAAAGGAAGGGGAGGATTTTCTCTTTAAAACATATAAAGCGGGAATTTCACCCCCTCCCCCCACCCTCTCCTCTCTTGTATGCTCCACCCGTTCCGGTTTGATTTGATTTTTTTTTGGTTTGGACGTTTCAAATGCAGCCCTTGTTTAAATAACGGAAATTTCAATATTTTAGCTTTCTTCATAAGGAATCCTGAAATACATACATACATACATACATAGACAACCTCTCATAAGAAATGTTGATGAAAGTCGGTACAATTATATGTTTTGTATTAATATTGCAGCGTGGACGTGTAGAGGCCCTTCCGAGTTAGTAGTGGTAGAGATAGTTTATTGGTGTTCCAACGACGATCCAGTTCCGAATGAACCACGGTTCGAAACCGCCCAATATTTATACTCAAGCGTGTACTCTCAACAAAGAGAGATCATTGGTCGATGGATCGCGACACCTTATTGGTTGTTGTATATGGCTCGTTTATACGGTCAGGGCTTTTTAGCGCGAACGCAAGATCAGGCGATTAGCGATGGTAAACCAACGGTCCATGAACACCCATTACCTAATATCTACGCTATAATGTTACATATATTTATTTATGTTTAAGTATGAAGCATTGCGGCATTACAGGAGTCTCTAATGCCGTGTAGAATACATGATATTAATATTTACACGGTAGAATACACGGTATTAATATTTACAATATAACAAAGTTAAAAAGCGACTTAATTATAAATATACTCAAAACGAATGGAATTCATATTTATATGTATTATGTTTCAATATATACCGTTATATAATGCATCCAGACGATAAAATGCCTAAATAGTTTTAATTAAATTGGGTCTTGTTGTATTTAATATTATTATTATTCAAACATAAATTTTATATTCTGATATACAAATAAAAACATACGCAGGATATATGTATTTCGAGGCGATGATCGTCTTCCACGTTGAAAAAAACCGCTCGCCGTCATAAAAGGGATATCTGTTTGAGAAGCTGCGTCATAGATTATCCCTCGTCGATGGCCGTAAAACCATCCCCATCCACCCTCATCCCCTAAAACCCACCCCTAAAGACTTTTAATACCCGTTTTTAGACAGGTTCACGCGACTTGTCCGTCCGCATTAAATAACCTGACGGAATTTTTTATATTGAAGTCCTTTGTGGAGATTGAGGGGGATGATGTGCGGAGTAATTTTGATTAAAATCGTGTGACCTCTCTGCACGTTACAATATTTGCAAAGAAAAATTTATATATATGTACTTGTCACTTGGCCGCTGTAAGTCATTTGAAATATTATCCGTGAAACATTAAATAACGCCATTTGAATCTAAACAAGCATGCAAAATATGCCGATCTTTCAAAGAACTGTCGAAAATAATTCCAGTTCATGATTGGTGCAAACCTGTTTTTTTGCCGATGAATTGGTTGTAGGAGCATAATCATAGTCATATTGTAGTCACTAAAAAAAATTCCTGTATATTTTTAACAATTTCATAAAAAAACTATACTTTCTATCGATAAAAGTTTATTAATTCTAGCACATCACAGACCAACCACTGCACGTAAACAGCAGTATAAAAAATATTTTTTGGTTCATTCTATATAGAAAAATTCATATGTTCCGTAATATGTACGTAACGTATGCATAACAATAGTAACCGACACGATCTTATCGTAGTATACTGTAGTACATGTCACCGAAACGGTTATTTATCACCACCGTGGAAATATTTACGCATGACGTGACGTCATAGTGGTGAGTGCACTCGTACTAGCGAAAGTGTTAAGTGCCCATTAATATTTTCAGAAACGACATCCTGTGACAATATTGACTCGGCCTTATAATGTATGTATGTACATATATATATTATGTATGTAAGCCGATTTTTTCTTGCCCTCATTTATGTATAGCATGTATGTATGTATATACGAGTCGAAAACGGGCATTGCTGTATAGTGTGAATAGAGGTAGTCTTGTCCGTGCTGTTGACCTTGCAGTGCTGGGTAATATAAACGGACCTCAATTCATATATTCGCACCCCATTGTAAGTAAAGCAATTTTTTCTTTATAAAATGAGTAATTTCAGTCATATTTATAACCAAGTGGCGGGTGGCAAATAGAATATGAATGAAAAAATAGTCACCTTGGGGTAGCGGGGTAACGGGGAAGTGGGGGGTGTGGAGCGTCTGACATGTGCTCTTAATATTGAGTGCCGAGTGATGGGTGACGTCAGCGTTAGATGCGCTTAAGCATGCGCGGGAGCGGACACACACACTAAGTCACACACGTTAATTTATCATTTCGAACGTGTGAACGGGTTGGATCGGTGATCGTGTAATGCGCACACTCAACTTTTTCTATTAATACGTGCGCGTGCACCTATAAATTACCTTATATTATATTGATGGGTCTACCTCACGGTACCGAAAGTGAAACGCCCAAAAACGCAAATATCGGGTATCTTCCCCCGTCGTACATACTCACTTAATTTGCGCGAGCAGGATACAACAGGAACAAGAGGGACAGGCTTTTCCTCCCGTATTCTGAGCACACACATTAAACAAGGCTGTATGACAAAAAGAGAGATAATTTCACCGCATGCCACTCATATATACATATTGTTTATGTACATAGTACCGTTCACCATGCACCCTTTTTTTTAACTTTCGACTTAAGATCTTTCGATTTTCGATCTTTGACTTCCGATATTTGCGTTTTCGGGCGTTTCACTTTCGGTCCCGTGAGGGAGACCGTATATTTATATATGAATAGCATATAACTTTTTATTTTAATTCATGTACCAATTCCTTTCTGAAATCACCCATTGAAATCAACACAACACAAGTATTTTATTTTGATTGTAATTATTAGTACCACGGACATCTAATGTACATAATATAAGCGTTAAATATTTTCTATAAACCGTGAGGACCAAAATTCTCCTTCTGACTAATTAAAAAAAAATAATCAATGTGCCAAGGATATGTCTAGGTTGATAATGAAAGAAGAGAACGTTGTTTCTTACATTTCCATTAGCTTCTAAATATTATTGAATTTATATACTGTGTAACCAATACGGCCCATTGTTTACTTGCCTCGCTATAAAAGGATATATATATATATATTAGAGTCAAGTAAAATTACATATACTGAAACATACAGTAAAGTTTAAATGTACGTCACGTTTAATTAATGGATGAAACTACTATAGCGTAAACTTGAGACGCCAAAACCTTTATGTACATATTGTGTGTAACGAAATTCAAAATTGTATTCGAAAATATTAATTGGAAATCATTTGTTGATCATCCTTCATAATTCGTCTGGCTTTAAATTTGCAGACGTTTGCCAATTTCGCAATAAATGGAAAATTCAGTTTGATTTACGACTCTTTATGTACATATTCGTATTTGAAATGATTTTTTTGTAATTTTGTCATTTCAGGAGGCCGACATAGCGATTGCATCGATGACTATTACGTCTGAGCGAGAACGGGTGATAGACTTCAGCAAGCCTTTCATGTCGTTGGGAATATCCATCATGATCAAGAAACCGGTGAAGCAGAAACCGGGCGTGTTCAGCTTTCTGAATCCGCTCTCCAAGGAAATATGGGTAATCGTTTGTTCGAGACTTTTCCTTACTAATTTATTTTTCACGCTGATTTTCAGTATAAATTCGTTGCCGATCTGTCCGTTGATCTTATTTTTCAAAATAGAATTTTGAGCTAATTTAAACATCATTTGAGAAACTAACCCCTAGCTATATTTGTTTCAAATCTAAATATAAATCTTCCGAGTTGTTTTTGACTGGAATTACGTACGAATTATTTTAGGATTTTTTTGCAAAAATGAAAAAAACAGTCAATTTTTTTAACTCGATTGACTAATTTTTTTGACCAGTTGACCGATTCCTTGAAGCTGCTGCCCATCAAAAATTTGTGAACTGATTTTGAGCCGCTTCTAATCTACTAAATGTCTGATTTTCTATATTCATAATGCAAAAAATGCGACGAAGACGATCAATATTTTTTTTCTAACTTCCAATGCTGCAATCGCATTGATCTCAAATTTACTTTTATTAACCCCTTTACAACTCACAGGCTAAACACTTATTACACTCTCATTTACTCTCATCTCATATAAACTTAATATTATAAGCCTTTATACTTTCTCATATACGTTTTCAATTGACTAATAGTTTATATAAAGCTATATATTGGTGATATCCGTGGCCCAATTATTGGAGTGTTTTGGCCAAATCATAATTCACTCATTCCCCCTCGTCTTATTTTATTTTATTTTATTTATTGAAAAATCAACAAACAACAAGATGTAGACATGCATAAAAACAAAGAGTAAATATATAATATATATATAACACCCGAGTCCAATTACAGATTTTTACAAAGATAATTAAAGTCTTATATAAACTAAATATTACAAACTTTCACAACGTTTCATATACGTTTTTAATTCACTAATAAATTAAATGATTTTTATTCATTTTCATCGTTATCACGATCGTGTACGGAAAATTCATCATACGAAGTTAAAGTCATAGTGTCGATTTAGGTTTGATTTTGATTTTTAAATGCTTTTTATTATTACGAAATTATATTCACAATACATCTTATATCTTTTTAATAGCTACTGATCTACTGATCATTTTCTATTTTACAATTTAAATTTAATTTTGTTAGTAATCATAGTATTATATTATTCTAATGTTTATGTACAGCATAATAGGAAAAATAGCTCAAAAACCTATTTACAATTCTTATAAATGCTCATAATACATCTAATATATAATATTAATTAAAGACTCTCTAAAGTCGATGACCTAAAGCAGATTGATTGAAAGGTGTTTAGGCAACCTGTGAAAATGTATGGCATTTATGAAAAATAAACGTATGCAAATATGTATATACATATAACATATAAATCGTGCAAAACTCAATACCACGATAATCTTATCATACGAGGCCGCATATGCATATGAATAATTGAATAATTAAGACATCTCAATGACCATTATAGTACGTATACACCGTGGTCAATTAATTAATATGCCGGTCTCTGTACACAGCGGTCCAACAGATCGCAGATAGCCGGTGGGTGACCGACGCAGTTTACGGTTAATGTGTGTATGTACATACATATAATTATACGTACATATGTATTATTATACATTTGTATATATACCTATAGTCCACCTGCTCGTTTAATTGGACTATTGTCTCGCTTATTTCGCCGACAGGGTAGACACAGGATTATATGGGGACAAGCCGTCATGCCCATTATTATTATTGCACATATGTATGTATGTACATATTAAATAAGTAATTTAATAAACGTAAATCTGAAGGGTGGACTGATAAACACCACTTAAAATGAACACTTAAATAACTTTTGATTTTTTTCTTGATTTCACTGGTATAGTGAGTGTATTTTTTAGTGTATGCTAGTGTATTTTCAGTTGTAATATATGTACATAATCCTAATGGCGCTTTAGATCATCCATGTTTGAATACAGTTCAACGAGTAAATTATAACTATACAAGCGCAAATACACTTTCAACAGTGTGCGTCATTTTTAATGTAACAGTTGAGTTTTGACAGTTCCGATGTGTTGACGAATGCTTTTGAATTCAATAATGCGTTAAAATTTGCTAGGTATTGCGAATTATCGTCATGATTATCGTATTACGATAACTCTAAGAATGTGTCGCGAAACAAAAATGTGACTTTCCAACTCAATTTACTAGTCGAGAGACGTTTTCACAAAAATCTATCCTCTCCATATAATCTGTTACTAACTTAAAGTTGAGGTATGTTTTCAGATGTAGTATGTATTTATTTTGACCAGTATATGTACCTATATGTATGTACATATGTGCATATTCTACTTAACAAATATGCCCAAAATAAAATGAGTATTTATTCCATGTGACAAGTATGTATATACGTATATTAATGAAAATAAGACACGTTCTTTAATATCATTTAATATTTACGTACAAACTGAAGTACATATACATATATGCGAAGATTTTCATTTTCTACTAGCATTTTCTACTAGAAGCAATAAACTTTCATCTCAACTGATGAAAACTGTGTGGTTCAAATGAAATTTGCATCTTGGGCTTTGAATTTATTATACCTTTAGATTGAGCAATCGTTTTCAAACCAGAATATATTTTTAAATCAACCATTTTTTTGCACCCTCCTATTAACTCAAATCAGTCATTATTAAATTTGAAATTTAAATGGTAACTGGCCTGTTATATTATTTATTTTACATACATATTTACATAAATATATACATATATACCTGGAAGACCTATCATATAAACCCCAATGCGCCTTCCTGGCCAATTACACACAATGCAGCATTTTTACTACACAAGACACTGAAAAACTCTTAATTAACGAGACATCTTTGAATTTATACTTTTACATAATTTTTTATTTTGCATAAATCATATTCAAACAGTGACGGTATAGTGGGTAGGGTGGGTTTTTAGCCAATTTAATGTAGGAACTGTTTCAGCAATGAAATCAGCAAACTCTGATAGGAAAAAATCGACTTGGAGTCACAAATATTCAGGTCTGACCAGCAGCATTATAGATAATATACTCAGAATAAATTATTTTCAATCGAGGTCAACTCACGGGATCAAACCCGGCGAACTCTTGGTTCTAAGCAAAAGCCCAACCACCGATCCATGCTGCTGGCTATACATATATTAGCCAGCAGCATAGCTCGATCGTTACGCTTCTACCTAGCACCGAGAGACGCCGGGTTCAATCCCATGAGCTGACCTCGATTGAAAATAATTTTTCCGAGTATATCTGTAGTCCTGCTGGTCAAACCTGGATATTTGTGACACCAGGTCGATCGTTTCCTATCAGAGTTTACCAATTTTCTCTGATTTCATTGTTGAAACGGTTCCCGATTAAAAATTGGCTAAAATCCTTCCTATCTACTATGTCACCACTATTTGAGTATGATAAATGAACAATAAAATGTATGTACAATTCATAGTTGTCTCGTTAATTTGCCAGTTTTCAGTTCAGTAATTTGCCAGTTTCAGCGACTTGTATAATAAAAATGCTGTATTGTTCGTAATTGGCCAGGAATGCGCATTGGGGTTTATCTGTAAGGCCTTCCTGGTATAAAATGTAATAAAATAAATAAATAAATTACAATCACATCATAGTAAAAATGAATCGTATAATCGTTATTTTATTGCTTTTATACAATAGTCGGACGCTGGCGTCACATTCTGAATAACCGTACATTTTTGATGATTAACGATACATTTTTCAGACGGTCAGAATTTTCTAAAATGGGAAAAGGGAGAAATAAATACACAACACTATCGTTGTACGTTTGCGAAATCCGTGCGTATATACCACCGCAAATACGAGTAAAATTTAATGGACGTGCGTTGTTTTACACAGACCGAAAAGATTTTAATCCCGAGATCGTGCGGGATTAAATATGTTTCTATATTTACTTAACCACACGGAAAAGTCTGTTCTATTTTTCTGATTATTTTCTTTTCGCTTTTTCAACAGGTTTGCGTGATATTCAGCTATTTGGGAGTGAGCATAGTGCTCTTCATGGTGTCCAGATTCTCGCCGTACGAGTGGCGTCTCATCCACATGACGGACGGACAACCGGAGCAAATGTCGTCATTGACCAGCACACAGGTTCTAGAATATTCTAAGCATGTTTCGGAAGAGTTATGGCAGCTTTGGGCAATAAAATAAAATCGATATTATGGAAATGATTCATGCCGCGATTTAAAATCTATCCGTGTCCGCTAGAATTTATGGTATCGACACCTGCCCACTTTAAACGGATCCTATTTTATATATATTTATAATATATTATAATATTATACTTTATGGGGGAACGTTTTGTCCGAAGCGCCGTTCTATGGATGTTTTTGTATTTGAAGGGAATATAATACATATATATTAATATTAAATTATAATTGTGCGATTGAAAAGGAACACTTTGCTTATCGTTAACGTTGAAACGCTGTGCTTTGCAAATATTATTATAAACGAAATGGGATCGCGAATAAACTCTGCTTTCGTGTTGACCGTTTGAATTTTACAATAACCGAGCGAAAATTTTGTACAAATTCAGCAGATTTTTCGAGGGTTTTTATTTCAGATTATTTCTTATATTATTATAATATAATACACTCGCGTAATATAAGCAGGTTGTGTATTTACATTATAATTTTTACGTGTATGTAATCTTGCGATATTACCCAAAAGCAAATGGAACCGTGTTTGGGAAATGAAATGGAATCTCTGATTATTTTAGTAATACTTAGAATACAAAAATTGTAACTTTTTGTTGGTTCACAATTGAAAAGATGTACACAACATGACTTTATATCTCAAATGATATGCTTAAGTAATATACATAATTAATAACAATACAGATTGAAATGCATATGGAAATACGTTCAGTGATTTGTGTATGCATTAGTTACAAGTTCATTAATTTTAATTTTAATACAATTTTGCATATATTGTGATGAACTATGTAATTTAACTTGTTCATATATTAATACGACCCATTTTAATAAACAGAGGATTGATAATACAAAGTAGAAACGTTGAATTACATACAAACATATACCGTAATGCAATTTTAACATTTTATTAAAAAAATCATAAAAGATTATTATGAGTATTTTTTTTACTTTTGCAGTCTTTAACTTCAAACCAAGTATTGCTGTGCCAAAAATCAGTTGGAATTGGAACAAATAGTTAATTGATTTTTCTATAGATTGTGATTTATTTTTAATTGCATTAAAAAACGTATAATTATGTATTTAGCGAAGTCAAAAATAGACTTTTTTCTTACACATATTTTTACTGCAATATCATGAGCTTATTTCGCTAATTTTTCACTTTTCCACGTTTATAACGATTGGTTTATTATCTCAATATATTTTATAATTTGGGCATTTGAGCGAGGTGAAGAATGGAGAGTTCATCACTCCATCTCACCCGCTCACGCTCCCTTATTGATAGTACATATGTACTATGATGTAATCTAGTATTTAATTAAACTGTCATAGAAGTGTAAGTGATAGTGATATTTTTTTTATATATGTATATATTTTAATAATTTGTTCAGAATACGATGGCGAATGACTTCAGCATCCTGAACTCTCTTTGGTTCTCCCTGGGCGCTTTCATGCAACAGGGCTGCGATATTTCACCCAGGTAAGTAATACATAAATTAATTCTGCGTTTGCGTTTTGTGTTTATTCAGTTGTTTATGGTTTCGAACCCTTGTTTTCGCCATAACTACATACTATCTCCACCATTGCGAAACAACCAAGCCGCCGAACCAACCTCGGCTCGTTTGTTTCGCCCTCTGGAGATTCTAAATCACAGTCGGGTTATTACGAACGTTATTGTGGACTAGTTGAAAAATGCCTATGCCTCTTTTATAGGTCAATTTCTGGCAGAATAGTCGGTTCGGTCTGGTGGTTCTTCACTCTGATCCTCATATCGTCGTACACTGCCAACCTGGCCGCTTTCCTCACCGTGGAACGCATGGTGGCCCCTATAAACTCTCCCGAAGATCTAGCAGCTCAAACTGAAGTACAATATGGTACTCTGTATCATGGATCCACTTGGGACTTCTTCAGGGTAAGCTTCTTTAAAGTGCATCGACTGCATGTCAATTTGGAATAAGTGCATGCGCTTTGCAGACTACGAGTACAAAGTCTTTTCGGAAACAAGCACAGTGTGGTATAACTCAAACTCGCAGGAAATCTTGTATTCAAATTTCTTGAAAAAATATTCGCATTTATATAATTGATACTTAAAGCTTGAAGATTTATTTTAAATATACATATATATAGGAATGACATACATAATTCATGATTTCAATGATTTGTTTTTACAAATGTACATTCCGGGTGGTTAATTGTATATTCAAATGCGGGTACACGCATTTGAATATACATACTTGAAATAATACGATGAAAATATAATTAAAATTTTCAAGAAATATACTCTTGTATATATAATACAAAAAAAATTGTCCTATGTGTTTATATAAATAATAAAAAAACGACCGTGTGTTTTAAAGTACACGCTATAAAAGTAAAACTTCCTTGCGCAAAAGCTACGAAATACCAAGTAATAAACGGGCTAGTTTTGTAATTCTTAAGGAAAAAAGGGAAGGGAAATGAAGAATGTCTTTCTCATAGTTCCATTATAATTTCATTAAATTTTTCAGCGTAGCAAATTTTTATAAAGCTTTGAAACATTCAATTCATTAAGCTGCGTATAAAAGAGTTTTACTGCAAAACTGATGACATTACAAATCGAAAATAAACAACTGTCAAGTAATCAAAATATATGACAATTCAAATTTCATGTATACAATGTGATATATTGTATTGTTACTATTCTTCAATCCAGTTACCTTTGTATGTAAATAAAATTAAAATAAAATAGCGATTGATTACATTTTTTTCCTATTTCAGCGTTCACAGATTACCCTGTACAGCAAAATGTGGGAGTACATGAATTCGAGGAAGCACGTGTTCGTCAGATCTTATGATGAGGGCATACGAAGGGTTCGCACATCCAAGGGCAAGTACGCCCTTCTCATGGAATCTCCCAAGAACGACTACACAAACGAGAGGCAGCCTTGCGATACAATGAAAGTAGGCAGAAACCTTGATGCGAAAGGTTTCGGTGTGGCAACCCCGTTAGGCTCAAATCTCAGGTAGTACAACAAATTGATCATGCGATACTTTGGATGCTGAATACTATTCATTTTCGTATGAGCTCATACACACTTTTACACATCATTGTAAAGCGCGTTTCGTTTAAATTTGTAATATATTAAAATTCTACTGATTTGTGTTCAAATAATGTATATAAAAATTAAATTAAAAACCTTTCTTTGCGCTGGCATGTGGGCGATATTATTTTATTTTTGATTTAACTTTTGCATTTAAAAATTGCGAATTTCGATTGGACGAATTTGTGCTACGCAGGCGATGATTATTTGTATATTTTTTCATGTGTATCTTTATCTTCAATATTGAAACCTTATTTCACAGAGATTCGATTAATTTGGCCGTACTGTCGCTGAAGGAAAATGGCGAGTTGACAAAGCTAACGAATAAATGGTGGTACGATAGAACTGAATGCAAACATGGAGAAAAACAGGTTAATTCCCATAAAGTACTGTATTCCCCGGTTATTGTGATCTGATTAGAATAAAATCAATTCGTGACGAAATTTAAATTTATTTAAAAAAAATGCGATCGCAACTATCGGCGAATACTTTTCATTGTTGGTGCAATTTTAGGTGTGATTTATTTTATTTTGGTATTTTATTCCATCTGTATATGATTTTTTTTTTAAATTATGTTTGGACTTTTTTTATATATTTCAATGTTAGTTGAAAAGCTTCAAGATCGTTTAAAATTTTATCTCAAACTCGACTAGTTTTCTCTGCAAATTCGGTTCAAAGTATTTAAGCTTGATGATAAACTATGTAGAAATTTTTTAAATGAAAAATACTTTAATTATGATACTTTTAAAGTTTATTACTTTATTTGACTTTTCATCTAATTTGAAGAAATCGTATAACTGAATTTGTCTATGGATAAAAAATATCTATATTTTACATTCATGCAATGCCATAACTAGACAGGTACATATATCGCAGGCTACATAAAAAGCTATATAAGCCATCATATGTATTTGAAACTGGCGAGAGTCTAATTTTCAGTTCCAAAATCACTATTTTCGTTTGACTTAATTCAAAAATTGCTTTTACTTTTAATTCGACATGTCCAAAATCTCGGAAAAGTGGAATAAACGTATTACAGGCCACCAGTTTTTTTTAAAGGTTGTTAAACGTAAAACATTATATTAAATGTTTTGCGAAGTATTTCTTGAAATAAAGAAAAGTTGACTCATGCCACTTTCAAATATAACGGTCTATATGTATGTACATATGTATTTAAGGCAATGCAAAAATTTATGTATGATAAATAATATAGGTAGCTTTTTATACTTAAATACTTATATGGGTTTCGTTTTTGTTATTATTTTGTACAAGGTAAAAAATTGATACAAATTTTTTTGGTTTTTAAATTCCACTTTTAACCAAATTTGAAATTTAAATGTTTCGAATCCGACAAAATATCCCATATCTATAGATTTGATTGAATCAGCCTATCGTCGATTTCAGGATACGACCAGGAATGAACTGTCGTTGAGTAACGTGGCTGGGATATTTTACATACTGATCGGAGGACTTTTAGTAGCCCTGGCCGTGGCCCTGATAGAGTTCTGTTACAAGAGTCACACGGAGGCTGCAAAGGCCAAAATCCCTCTTTCCGACGCTATGAAAGCTAAAGCTAGACTGACAGTAGCCGGCTCTGCAGAGTTCGACACTGGTGGCACGCGAGCCACTGTTAGAAAAAGCGTCGCCAGAGATCCCGATGCCGATGGGCGTCCTGGTTGGAATGGTGCTTTTACCACGGTAAGTCCTCATTTTTTAAATAACTAATCTATAGGAAAGAAGCGCTTAAAACTATTACGATAAAATACATTTTTATTTTTAAATTTTATTCATCAAGAAAACTGTTTGTGTCGCACACTCTCCTGTTCAGGTATTCATTGGAGCGCTAAACATATCGGAGCTCTCGATATGTTTAGACTAAAATGGGATAGAGCAGTGCTTTAATAACTTAAAACATTTATTTGAATAAAAATAGCTAGGGTATCATTATCATCATTTACAGCTATTAACCATCCACTGCTGGAAGAAGGCCTCCTCAATACTCTCATCCGTGCTCCATCCCACCCCACACATTTTTCTAATTTCATCTATTTGAATTCCTAACACCCTTTTACACTATCTCGGGTACCATTCGAGCATTCCTTTCGTCCATTTTTCTCGCTACGTGACCAGTCCATTTTCATTTCAATATCTTCACTCTCTCCACTATATTTACTACCCTTGTCATACTTCTCACCAAAGTATTCCATTTTCAATCTATGAGCAGAAAAGTTTATTTTGTAATTGTTATATAATTTGCTATTTATATCTTTCTGTCAAGATTTGTTCGACACAATTAAATATTCATAACTAATTCCTTGCCAAAAAGATGTTAAATCATGTAGTTCAACTTTTCTTTTCAATAACTGTCTATATACATACATAGGTAATTAGCTTTGTGGACTGTTTTTCTTCTACGTTTGAAAATCATTTTCTTATTTTAAAATTCTGGCGGAGAAACTATTTATTGTCTTTTAAAAAGTGTCATTTGATTATTTAAAATAAGTACCTTCTATGTAAAATATTTTTGAAAACTTGCCAATTTTTTGTTTCATAAATAGTTTATGACATGACTATCAAATTTATGAAGACGAAAATAATCAATTTTATAACAATTTGAGAAATACTGAAATGGAGTACAAAACTTTACAAAAATAAATATAAATAAATTTAACATGCCGATGTTTCTTGTGCTCTGGTACAAATTGATAATATGTAAGCGGATATGATTCATTAGTTTTGATTTCGTTTTTCATATTTAACTAGTTAAATAATACAATTTTTGACGTATTTTCCTTTGGAAAGTCAAAATACAATAAAGAGAAACATATCTCGATCGATCTGTAAAACATCAGATGAAAGATTTCAAAATGTAAACTACCAAAGCTTATATAAATTGTAAAAGTAAAAGAAAAACAGAAAAAAAGTTGATTTTATGCTCACCTATAACTTCCAAACATTTCATCATATAATATAACAAAGTCTATTCATGAAGTATTCTATATAATATTTCGAAGAATTTTAACAAATATTATTGCAGTGAAAATAATCAAAACTATCATAATTTCTTTTTTGTTTATATATTGGCAAAGTGGGATCAATTAAATTTCAGACCAAACTCTCCAACTCTGACGCTTTGTTTTAATGAAATGAAAGACGTCACCAGTATGTTAATTGATTCGCAATATTTAGATTATATCTACATATTGTTCGAGTGGAATTCTCAAAATGATTATATTTATTTTTTATCTACATATATATTATATATTTTTCATTTGCATAGTACGGCGACAGTGGCAACGCAAAAAGCAACACGTATAGAAGCTACTAATTTGTTTCATCGTCAAATTCGCATCCTCTCTATTGTTCTGAAATAGTGAGTAACATTTTTCTTTCATTTGTATTCCCTTTTTTTGCATTTCTTGTTATGTTTTGTTTTTTTTTTTCGTTTCGCTCGTTTTGTTTTGTTTTCCTTTTTTGTTGTTTCTCATTTCCTTTTGTCTGAAAGTTTGTCAACGCGGCGCACTCGGAGCTTTTGTTTTCCCGTTTCCGTTTGTTTTCCATCACCATTCATATTCACGACACCTTATATGCACAACATTCATTCAAATGCACACACACGCATATATTTATTACGCAAACATAATGCAAATATCCTAAAAAAATCATATTGATACCTTGTCCTCGGAGACTGCTATAGGACTAATTAAGATCATCTATACTATCCAACAATGCACGTCAACAACTTGGCATAGCACTGCACGGGAAAGACTCCTTCTATTCATACTATTCAACACCGCCAATTTTCAAAATGTTCATACTTATGTTGGATGAGTGCAAGGCAAAATCGACTTACATACATATACAATACATTACAGAGCGTCGTATCGTTGAGTCAATTCTATCCCAATATGACGTTTCTGAAAATATTCATATGTGCATGCACACTTTTGTTAGTACGCGTGCACTCGCCACTATAACATCACGCCATGCGTGAATATATATTTTCACAGTGGCCAGAGAAAACTGGTTTTGCTTGATACGCTTCGGTGACATGTCAGCGTATAATATATGTATGTAAATAGATCGTGTCGGCTACTACCGGTACGTGAACACCACGAACATATTACGAAACATATGAATGTGTCCGTATATGTAGAATCTGCTAAAAAATATTTTTTGTACTGCTGTTTTACGTGTAGTTGCCGGTCTGTACAAATGAACCCCAAATCGTATTTTCATGGAACGCCCAGCGCGCCCCGTCCCAAAATGACCCCCTGGAGTTTTTTCGGTAAAATTTTATCCTTGCTTGACAGTGATTGATAACGGTTTATCCCATATTTGAAGAAATGTAGGAAAACTTGTCGATGTTCCACGTGCCACGTTCCGTGCTGTGTGTTTTCACCCTTACATTTACAATAAAACCTCAATTATCCAACCTAAAATTAGACCAATGAAATGTTCGAAAATATATATATATATATATAGATAAATAAAAAACGTTTGTGTATATATGTTACAGCCGAAGTGTATTTTCAGTTGTAATATATTCCAACTGGCGTTTTAGGTCATTCATACGAGAATACAGTTTAACTAGTAAATTATATCTCTACAAGCACAAATATACTTTCAATAATGTGCGGCAGTTGTAATATAATAGTTGAGTTTTAACAGCTCTTATGTTTTTACGAATGCTTTAGAATTCAATAATGCGTTAATATGTATTAAGTATTGCGAATAAAGGTAATGAGTAAAAGCCGGAAAACCAAGATGCCGTCTTGAAAAAAACGGACCCAGAGGGTGCTGTGTTTTGTACATTGCATTGTTAAAGGTTTGCCGAACCTTTTTCTTTTTGGACTCTAGCCTTGTAAATAGAACTAAACCGCCCCGATTCCTAGAAAATGCACAAATTAACTATCCGGTGTAATGAGTACCGTTTTGGAATAACTCTAAGAACGTGTTCAAAACAAAAATGTGACTTTCCAACTCAATTTACTAGTCAAGTGACGTTTTCAGGAAAACCTAGCCTCTCCATCCAACCTGGTACCAGATTATAGTTGAACTTTATTTTCAGTTGTTATATAATTTGACCAGTTGGAATGAATTTCGCTATATGAATCAACTTACGTGGGTTAAACGAAATATATTCCAACTAGTCAAAATATACTGCAACGAAAATACACAATAACGGGAATTGGTACCAGGTTAGATAGAATATATTCCAACTAGTAAGAATATATTACGACTGGAAGATACACCTCAACTGTATCATACTAAACGGTACTTAAGTATAGTATTAACTAAATAATCAATTTTTGCTTTCATTTTTTAAATTGACATATTTTCGGCCTAGCTCCGTATATGGAAAGTCACCCTTATGTCACGCGGTTTCGACATAAATATATGTATATTATAATAAAACACGCCTGACAAGTGATTTATAGGCCATCAAATAGAAAATTGAAATTTACACCCTCTTCGATACACACTTTTATGAAATGTTCCGTGCGTTTTATTTTGCCTTTATGTGAAAAAGTAAATACGGTTCAAAAACTGTACACCAACTTTGGCAGTAATCATCTCCATATCATAAAACTCGATGCTGTTCAAAGATCGATCCGATTTATTGTAGTAACATATTCCTATTTTCGGGGACCTTGTATATGGACATATTTATTACAATAACATGTATTTAATATGTACTCGTATGTATGTGCGTAAATATACCGCTCATAATTCGATTTTCCGTATTATATTCTTATACATATTTTCATTATTAGGACGAAACGGCCAACAATGAAGGTATTCAGTGAAGGTATTCCGGAAATTTTCAATATTGTCCATAATTCGTTGTTTCATAATTATACGAACGAAGTATTTTAGCACGTTAAACGTGCCGTTTTTATTTGAATTGCTTTAAATTAATATTTATTATTCAATATACACATTATACATAATATAAAAAAAACTTACGAAGCTTAAGTTTGAAAATGATGCGATCGGTAATAACCGATCGGTATTTTATTACGGTAAAAAATGACGAATTTCATAATTTATCCCAAATTGTAAAAGCTTATATTTTATATTACATATAAATATGTACATATGTACCTATATATATTTAAAAATGAGATAAAATATTGTTTACCTTCAAATACAAGGAAAGTGTAGGTTTATATTTTAACATACATACGTATACATATACATATGTATGTATATCCGATAAAAAAATTTACCTAATGTGGACTTGAAATACCAAATGTCTGATTTTCTATATCCATAATATATACTTTCGATATATTTTTTTTTCTTTTTGCAACGCTGCAATCGTTGATCTCAAATTTACCTTTATTAAAAAGTCTTTTATTAGCTTCAATCTGTTAGTAACATTTCTACCTGTCAAAAAATTGTGATCTGATTTTGCACCACTGGCACTCTTCACTTTGATATCTTACCGACATAAGGAGGTTAGCTAGCTTTGAAGTAAGTTAATGGATCTAGAGGAGTTAAATCATTGAAAAACTCATTAAAAATTATATAGGTTGTTAGGGTCGGTATCTATTTTTGTCAAATTTTATATTTTTTACTGGCAACCCATTTGACGTTTGATTTGCCGGGCGAAAACCGAATCTGTCGCGCGAGCTATTTCTGAGAGGGGCAATCTTTTTATTTGCCGGGCCGATAAATGGGACCCGAAAAAAAATAAAGACCGAAATGGCTAAAAGCGTGCTAAATTATTATTTTTTACAATATCCAAATATTAAAAAAGTTATAGCGTGTAATTTTGCAGATTTTTTACGGCCCATATACTTACATATGTACATTTGTATTTAAACAGAAATATACAGTGTAAATGTACAATATATAAATACATTTTTATGTAAGTTTTATTTGACGAGATTACCAAAACTTTCACAGCATCCACACCCTGTGCCAAAACTAACAATAGATCGCGAATCTCTTCTGCGTCGGCAAGCGAGCGAACGAAAGGTGGGTCAAAATGCCCATTTTATTATGTGGATTAGCCTTTTTATATTCTGTTTCGTGTGCCATTATATACAAATAAATAAATACACACACACACGACGAAAAGTCGAACCGAAAATGGCGTGCCTAATCTCAATCTGGTTCATGGATGAACATACACTGTATGTACATATGCGTATGCTATGTATGTACGTATATTCGTTTCACTACCACTACTTATACAGAGTGGGACAGAAAGTTTAGCTCTCTGAGAACTTTTTGATGGGACGCTTTTGAGCTGGCTTCTATCTTACGGTGTCACTTCGTCGACCCGTATTATTATTGTAATATAATATAGTGAGGGATTCACTAATGCGGCCCTGTCAACGTGTGACGTACTCGGTTTAAGTTCGAGATTGCTCTTTTGATTGTGTCTCATTTCTGCTGAAAATGCTGACCGACAGTCTTTTGGCATTATACGCACCGATAAGTACATTCATAAGTACATATGTATATATTTATTATACATGCAGATATAACAGCCCGATTCCGTTTATTTATTATTAGATATATAATATGACACAGTAAAATACGAATCAGAGAAAAAAAATTTGCTCTGGGTAGGTCTCGAACTCGTGAGTCTGCAAATGATAACTTGAAGATGTTATCGTTGAGCTACATACATATGTATAGGTATGTATGTAACCATGTATTTGAAATAATAATATATGCCCTTTTCATACATTTGTATAAAATTTTTCGATTGAGACTTTAACCTTTGAAGGACGGAGCGTCGAGACCGAACGAGTGTCCCGAACCGGGGTCGAGTAAGACCCCAGTATTTCTTAATCAAAATACAGCTTTTCTCAACACAAATGGGTTCAATATATATCTTATTCATAATTTTATACATCAACGTAAAAAAAGTTTTAGTCCTATAGCAAGTTTTTGACTATTTTTTTATTAAAATATAGCGACAAGCATCAACACGCAAACGCACATAAGTAAGGCCAACAGGCGACTGCATGACTCAATAGCCACGTGACATAAGCGACGAAAGCAATAGCTTACGAAAATATAACTGTCTCTTTATCTCGCATTGGTTCATCGATCAACAAGAATATGCAAGCGAACAGTCAAAACATGACTTATCGCTACCGCCTTTAAATCATACTTTGGAACGCATAAATGTATAAATGTATTTTTTTGCGATGTACCTCTTTTCTATATCATAGAAAATCTATTAAAATAAATTCTTGTAGTTCATTCTAGGAATATGTACAAGAAATATAGGGTGTATAGCTTTGAAAACCACATAGTTATTACGAACAACGTAAAAATTGGGGCACTTGCATACCCCACTTCGGTGAGGGAGGGTTAAGAAGATGTTCATTCATATGAATATAAATTTTTAAATTTAATTCTCATAATGAACCCGATTATATTTCATGGGGTCAATAGTCATTTAATATAAATATTACAAACCGGTAATTAAATTGAACAATTCAACATGGACTCGAACCAATAAATTTTTTTTATGCCATAATTTTACAATATTTTGTTTATATATCTTCCGAATGTATTCAAAAACTAATGAAAAATATGGATTTTTTCAACTTCATTACTTCGTTGTTTAGAAACCGATCGGGCGTGTGGAGATGTTGGACCTAACTCAAGCACCTTCATTTTTTAACTATGTGTGTTCATATGAATATAAATTTACAAGTTGTATTCGAATTTATATACATACACCTGAACATTTTCCGCTCAATAGTATGCACGCATATAAATATTGAGCGGAAAAGTAGACTATTCGACAATTCAAATTGTCCGTTTTTGTTTTGGATTTTGGTTTTTTACAGATCAATTTGTATTATCAGTCTGACAGATAGCGTGATTTATCGTTCAACGTGTCTATCGTAGAGATCGCTGTTAGCGATATTTGTATTGTACAAATACATAACTAACGATTTTTCTACTTATATGAACATACATACATATATACGTATATACTTTTCATTTGGAATACTGTTTCATTGAACAAAAACTATTTTTTATGTTTTCAAAGATTTATTTGTATTATGGAAGCCATACGTGAAGAATTCGCCGCTTGGTTCGTCTGTCGTAGAAATCACTGCTTATGAAATTCGTATTGTAGCTAGTGATTTTTAGAAGCTCTTTATTATATTTTTTTCATTTCAAAGACTTTTAATCATACAAAAGCTTCTTTTGTAATATTATCGATCGATTTTTAAAATAATTTCTTGTAAAACCCACTCCCTACTATGTACATAGATATGTTAGAGAAAAATTGGAAAACTGAATGCCAGAAAAATGGAAAAAATAATCTTACTTGATAATAAAGTAGGCATAAATAATATCAAATGATATACTTCATACTATTATAACGTTTGTACTACCAATAAAATTTGAACGTTAATTTCCAGCGTATTGTATTTCGTTCAAGTGTAACAAAACTCTTGTAAAAAAAAGTGTAACCGAACTAAGAATTTCGGGTACTAATACAGAATATAATCGGATTTTTTCACGTCTATTGTTTGAACAACAAAGAACTAAAAAAAGGAATAATAAAATGAAACCTTACTGTTCTCTTCGTTATGAAAAGTTCGGTCTTTATTTGCATTTTACAGAGAAAAAAAAGATCGTAACGCGTTTTAACATTTTTGAGCCTTTTTATATTTTTATCGGGAACAAAAGATTGAACGCCACAGAGTTTTCAGTACATTTTCACGTCTATATTTAAAGTTAACTTATTCGATATTACGTATTTATATTTATAAAACACAACATATCTATACCCATATATATATATATATATATATATATATATATATATATATATATATATATATATATATATATATTTTACGAATTAAGGTCCGTTCACATGATTAGGTCAACATATCGGCGCAACACGAAACGGAACTGCACGTAAAATACTACTACTCTTCATACTATACAGCAGCGCACGTTTTAGCACGATTAGAGCTAATATATGTCGGCTCTAATCGTGCTAAATTATCAGCTTATATATGTATATACATTACAGAGTGCGACGATATGGCACAATATTGCTTGCGTCGTATCGTCGAGTCAATATGACGTTCCCGGAAATATTCATATGCGCATGTGCACTTTCTTTAGCACGCGTGCACTTGCCACCATGACGTCACGTCGTTAAGATGTACTGCTGTATAAAATTATTTTATTTTTAATCAACCTTCTTTACAGATAGCTCCAATGCGACGAGTACACATCAAGAAATATGAATTATAAATACATAATTATTATATATTTTCAATTGAAACGATATATACATATATGTATGTTCAAACATTGTATAGAAGCATTGTAAACATTATTCAAGACAAATACCATCAACATCTACAGAGACATCTATAGAAAAATTTTCAGCATTTATAGAAATCAGAGAAAATTGAGATGTTTTTGCTAGATAGAACAGGGATACCAATTCGTAGGATAGATAGAACAGGTTTGCTAGATAGAACTGGGATACCGTTTCGATGAAAATCACATAAATTGGCAAACTCTGATAGAAAAAGATCGACTTGGAGTAACATATCCAAAGTCTGGCCAGCAGGATCCAGCGGGAATCGAACCCGTGACCACTTTGTTCGAAAACATTATATACCAACTGCTAGTCCACGCTGCTAATTATTCGAATTTTTTGCAATATCAATAGATCATGTTGGTTGCTGCTGTTACACATACGCCACCTTCATAATACGGAACATATGAATTTGCACATATAGAATGTTCCAAAGAATATTTTTCGTACTGCTGTTAACGTGCAGTTGAGCTATGCTGGAATAAACGAGCCTTTAAGTGTAACATACCCTCATAAATAGTAATTCTACGTTAACATTTGTAAAGATAGATCAAAAGTAAAGAATATAGAAAGCTTAGAATACCGATTAGTATAATATTATATTGTGAAATAATTCATCCTTTGAACACTTGCATGATTTTCCCTTATATATAGATTCTCGAAACCAAGTAGTCTCCGCATGAAACTTTTCACCTGTCACCTTGTACATTTGACTAATTAAGACTCTTCTACCTTGATTTCAGTACTACACACCGGCCAACCAGATTTCTGGCAACCCTGAGCAAGATTCTCTCCATGCAAACACCCATACGCAAGTGTGATCCGCGGCCCGGGAGTCGGCAACCCGTCGTGCTACTCCCAAACAGCCTCAGATGCTGGACCTGTACCAACTGTAAATTGACCAGCTGACTTGTGGCCAGCTGTATGTTGACCAGCCGCAACCTGACCCAACCGGCCATATCGAAAAATTAGCCCACCAGTCAATCCAGCACCCCCCTAAAGGGCCAAGGAATCGAATCAATGTCGTCTCATATTCACAAATTCCTTCAATCCTATACAATATCCTACCAATCCTATACCACATATTTTGATTGGGTTGCTACATATAGCTCCATTGCCAATTTAACATGTGCAGTTTGATCGATGTGTGTATTATTATTATTTTTAATTATTAATATATGTATTTATTATTACATATATTAGTATATATAATATATACATAAATAGTGTGAGGATGCGTCACGTTTCAATTCTATTTGAACGCTTACCAAAATTGAAAAAAAATTAAAAAGACTGGGTGAAAATTGGCATGTGATAATATATTATATTAAGTATAAAAAAAAAGTATATATATATATATATATATATATATATATATATATATATATATATATATATATATATATATATATATATATATATATATATATATATATATATGTGTGTGAATTTAAAAAAAAATATTTATAGATATAATAAATGTATTACGATCAGAATTTTTTGTCTAGGTGTAATAATATCTATTGTCTAGCGCAGTGTTTCTCAATTGACGGTTCGCGACCCTCAGATTTTTGAGTGTAGGTTTTTACTTCCCCAATCAAAGGGGAAGAGAATGGGAGGGGGGGGTCATGCTAACTAAAAAATTGAGAAACACTGATATAATATATTAAATTGACGTTTTGCCAATAGCCAGTATGTAAATTAAAATTTAAAAAAATAATCATTAAAATTGATTTCATCAAGGTTGTAAAGACTCGATAGTCACTAAAGAATACATATTATGAATATACATAAATATTAATAACTCGCAGTATAATGTACGTGATTGCTATAACGTTTGTGCGTTATCCATTGTATAAAAGCAGTCATAATAAATGTCGATCTTTTTGAATTTAAATATGAATGTATGTATATGTTTACATATTTAGAAAAAATATATAAAGTATGTATGTATGTATGTATGGGTACATGTGCGTGTGTGCACTTTCATTTATGTAATTATTTTCATATAATGTTTAAATATCATTGAACAATATTGAATTTAAAATATAATAATATAATTTAATCAGCCTTCCAATTTTTTGTAAGAATATCTATCTATCGGTTGAAGAATTTTTCAACGGATTTAGTTTCATTTTCGGAAGGATTTGACTACTTTGCACTGATGTTGACGTGTTTTGAATGAAAATAACAATAAAAAAGAATGTAATCATATTATTTTTTAGCTCAATTCGTTTGTAAGGATAAGATTGTGTAAATATATGAATTATTTTAATTTAATCATTATTATTAATTGGAAGAAAGATGTCTCTAAGAGTGCGTTAAAAAAATGCTTGACCTTAACATTTTTATTAGATTTTTTTAAAACGTAAAAATTAATTAAACAACTGAACGATGCCATTTTTGATATTATGAAATAGCTAAAAAAAAATAATAAATTAAAAAATATTCTAAATATTAGTAAGTAATATTGATCGCCATCATAATTTAATTGTAAGAATTTCCATTCCAAAATTATGAAATACTTAAATAAATTAATTTAAAAGAACCGATTTCAATGACATAATTAATTTTATAGAAAAACTTTGCTTATATTGAATGGTGTGAAATTAAAATGCAGGACGTTTGGGCGCAATATTCTAATACATTTATATTTTTGTCTTTGTTTATAAATATAATATTTTATTTCATCATTGCGACATTTTGTAAAAATATTCGCCTGTTATGGATTTCGGATTTCATCAAGATGCATACAATATAAATAACTTTACATGTAAAAATTTAATATTTATATCGTAATCAAACATACATACTTTCATAATATGCATTTCGGTTCACCTTAAAAAAATGCGATCTTAATTTGAAATACAAAATTAGAAAAATGAAAATTGTAACATTCATATCAGAAATTATCTAGATATGTTCATTAAAAAAATATTTAACGTTGAGGGTGTGGTTGAGAATGTGTTATTAAATACTATAAGAATGGTTTATCTTAAAATGTTTTTGAATAAAAATTTCCTTCCTCGATGCGTGAAGTAATTTTATTATTTGTTCGATTAAAATTTATAAATATTATTGAACATTTATATATTTTTCATATTATTAAATATTATATATTGAAATGTTAATTTTACAATTATTGTTTCTTTGTTACAGAAATCATGCATTCAGATAATATATTTTGAATTCAAAATATCAATGATATTTTCCGTTGATTTGAAATATGTACTACTTTCTTAAGAAAAAATAGGATTAAGAATATAAATTATTTGAATGAAATGTGCTCTGATTTTTTGTTTAAAGTTAAATTATATATATATATATATATATATATATATATATATATATATATATATATATATATATATATATATATATATATATATATATATATATAATTTTTTAATGTTATTAAATAAGTCGAATATCATATCTTATACTAGATTATTACATTATGTATTGAAAAAAATGTGTATATATGTATATATATATATATATATATATATATATATATATTTAAATCTATATATATGTATATACATATATAAAATAAATAAAATAAGATGATGTTTCTACCAACACTTAACTTTCTGAAAAATAGTCAATAGTTTAAAATAAAAAAAAATGTGTGTTTTATTCTATTCACAAGATAAATGTAATGAATGTTGAAATGTTTCATTTTACTCTCCAATATGCGTAAGGTGTTCGTTGTATTGAAATAAATAAATCTTAAAAGATTTAAATATGCATAAAAATTAGAGGTATCACCCCACACAAAACTTACAGTCAATATCATTGTCTATAATCATCTCATATGAAATAATGTAATTTTTAATGATTATTCAACTGAATTGTATGATGTGTCGTAACTTATTGATTCATAAGAAAGAAAAAAATGTGTTCTTGATTAATGTATAATTAAACTTCAATATTACATCACCTATTCGATGGATTTTATGTTTCATTTATGTACTAATTGAAAAAGATCAAATAAAAGCATGTGCCAAAAAATTAACAATGCAATTTCTTTCGCCAAAAAGTATAAAAACGTAAGTATTTTATGAATGTTATATAAAATTGGTTCTATAAAACTATTTTCACAATACATACCCGTATGGATAATACAAATTACATACTAAAAATAATCGTAAATGAAACGTAAAGGAGGTTAGTAATTGTAAATACAATATTTACAGTGACATCTATTTAAATGTCGTCAATTTTTTTATTTACAAATAAAATCAGTAAATAATTTAACATCAATTGTCCATGAATTTAAAGCGAATATTATACTATTAATTGTCGGTCATACATTTTGTAAATAAATATAATACAGTGACATCTACTAAGACGTCATCGAAGTTATTTATTAGTTAAAACAAAACGAGATTTTCATTTTTTATTATAATTATAGATGTCACTACTACAGTGACTTTATTGTAAATACATCCATACAAAATTAAATTGATCTACAATTTCATATATGTATAATATATGTATAATATTTTCAATAGATGTCACTAACTAGATTTTAAATTTAAAATATATATATTCAAATTATTTCATGTAAATATTATTGGGGATTTAAATGCACATTTTATAAAACAAATGCCCATTTATCGTAAGCGTTTTATAACATTTGTGTGAATTAAAAAATATATTATATCATTTAAAAATATAAATGTACAATTAAAAAATAATTTCTAATAAATTAAGAAAAACAATAATAGAAAAAAATTATAATTAGATTATAAAATAAAAGAACACATAAAAACATTATGTCTCTTTAACATAATATGTGTACGATTAAAATAATAAAATAAGCAATAATTCTAAAAAAAACCCCAATTAATAAATAATAAAAATAAACTTGATCATTTGATAAATTAAAAATCCATTGTTTAAATTAGGTCAACATTTTAATATCAAACGCGGGCATTTGATAAGTTACTTTCACAACAGAAAAATAAATCTTGCATTAGCATCGGCAACCGTACAAGTTGTCGGTGGCTCACTCTGTAAAGGTATTTCATCTTATGAATTAAATTAAAAATAATTGTTGTGCGTTAAACCGCAAATTTTTTGTAGTTGAAATCATAAGGAGTTTTTCAATTCTACCTGTAACTGCACTCTTTTCAATTGTTAAATAATCGAAACTTTTTTTTTTAATCATGATCATCATCATCATCTACAGCCACTCACCTTCTACTACTGGATAAAGGCCTCTCCAACACGCTTCCACTCGTCTCTATTTTGCGCAACTCTCATCCATCTCACCCCACACACTTTATTTTTATTTTTTATTTTATTAATTGAAAAATCAACAGACAGGATGTACATAGATATGTATAAAAAAACAAATAGTAAATAAATAATATATGTAACATCCGAGTCCAATAATAGATTTTTACAAAAATGAAAAAGATAAATATAAGGAAAACAAATTCAAAAGTAAAGAATAAAGGCATGACAAAATATGTAGAACATTGCATAATTAAACTATAGTATTAAAATATTTGGAAAAGGTTATAAAATAGAATATAAGAAGAAATTGAAATTTACAAATATAAAACAAATGAAAAAGGTAAATACAAAATAAACAAATGAAAAGGAAAAGAATGAAAGTTATAATATGATTAAATAGCACATTACATAACTAAACTAAAGTATAAAAATATTGGAAATATTGGAAAAATAGAATAGGAGAAGAAATGGATCAATCGGTCAAGATTCTCTTGATGTTAGACCTGAATTGATGTAGGGAAATACCAAATAGATCAACCTCATTCAGCTCTCCGTTAAACATACGATAAACGCGCTGCAGATAAAAATATTTTTGGGAATTAGTATTGAAAGGATCAAGTGAAAAGAGTGCAACGCGTCTAGAGTACCGAACTGGGATTCTGAAATTAACCTTATTCAGTAAATCACTCTCCTAATTTCGTCTACCCATCTTCCCTGCGGTCTTCCTTATACGCTTTTACATGCACTCGGGTACCATTCTAGCACTTCTTTTATTCACCTTTCATCCATTCTTTTAGCTACGTCGCCCGCTCATTGCCATTTCAATCTCTTTACTTTATCCACTATGTTCACTAACCTTGTCATACTTCTCACCCACGTATTCCGCTTCGTATCTTTCCTCGTCATGTCAAGCATACAGCATTCCATACTTCTTTGAGTGCATTGGACTTTGTGTAGCATCTTGGCGTTCAATGTTCAAGCTTCACATTCATACGTCATCACTGGCAAAACATATTGAATATACATTGAATATTTCTAATGTGTAAATATTTCGCTCTGAGGAGCATAGTTATTTTATAAATACACCGTTGAATCGTTCCCAATAATATCAGATGTCCGTGGAAACTTTTTCGTTTATAAATTCAAATTTAATTGAGCGTACTCATGCACAACAAATGACAAACTCACTTTGTGACATGGAGAACGAAAATTCCAATTCTTTTTTAAGGATATCAATGAAATATCTCTGTGTGAATATTTTTAAATTCAATATTCTTTCGGCGCTCCATACACATATTATATTTTATTATTGGCAAGCAATTTGGTTTGGTATTTTATTTTTATTTAACTCTGCTATTCATATAACAATTGCCGACCTCCGTTATACCGCAATAAAGTTTAAAAATATAGAACACAATTTGACCAAACAAAACGTTTGAACCGAATTTAATTGGCGATTGCTTATACTTACATAAATCTTTTCATTAAAAAAAGAAATATATATAAAACAATAATTAAATCTAGCATAGAACATGGCACTACATAATGACACGCCCGCTTCGCGAAGAATGTTAAGAGAACATACGCGATATTTTCTAAATTGGATTTTAATAGCGGATACGAACTCACCGAACGAGTTCCGACGGTTCGTATTACTTTTTTTTAACCATTGTTTTCAGCTGAAAAAAAATGCTGCATTACAAATCTGCGACACAAATGACACGAGCTCAAATGTCACACGAACGTTTTTAAATCGGTCAAGGGTTGCTCGACAGCGTTAAATATGTATGTAGATGTCACATCGTCGACATTTTTTTTTCAACTACTTTTTTCAACACTTACCTCCCACCTCAATCCTCAGCTTCGTCTCGCTTTGTTTTGGAAAAGGCTTTATTTTTTTTATGCGAATCGAAATAGAGGAAACGCTCAGCATGTCTTCGCAATTCGAACAAAAGTGCCATTAACCGAAAAAGGGTCGGCCGAAACTGAAATTTGCCATTTCGTTAACGTGCACGTTCTTTTTGAAACGTATATTTAAGTTTCAGACATGAAACTATCACCTCACGAGAAGGGGTAATGTCAGACACTAGGTGAAAGTGCGTTATACGAGGTGTGATCAAAAAATTAAACGAATGAAAATTGTGTTTGGCAAACCTTCTGGAACCATTTTACGTGTGCTTTGTATTCGATCATACTGTTATTTAAAATACAGGACAATGATTATGACTGCTGTTTACTTACGATCGTGGACTGTCAAATATCAACATAAGCCCAATGACTTGACTACTAATGGTGCGTACGGACATAACCAACGAACGGCTTCTGGGCCAACTTTTTAAACCGGTAGGATACAAAACATCGAAATAAAAATTTATTTAAATAAAAATTTAAATAAAAATATCAAAATTCAGCTAAAGAGCGAGATTGGGCTAAAATTAGATCATCGTTGATGTTTTGAATTACAACAATGTTTTGAATTACGACGATACGCATTTACAACCAGAGAGATATTATAATTTCTCTGCTTAAGAGCGAAAAATAATCTTATTATTATTTCTCAAAAGCCGTGCTATGTATCCGTCGATTATTGAAATCAATGCGACAAAAAAACCGATGTCGGTGATTTGTCAAAGGGCTTTTTTCTTTCGTCGAAATAAAATTAATAATCACATATCCGATAAATTTTACCTCTGAGCTGATTTATTTATTTGATTTATTTCGACGGGAGAAACAATTGAAGAATAAAAAAACCCGTTTGATGTACTGACAATACACCGAATTAGCGACGATCGTTGGATCAC
Source organism: Arctopsyche grandis (assembly GCF_051622035.1). NCBI lineage: Eukaryota > Metazoa > Arthropoda > Insecta > Trichoptera > Hydropsychidae > Arctopsyche > Arctopsyche grandis. The sequence goes on from NC_135356.1 coordinate 22,446,916, forward strand.
CCATACTAATACATGATATACTCTCAGTAACTGTGCTTTACGGGGAAGTAAAAAAAAATAATTCTTTGATTTTTTTTCGATCTTAGTGCGTATCTTTGTAAGTCAAAACATTGCCTGTATGTTACTTCGCAAGTCGAGGATTACCTGTATGTGATTGTTGATGATCTAATTTTAGGTGAATCTCGAAAATTTATTTAAATTGTGCATTTTCTGTTTTAACTTTCAATGTTTAATTTTAATTTTAATATAATGATTATAATTTTATTTTGATATTTGAATTTAATTATAATATAATAATAATAGTTTTAATTTTGATATTTAATTTCAATTTTTAAATTTAATTTTTATTTTGAAATTTTGTACGCTACTGGTTTAAAAAGTTGGCCCAGAGGCCGTTCGTTGGTTTGGTTCGTACGCACCATTAAGACGCAGGGGTGTGCGGTGCATGCAGTAGCTTGTGGTCGTGGGGCTATTTGGGGACATATGTATATACGTACATATACATATATTTTAAAGACTGAAAACAGTCGAAATAACTAGCAGCATAGATCAATGGTTGAAGTCCGATTTAGCATTAGACTTAATTAAAATGTAGATGTATCGCATTCACGCCCCGCTCAACCTGCGATAGCCAATTACATTTCGTTTCAGTTTCACATTGCATTTTGGTATATAGCGGTCTGTAGAATTTGACTTTTATTTTTTGTTAGTTTTGAGTTCGTGTTTAGTATTTTGAAATATTTACATAAATAAAATTTCAATATAAAATACGTAAGTTGTTGAGAATATTAATGAAAAATAATCTGAATATTGAATATATGATATATGTATGTGACGTCAAATGGTATTATAACCTTATATGTTATACTTAAATTACTATAAATGTATTACATTTCAAGTATAATAGCTACATTCACTGTATTATGTGTTCACACTTTTTATTGTGTGTTTGTCATAAAAGTAACGTACGTGATTTCATAAATACCTTACCTTTCCATTTTCGTTTATATTTCTTTTAATGTACATGTATATAATATAATACAATTTATATATTATACATATGTATGTATGTATACTATATATAATTTGGATGTTTCGACTTATTACCTATATAAAATTAATTGGAATTGTAATACAATTCAACTTTGCATTGGATTTTGATTCCAAATATTCGTCAAATTAATTATTCGAATATTAAAAACATGAAATATTCGACTACGAATATATTCAAAAAATTATATAAATTTTTAGATGTTGAAAAAACATAACAAAAAGTATAAAACGAGCATATTCATAACAACAATATTTATTTAAAATTTGAAAATACTTAGAAGTTTTAAATTTCAGATTTGTTCGCAGTTTCGTCGTGATTGATCTTGCTGTAGAAAATACTCTTTCAGTTGCGGTCGATGTAGGCTTAATAGTTAGTAAAGAATTACACAATATATTTATCGTCTCACTTAATTTTTTAAAATGGTTGAATTCTTTGAACATACTTTTTGTTTTGTTCATTATGCCTTCTGAAATTGGGTCATTGTTTCCGAAAAATGACCCAATCAAATTATAACAAATAGTAATCGAACAAAATTAAAAATATTCGATTTTCCGAGTATCTTTTTTTATTTTTAAATGCTTTTTATCATTACTAAATTATGTTCACAATACATCGTATATCTATTTTAATAGCTACTGATCTACTGATCATTTTCTATTTTACAATTTTAATTTAATTTTGTTAGTAATCATAGTATTATATAATTCTAATGTTAATGTACAGCATAATAGGAAAAGAGCTTAAAAACCTATTTACAATTCTTATAAATGCTTATATTACATCCAATACACAATATTAATTAAAAACTCTGTTAAGTCAACGATCTAAAGCAGATTGTGTTTAGGTAATCTGTGTTTATATCTGAAGGGTATAGACATTTTGTTGTAATCACCGAGACTCTTCACAAGTGTGTTAGTATGGTTATTAGTGATTCTGTCATAGAATCTACTGGTTAGTTTGCTAGTAATGTCTGTAACAAACAGAATATTATTTATGGCATGCAGTTTTTTCAAGTTAATATACATATATGGGTGTATTATAAATTATTTTTAGGGATTTAAATAATATGGGTGTATTATTAATTATTTTTAGGGATAAAAAGGTCGAATATATTTGAATATCGAATATTCGAATATTCGATTGGAATCCCTACTGCAGCAGTCCATACTTTTACTAATACAGCGTTCTATACTTCTTTGAGTGCATTGGATTTTGTATACACACAATATAAATTTTCGAAGTTGCTTTTTTGTATTTTTATATTTATTTAAGTTTCAGTTTGGACCATTGTAGCATTTCAGGAGTCCCTAATGCGCCACAATCAGTACAGAAAGAGAGAAGAAAAATAAAAATGTATTCATAAAGCATTATAATAATAGCATTATAATAATTGAAAATAAAGTAAAAACATCAAATAATAAAATACAAAGTAGGGAATGTTTTGCACCTATTGCCAGCGTCAGTCAATACATAAGAATCATCCACAAATACAAAACATCCCTGCGAGGTCCAAATGGAAGGGAGAAGATCAAAAATCAACTCAAACATCACATTGAATTATGGAAATAATAGACAAATACGCTAAAACAATATCCGAACTATTATATATTATATTTATATTATTATTATGTATTATCTGGTATGTAAATGTCTATGAATTTTTTATCTGGCCACAGTGTCATATTGGGCTAAGCTGCAAAAATATTGTGGTATATGTTTATTAAAATAAATACAGAACTACTTCCAGAAAAACTTGAACGAGAATGCTAGTAGAATATTTATTAATTAGCTTAAGACTTTCAATCGTATTAAATAATTATAATCATAGTTAAGAGTAGCAATAATCAAACAAAAAATGAGCCACAGTGTTGCCCAAACTTATACATAATAAAATTAAAATAAAGAAAAGTGATAAGATAACCTGTATTCAAAACATTATTTTTAATACCATTATTCAACGACAACACTATCTATTACTCAGCAGGGTGATTATTCGAGCCCGATACGATTTGATGACACTCATAATAATCACTAGTGTTGATTATGAAACGCTAATAAAGCAAACACCATTGTTTCCCGCCGATGAAAAGCTAAAAGGGTGCGTTGAAGTGGGAATTGGGTTGGAAAATCGTTGAAAAGCGGTGGGCATCGATTGTGAATCGCAACTTTGTGCAATTTTCCGGAAGTAGCGGTGTGTCAAATTGACATTAATTTATTGGTTTCGAGTTGCATACACTTTATGCTATATGATATGTGCATGTTTGATGCACAATACACATAATACATTTATGAGAATCGGTAGATTCGGCCATTATTTTAAAATATAATATTTCCGCGCCGATGAGCGACGATTTTCCGGAACAATTCCGGATTATTAAACCGCATTGTATGTATGTGTGGATATACCTGCATCTGCATACCTGGATTCTAGTTATTAAACTGGTTCAAGTGTGCTGGGTTTATTCCTTCGGTATTCGCAAAATTCGCGTATTCCATTCTTTATTTCCCCATATTATTTTCAGTAGTCATACATTTTTTTTGTTTTTAGTAGTGGCGTGATAAAATAAAGAGAAATTGAAAACAATTTAAAAAATAATAACTCGTTCAATATCGCGTATGCAAAATATATACGCATCGGTCGTTTTCATAGTTTTTAGCCATAGAGATATATCGTTTACAACAAATAAAATGTACGAATACGAAAAAAAATCGATACTCTCGGTATTTATTTTTTTAATACTGGCTTATTTTTGGCCAAATACATATTTTCGGTTAAATACCGATACTATATCAGTTAAATACCGGTTAAATATCGGTTAAATACCGATACTATATCAGTTAAATACCGGTTAAATATCGGTTAAATACCGATACTATATCGATACGGTATCAATACTTTCGGAATTGCAAACCCTTGTAAAGAGATACTGAGGGCATAAATAATTTTAATATACATATATAAAATCGAATTAAAAAACGATTTATAAAACAATAATAAATTAATGATATTATTTATATTAGAATAACCTTCAGTGAGGATTAGTAGTGAGCATATTATGCTAACAAATGCAGTGGTCACAGTTCGATTCCCACTAGTAGCTATTGGACAGACCTTAGTTTATGACTCCAGGTCGATTTTTTCCTTTCAGAGTTTGCTAATTTTTTCTAATTTTCATTGAAACGCTCCTTGTAAATTGGAATTTCCTATCCAATCTCTCTTGCAAACCTCAAGTTATTCACTATCTTGAGGTTCGCCAAATTCTATAATAAAATGCTGCAAAAATCTCTCCATAGATGTCACTGTGGATGATGTTTGTATGAATTCGCATTGTACCAAAATGTTTGTATTAAATGTAGTATTGTATTGCATCTGCATTAGTTAATTCGTCGCTTTGGAGCGATTTATAAATGTGAGTGTACATGTTCAATTGAAATAAAATAAAATATGTATTAAAAGAAATTATTATTTTTTAGTATTTGAATAAATTTACTTTCATTTATTAAATTCATGTTATTATTAGTTAACAACCTCTTAAATATTTTTTTCTTAAATTAAAGATATTGTTTAATCATTATCATAGTAGGTACCCAAAATAACTTCATCACAATTCTTGAGTTCATTTTCAATATAAAATTGACAAACATACCAAAATTTATCGCTTATTATATAAAAACATTTCTGTTTTCAAAAAATAGCTGGATTAAAAATCAGCCAGGAAGATCGACTATCAAAAGGAAAATAAAAAAATCTTAAAATAAAATATATAAAGTCTTCAAATCTTCAAAAGATCTTAAAATAAAATACATAAAAATCTTCAAAAGAACTGCAAATAAATTTCAACGTCAGAAAACTTTAAAATTGTATCATTGAATATTTTAAATACAAATATATTGATATTCAAAGTTATATTTATTTTGAATTGATGCAAGTGAAAGCTATTTGGGACTTGTTTTATGTATGTGATATTTATTCTCCATCCATTTATCCACGAAAGTGGACTTAATAATCCATGTTTTGAATTACATCATCCGTAAACTTTTAAAAAGCCCGCTACATATGAACGAAAAATATCCATAATTGATTTGTACGTTCCTCCGAACTGCCGTTTAATTATTTAAAATATATAAGTGCGATTTAAAAATTAACTATATGTATGTATCTAATCCGGTTCAATTAGTCAATTAGCCAGATAAAACTTAAATAATCGAAATCTATTCCATCAACGAACATAAATATAATACATACATATATTAACATATTCTTTTAACAGTTTTTACCATAAAAGCATTTTATTTATTTAAAGTTTGGACTATTGTGGCATTACAGGAATTACTAATACGCCACAATGGTCAATATCATAACAGAAAAGAAACAAAATAATTAACTATACAGAAATTAAATACATATTTATATATATACAATTCATAAATAAAAAAAAGTTCAAGCAATAGAATTAGTCATACAACATATGCATAATAATATTTAAATATAAGGAAAAAAATTAGAAATGTCTAGTATCAAAAGTCAACACCAATATATGTATGTGTTTACATATTTACGAGAACCAACCGTGAACACAAAACATCCCCGTGAGGCCCAAATCGTAGAATATCAAAAATTGATAAAATCGAAAAATACGTGATATCCAACTATTTATTTATGTGGTATTAAATATTCATATTTTATCATTCAAACATAAGAGAACTGTTTTGTTTTTTTACATTTTGTATGTACATACATATGTATGTTTGTATTACAGGGACAATACATTTGAATATCCTGTTAGTAAGGAATACGTTCCGCTGAACTGCCGTTTAATTATTAAAATAATTATGTACGATTTAAACACTAACGATGTATCTACTCCGATTCAATTAGTCAATTAGCCAAACAAACGATGTCGATGTTCAAATCTACGAGCTTAAATAATTGAAATTCTATTCCCTCAACGTACATACATACATACAATATATAATATGTGCGTATGTTCCTTTGTATTTTATCATTCAAACATAACTGTTTTGATTATTGACATTTTGTATGTACATATGTTTTACAGGGACAGTATATTTGAATATATCCGGTTAATAAGGAGTGCTGTGGTCAACGAGGAGTCAGTTATAGTGCTAGTTCCAAATGAACTTTAAACTTTCGTGGTCCCAGTTCTGAAATTGAATTACGAACTTTATTTAATGGTATCGACCTTTCTAAACCACAGCGAGAGACATCTACGCTGTCTCCATTAGCTGATTTTAAATATTATAGTAGAGCGAATTGTCTCGATTAATTTTAGATGATATACATTTGTATAAGTAATTTAAGACGACTTAAAGTCTGCGGCCTTAACCGTCGTCGATGAAATTCACATATATATGTTCATGACAAGCTATTTTCTAGTTGAAAATATCAATTACATGTGAAATATAAAATGGGAATCTGCTATAGAGAGTTTCGTTTTCTAATTACTTTATCTATACACATTGATTTTTTATTAATTTATTGAAAAATCATCAGGCCTCATGTGTAGAAATTCATAAAAATAAAGAATAAATATAAAAAAATAACGTCTGGGCCCAATTATAGATTTTTACAAAATAAATAATATATCTAGTACATGTAGACAAACAAATGAGAAAGAAAAGAATAAAAACTAAAATATAACTAAATAGGACAATGCATAAATTAAACATAAAGTGATATAATATAATTTGATAAACATTAAGTGATATAATATACATAATCAGACAAAGAATATATAATAGAAATAGAAATAGAAATGGATCAATCAGTCAAGACTCTCCTGATGGCAGTCCTGAATTGATGTAAGGAAATACCGAATAGATGAACCTCATTCAGCTCCCCGTTAAGCACGCTGTGGATAGGAATATTTTAGGGAATTGGTTTTGAAAAGATTAAGTGAAAATAGTGCAACGTGTCTAGAATACCTAACCGGGATTCTGAAACCAACCTTACTCAGTAATCAGAACAATCAAGGAAACCATTTAGGAGCTTAAAAAATAATGTAGCATCAGTGGGTCGTCGCCTGACAGAAAGATTGTTAAAGGATAGGATTAAAAAATGATTGATGATTGTTAAAGGTTAAATTTATGTTAAATGAATGATGATTGTTAAAGGATAGGATTATTGCGTATTTCAGAAGTTTCAATCTCAAGATTTGGACTGTTAATATCAATATCTGATCTAGTTTAAGCTTATTAAAAAATATATGTGTGAGTTTTGAGAATAATTCGAACACCTTCGTAAATCTTTGTATTGAGAAATGAAACGCCAATGAAGTCCAACCGCTTAGAATTTTTCTTAAGACAAAAGATCTACATATATGTACATATGTACGTCCGGTTATTCATGCACGACTATCAGTTTGTGTAGAAAGTAATTTCTTTTTACTTTTCCAGATTAAAAATGCCTCAATTCAATACGACTTTTTTACAAGGCTCTTTTATTTTAACATAATATTAGTATAAGAATTATAATTTTATTTTTTAATATGAAAATTCTTATTCTTACATAAAAAATAAACGAAAAATATGCGAATAAGAGTAAGCTGCTATTTTCAATTGGCGGATCTTTACGATATTTATTATATTACTTAAGCCCTGAAGCTTATGAAACAGATATGAAATTTCAATTTGATACACTAAAGAGAAAAATGTAAAAAAAAACGTTTGAAGCTCAAAATAAAGTATTTCTAGTAAAATATTAATCTCACAATACCTATTATATGCGTATATGTATGTATGTACATACACATGGATATATAAATGTACTATAAATAAGCTTAGATTATTAAATTATTAAAATAACATATTATCAGATTATTAAATTATTAAAAAAAGCTTAGACTTGATCCATTCGTAGATATAGTAGAAAAAAAAATCCAAAGAAAAATAAACTATGTATAATAGAAGGCATCTGTTAGGAAATGCATCACTTCTGGGCAATTAAAAATTTTGGGAAAAAAATCGTAAATTAATTTCATTGATTACGCATGTTCAACATGACAATATTGTCGCTAGTCAAAATATCTTCAAAAAAATAAGCACGCCTTTTCTAAATAGCGTAAAAATTTTCAGTAATCTATACTATGTACATAGATACACATCACATCATTTTCACAGACGACTATTCTCCTTGATGCTTCGTATATGTAATATGTATATACATAGATTAAGTATCGATTACATGCAATATACAAAGTTGACTTTGAAGGATTTCTTAAGAGAGATTAGACGTCGTAGGTCAGGTTCGGTAATACCATCCCGAGCACCTTGTAACTTGCAAGGATTGACGATATAGGAAACACGAAGAGAGGAGGAAGGACGTATCTCGATTAATAATTAACCGGAAGTGAATAGTTTGAGTGCGCTCCACTAAGAAGAATATCCCGGAAAGCGATTAACGATCTCAAGGCCGATGGAAATACGACCGGGAAGGGTGAGATTTCCCGGGAGCGCATTTCAGGGTTGGCACACGCGTCTCCCGCACTCGTTGTCGCAAGATTGATTTTTCGATATAGTCTCTAAAACCGCGGAATTAGTTCCCGTTTCCGATTAATAATTCCGTTTACGAGGCGCGCGAGGCCCCCTTGAATAAATTAAACTGTCAAAGACGCGCCCGGCCTCACCCATATACATGTACCTGTGAGAGAATGAGAGATCTATACTGCAGATGGAGATAAATGGAGAGAGAGAGAGGGAGACGTGTCCTCTATTACGAAATCATCTCAGTTTTACGGCGGCGTCCTTCTTATTTTATTAACAGTTCGAGACGCTGGACGAAGGCCCATCCAGATGCCTTAATCCGAGCATTTACTCGGAAAATGCACGTAGACTGTATGTAAGTATGCGACTTTACGCTTTTAGGGATTTTGATAGCATGTATTGTTTGACCGTCAAATTGTGAGAATATTAACTGGATTACCGTATACATATGTGGACTCATTTATTACTTAATACGTACATATGTACATATGTGTTTGACGTGTCGTAGTGACACACAATTATGGTTTGTGATTTCGCGGAATTTTTCGATTTCCAATTCAAATTGAATTCGATTTCAATATAAAATTTATTTATTTACAAAATATAGAAAAGTAAACAAATATATTTATAAACTGGAAAAAAATTTAACTATAAAAGTAAGTTTATTTGGAATCGCTTCTTAATAACACTTAAGTATTATTATGAGAATCTGAAAGCCTATTTCTAGATTTGGTACAAACATTTCCAGAAATAGATAAAACCTCTTTACGTTTTGGTTCAAGTTAGTTTTATAGTTGAGCGTTTTAATTTTATAGGGATGAAAACAATTTTTTTAATTATTCGTTTTTTCTCCTGTCAGCATGTTTAATATATTTTCATTTCTTTTGTATTTTATTTTATTACAAGTTTTTAATGAGCTAAACTCTGTTAGTTCAGTGACATTCCTGGCTGATTTTGAACTACATACTTCCCCTCTTCGGGTCGCTTTGACACCTTACCGACATACGGGGGCTAGCTACCATTGAAGTAAGTTCATGTCTCCAAAATTAAGCTAGAGGAGTTTAATCATCAACGAAATCACAAAAAAAATCCATCGTAGTCTTGCGTCAGATCTATCCAAACAAGTATTTCTACAGCCCCTTCAAAACAAAACTCACAGGCTAAACAGTTAAATCTTTGCTTTAATCAACAAAATGACCAATGGAGGTCCCGATTTTCGGGAATGAGGGTTTCGAAAGGAATAGATGAAGATTATTTGCTGCCTTGCAAGCCTATGGTGACATTAACATAGTGAAATTACTAAATGTACTGCGCATTGTAAAATTAGACTGCTCTAATTAAGTGATTAAGTGACAAAACACAAAATTCTGAAACTTTAAAAAGCATAAAATAAAATAATTGTGGTAAAAACAAGGTTTTTATTTTGATAACTCCTGATTTAATTCTTCATTCATCGTCAAATATACAAATTGTCTCATCTACATCAGAATCTAAAAGAATTTCTTCCATTGTGGAATTGTCAATAAAAAAGATAACACACTCGCTTCATAATAATTTCACCGTAGTATATGTATATGCAAATTGCCATTATTATAATATTTAAATAATGTCTTGATTGAAATATTTTTCCTGCGAGATAAAAATTCCTGGGACACGGGACATGAAAAATTCCGCGAATTCCCTGGAATATCTGACCCAGGTCAACCCGGGCAGAAATCCTTCTGAAAACTGACTGCTTCTACATATTATAAGGTCTAAGGCTTTTTCTCAAAAATTCTCAAATCTCAAATCAGGCGAAAAGGCGTTAATAAATATAAATATCGATGATATGTAGAGTGAAATTTTTTTTGAAAACGCTTAAATATTATTGCCATAATTGAAACTCATTAAAACAACTGTTGAATCATTGAGTAGAGAAGATTCTGTTGAATCATTGAATCATTGAGTACAGAATAAATGAAAATTTTGCTAAGAAATTTTTTAAATATCAATAGTCAAATTAGTTATTAGCATCACTATATAAACTTCTTTAAAATCCTAGTGTACTCAATCAAAAGGAAGAACATATAAATTTGCACTGTATAATTTAATAAATAATTTGGAATCATTTGAATAATGATTATGTTGAACAAAATATATTCTTTGTTCAACACAAAGCTGACTAAGATTTGTCTCTTGAAGATCAATTAAATTTTTCTATAACAGAAAGCTTAATAAATTCAAAGCATAGTTATTCATGCTAGTGATGATTAATATCGCTCTCCAACCTAAGAGTTTTATGTATTCAAAATGTGTAAAAGTACATGTTTACAATAATAGCGATTTTATTGATTTTTTTTATCCTTTATTCATCAATATTGAAAACCGTCAAGAAATCAGAAACACTAGTCGAGGACAATAAATCATGTTTAAATAATATACAACATATGTATATGTATAATTAATACATAATTAATGGCGTAGAATGCACCAGTACAACAATCATAACCGCAAACAACCAATGTTTGTAAATAATATAATAGTTCGTGGCAATAATAGGTAGTTAGGCCAATTTGTAAGAAACCAACAATCAAAGCTGTCAAATTTACATAAGAGACGACCGATTTGGATGTCACGACCGTTCGAGTCTGATTCATTTTATTATGCATTGAGTTTTTATGCAGTCCTCAGAATTTAAATGGTAAAGCATGTCTCTAATAAAGTTCGTCACTAACTGTTTTTTTTTTTAAGTCTATGTAAATCCTGTACTGGTTGTCCTTGCCAATGAGTTAAAATTTCCAAAGTACATATATGTAAATACATATACATATGTACATATATTAAAGTACTTACATATATGTTTATCAAATACATCCACCTATACAATGGGTTAGTCTGTATACAATTATTGTTCTTTATTACGAAAATGTTCGAATCAATATCTTTGTTGTTTCTTAGAGCCTCGTAGAATATGAATATTATTTTTTTTAATTTTCGCCTGCTCATAAACACGGTTTTAAAATTGCATTAAATTTTGCTAGAGCATATACATATGTACATATATTATACATACAAACGCTATTTATAACTTATGAATAAGTTTGGCCGAAAATGTTTGCTTTTAAATTTGATTAAAAATACAATTTTGCTATCACTAAATATGTACATATGTATGTATGTGTATGAAATAATTTCAAAATAATCCTAATTACATTGAACGGCAAAAAACTACGTTTGTTACTTAGCGGAGCGGTATCTTATTAATTTTAACAAAATGTGACCCATTGAATCCGAACATGATAATGATTTTTGTGGGATTTTTTTCGTTTATGAGATATAAGCGTTTAAAAAAATGCACAGTTTTTATATGTTTTTGAATTTTGCAGTCTTTTAAACTCTAAATCTAGTTTGGTGTGACAAAAGCGAGTATTGTAATCAATAGTCAGATGCTTTTTCTATTGATTGTGTTTTTCATTGCTTAGAAATACTTATAATTAATTAAAAAGTGAATTTTAAAAGTCAAAAATATATATTTTTTTACCGTGCTTTTATCCATTAATCGAGTTAGTTTTATATTTCACTACGTTTACAAAGACTGGTTTTTTAATTATTTACCGCTCAAAATAGTACGTTTCGATAAAAAAATAAAGATATAGAAAAACTTTATTATTATAAATGTGTTAAATCCGAAAAATTGGCGAAATAAGCTTATAGTATCCCGGGAAAAAATATATGTAAATAAAGTAAATTTTTGACTTTTGACTTAAAAATTTTCTAGATAATTAATGAATAGTGTTATAAAGCAATTCAATTTAAAATAAATAGGAAAAACATGTGACTATTGATTCCAATACTTACTTTTAGCACAGCAATACTAGATTTTCAGTTCAATACTGCAATAGGCAAAAAACTACATATTGTATGTCATATTCGAATTAATAAGTCTCTGCTCCAGTGATTTTTTTTTGTTTTTTAGATTAATTAATAATCTATATATTGTTATATTTCATGAAATTTTACAAAATAGATAAGCGTGATATTTAGGTATATAAAACTTTAATACAAATTCACAAAGGTATGTATTTTAAATAAAAAATAATATCAAAAATTTTCAGAAACAAGTCTGTTGCTAGATTTTCAGTACTCGAACATTCTTGAGGTAAAAGATGCAGCTCGGCAGAAATTTAATAAATTTGAAATGCTCCTATTTTTGAAACCCCGCAACATCCTCAGACAAATGAATAAATGTCATATTCTTTGTATACGTATTCTGAAAGACCTAGTTATTATTTTTCCAGTACGTACTTTGGTTATCTACATTTTTCTTTGTTTGAAAGGTTTCCGGACCCAATTGCATTTCTCATTGAAGGCAACACGAGAGATAAATTGTTTTGATTTCAAACACTTCAAGTGGCAGTTGACATTCAACGAATAAACTTGAGAAAATAATTGACATTTGATTCAAAGTACAAAGTACAAAGAAATTCAGTGCATTCATAAAATGTTTTTATTTTTCATTTAATTTGCATCGTCAAGAAATATAAATCGAGACTATTTTCATGTACTAGTATTGTCCACGGGTATGTTATAAATCGTATATGTAACAGTGTCTAGATAATGTAACATTGTATCACAGCTTTCACGTACGACATTTATCTTTCACTAGGTAATTTCATTTGAAGCTGGACGTTTAAACGAACGGTATTATTTAGCGTAAGTGCAGGGACACCAATGATAACAACAACAATGAAAAAAACTGGAAAACGTCGCGAAAAAGCTGTGAAAAGCGCGGGAAAACCTAACGCAAACACACACGGAAAAATTTAAAAATGTACGACGCTACTCTCTCGCATAAAGTGTCGTACCAGTGGCGGCGCGCGAAGATAGTTTTTCTAAACAAAAATGTAAATTTCGGTTGTGAATATTGTCCGAGTGCCGCAAGGCGACATCTCGTCAATTATTCATTCGAAACGGTTTTATTTATATGCTTTGTGTATGTTTTCACGGGTTTTTCACCGCGACAATATATTGCACATATATTTACATATATGTACACAAATATATACATTTGATCGAAATCGGAATTGTGATCAGAAAATACAGTGAATGCGTCCTTGACATTTTGAAAACTGAAGATGACGTGTTTTTATGGTAACTAAATTTTTGCTCAGTTATTAATTATGGTCAGTCAACGACTTTAAATTAAATAATCAATATCCAAATAGTACATTTATTGAATTCGTGAAAATTTTCATTTTATTAATTTGAGAAATCACTTAAGTGTTTATGGCTTAAAAATATTTCATTGCCACAATTGAGCTTTACACTATGTACAAACCAAATTTAAATTAAACATTAGATTATAACCGTTAAATATGAAATTGATTCGCCAAATAGACTAATTGATGAACCATATAATTGACCAACTGATTGGCCACACATAAATATTTAATTTATTATGATTACTCACTGTCTGTATACTGAACCCAACATGTTGACCGTTTATTTTTTTTAATATTTTATCTGTTTTAAAAGCAAATCAATACAAGACTAACTTATTTAATATAATTATACAATATTCAATATATAAATATGTACATACATATTCATAAATATGGCTTGGTTCCCAGATTGTATGTCCAGTCTGTAGATACTGGAATAAATCAGGTTTTTCATTTCAAGGTAACTTATGTATGTGGTATACATAATATTCCACCATTGATAAAATAATTCAAGCATCGACAAACTTAAAATTCGATCAAAATTCAAAAATGAACATATTATATATGTACATATATTGTATATATCGAAATTTTGCAAGAAAATGGGTAAAGATTGATAATTTTTAAACCGTTTCAATGAAAATCAGATGAATTGGAGCACTTTGATAGGAAACGACCGACCTGGAGTCACAAACCAAGGTCTAGCCAGCAGCAGCCGTTGGTATTAAGCCCGTGACCACTTTGTTCGATAGCATTATATGCTAACCACTGGCCTCTGCTGCTGAATAAATATACATATATACACACATATGTATACACACATTTTATTCAGACTAGCGATATTAAATGCCTCAATCTCGAAAAATAATATAAAAAGCTTTCAGAATTTAATAAATATTCTTCCAGATATATATTTATTAAAGCATAAAATCATTTTAATTTCGAAAATGAAATTTTTGTGATAACTCTTACAAATTTTAATAATATCTAACATACATATTTATCAACAATGTTTATGAAAACATATTGAAAATATGCCAATATTACCTAAAGGTAATATTTGCAAATTCAAAACAGTATATGTATGTATATATGTGCATAAATATGTATATCTGTGGTAAATAAGACGCAAATAAAAAATACCCATTATATTAATGTAAATACGAAATATACAGAAAATCTTTTGAGCAAACGTCAATTAACATAAATGTATAATTTTCAAATGTATAATATTAAAATATTATTTTACATTAACGGATTATTTACGTTTGAATAATTGAATACACTCACACACATGTGTATATGGAAGCTGCGGGAATATCAGTTTTAGAGTGCTCTCTCTCTTTTTCTAACCTTGGAATATTGTACGCGTACTAATTTTCAAACACCATTTTCCAAATTAAAGCGTATTTACAATTGCAACCAATGTATGTAATGAATTACAGATAGTTCTTAGTATTAATAATACAAAAAAAACAAAGTTTAATTTAATAATTACTAAATTAATAATACCCGATACATGTTAATAATACCCGATATATGTTATAATATGTTTTTTTTTGTATACAACTACATATGTCGAAAAGTTGACGTCCATATTGTGTAGTTTGATGTTTTAAATTGAAACCGATCATTTGTTTCAATATATTAAACTGGATTCGCTTGTCTATTTTTTATTCAAATTCAATCGATTCGAAACAGACAAATGTCCCACGGGTACGAAAATATCAATGGAGTGTCAGGTATTATTCAAATATTCAACGTTCAAAATCATGACGAAAAATAGCAATCCGTGCGTTTGTATATATTTATGGAAATGAAAAGCAAATCGAATAGCGGGGATTGATAATATTTCAATTATGATCGTATGTAAATTAACCTTCCATACGCGCTATTTTATATGTACATCCATACATATATACATGTATTGTAGTTTGAATATCACATTTGGATTGATACATCGGAATTTATTCGTATTGAATCGCGTTGAAATTTAAATTGATTTCTGTGCATTTTCTTGATAATTTGTGTCGACCATTTTTTTAATTATTTTTTTTTATATTTATTTTAAACGTAATATATATATATATATATATATATATATATATATATATATATATATATATATATATATATATATATATATATATATAGGTATAGATATGTTGTGTTTTATAAATATAAATACGTAATATCGAATAAGTTAACTTTAAATATAGACGTGAAAATGTACTGAAAACTCTGTGGCGTTCAATCTTTTGTTCCCGATAAAAATATAAAAAGGCTTAAAAATGTTAAAACGCGTTACTTGTATGTACACATTAAGGCTGGGGCGAAATTTACGCCAATTTTGGTTAAAAAAGGCTAATTTTGGATTGACATAGATGAACCTAGTGGAAAATTTGCGTCGTGTTAAGGAAACGTTAAATAAAAAATTTCATCGATTTTAAATAATGTCCTGTGCCTCCAAATAATCGATTCATCTCGACAGAAATTTCGAATTCACTCTATTTTTTTTAAGAATATTTTCGACTTCCGCTAGGTTTTCCACTAGGTCCATCGACGAAAATACAAAATTCGCTTTTTTCGCTCCACTTAGTGTACACACATACATATATATGTACATATACAATATGTACGTTATATTTGAAAGTATGTAGCGGAAGTCCAATTTCCAGTTCCAAAAACACTAGTACTGTTTGACTTAATTCACAAATTTTTAACACTTCTTTTAAGTGTATATGTCCACAATCTTAGAAAAGTAGAACAAATGTATTTTCAAATATTATTAAACGCAAAACATTATATTTAATGTTTTATCAATATTATAAATATAATATTTACAAAACATTAAATACAATGTAAATATAACGCAAAACATTATATTTAATGTATTGCGAGATATTTCTCGAGATATGTCTCGAAGAAAACTAGACTTATGCCACTTCCAATTAAAACGGCTCATATATATATGTATATATATAATATAATATATGAGCTGTTATATGACATGATTGATTTTATGTTTGTCTTTTATGCAAAAATAAAACTTTCAATTTAAAAAACCATATTTGATAGACTATTGTATCCATGGTGCATAGAAATTTTCCGTAGCTTTCTAAGCTATTCTAAATACATAAAAAAATAAATAAAGTTACCTTTTTTTTTCAACTTTCAATTACTCTACCGAGCAGAGCCGGGTAATTCGGATAATTATAAAATAATCTCAAAACCCGTTAAACACATCATTTTTTATTTAATTGCGTGTAATCTATTTTTATTTTAGGTATTTTGAAGAAAAAAATTAAAAAATCGAGCTGTTTCTATGGAAATAACCTACGATAACAATTGGTGAGTTATCCACGTTGTATAAATTTATATTTTCATATAATAATATTCAAGGTATTTTCAAATACTACGTTTTATTTTTAAATAGGTTGTAAAAAAGGTGTGGATATAAATTTAGCACAGAGAGACATTCTTTAATCGTATGTATCTATAATATATGTATATTATATTTATAATATTTATAATAAAGTAACGGGACCGTATTTGCCGTCTTCTTAAGATTCGAAAAAAATTGTTTCAACAATCATTTAATAATAATAAAATCATCAATAATTTTAGCTTCTATGCCTCATTTTATAAGCCGACAATAAGTAGTGTGTAGTTGAAGTAATCAACATTTGAAGTACGATTACATAGTTTTATTATCATTTTAATGAGAAAACTGCCAGAATTGGCCCCCATTCTTCTTCTTTCTCGTTTTACTTAATGCTTTCCTCAATATTTGAGCGGTTGTGGTCCTGTGCCAAGTTAAATGCAGTGTTAAAGACGATCTCATCAGTTCTTTGATTTCATCTGACCAACTTGTGGGAGACCGTGCTCTCACTCGCAAGACCTTTAGTGTTCCGGTTGCTACCAGATTCTCGAGATTCTCCACATTCTGCCTGGCAATATGGCCAAAGTAGGAATGAATCCTTTTTCTACATGTTGTCGAGAGTATCTCTCTGAAACTGCCAGCTCTTTGAGGATAGAGACGTTCGTGCGTCTTGCGGTCCATGGAATGCGCAACATCCGCCTGCAGCACCACCTTTCAAAGGCATTTAACAAGTCCCTTTCGCCGTTTTTTAACGACCATGTTTCGACTTCATACAATTCAATGGAGATCACCAGAGATTGCACCAGATGGATTTTCCTTTCACTCATTATATAACGAATTTTCCATATCTTTGCTCTTTCGCCATTTCGGCATCCTCCCTCTCATTAGCTCTCTTTAAATGTATATAAAATAGTTTGATCTATGTTCATATATTTAATATGTTCAAGAATTTAATATTTAATGGTTTTTGTGCATTTATACTAAAAGCACTGGTTACATATTCGTACATATGTGACGACTACATAAAGATATGAATTTTCAGTTCGATACGTTCGGTGCTTCGGTAATATCGCTCGGTAGCATATTCTCTTTGACTTTTCTACATAATAAATGGCTACATTCGCAATATTTTTTGGCCACACCTCGCACATATATTCCGTTTGTATGTATGTATACGAGAGAGCTTTTGAATTTTTCATTGTGGATTTTAAATTATTTATTAACTTATTTATTTCCGGGCAAACGCGCACCGCCCCATACGAATTCATCTCGAACACATTAGCATTATGAATATTAATATATTATAGAGTCACCTTTGCTTATTCGAAATGTGGATTATTATTTCGGCTCGGTTATCTTTCCGTTTTATTATGGGTTTCGCGTTGGCTTTTAGGATTGATAAATAATTTGATGAATTTTCACCAACCGGAAGAGGGGCTTTGCTCGCGAAACATTTTCTCTATACATACCTACGGACATACATACCTATGTATGTATCTGTGTATGTGTCGGCTTACAATTTAATCTTTTGCCAGTGTCGTGGATGTGTTTGTGTGTGGAAATAAAGCCTCCCTTTGAGTATTTTTTTGTCGTCGTGTTTCATTTCACTAATCGACGCTAGAAAATAAAATTTACAATACGAAAATACGTACATGACTGCTATGGAAACATTCGATATTTTGTTCGACTATTCACAGCGAACGTGCTCTTTGACAGTTTGAAATAACTGTCAAAAATCACGTAAATTGCATCGTATCGATACGTGCGTGGATCCGCGTATTAGAATTGCTTTGCTTATATTATATAATATTATATTTTCGCAATAATCGACGAGAGAAAATTTGTACGAAATAAAATTGTATTTGCTTTGTACGTTCAATTTCATTTTATATGCGCATTGAGCCTACCACAAAACTGTGAGTTTTAAATCATATATGTTTGTGTGTGTATGTGTGATTTAAAAAAAATCTATTTCTATTCAAAATATAATATATTTCTGATCTAAGTTGCATAAAATCTTAAAAATTAGACGTTTATTTTTTAATATTAATAGTATTTAATCACATTGTCATGATATACATACATAGATACATTTTTCTATGGATGTATTTATGTATTATAATATTTTTGACTAATTTTCAAATTGTTCTAGCAATGC
Organism: Arctopsyche grandis; assembly: GCF_051622035.1. NCBI lineage: Eukaryota > Metazoa > Arthropoda > Insecta > Trichoptera > Hydropsychidae > Arctopsyche > Arctopsyche grandis. Next base: position 22,466,214 of record NC_135356.1, read on the forward strand.
TGATCTTTTCAAATGTATTGCTTTCAGTTGAGTTGAGAGTAAAACAGAAAGGTCATCTTAAAAAATGATTAACAATTTCTCGTTATATAAATGCGTGCAATTTATCATGTTCCATTATATCCTTTTATTCTTTTTTTTAGTTAATCTTATATACTTAAATAGATAAGTTCTATATACCCACATATATGTATATTAAAAATTTTGCCACTTACAAACTTTCCCACAACTTTGTATTATGATCTCATAAGTTTAAATGATACTTGAATAGTACCTAGTTGAATTTCCTCATTTTACAGTGGATCATAATTGCAACATGAAGCCATACTTCATCTTGAAAAACTTTCTATTCAAAGTGTTGAAACTAACCACTTATACCCAGTAACAATTTTATCATTTTAACTTCCAGTCAGATTTTGCAGTAAATTATGCCCCAACGATTTAAATCTAAAGTAATCATCAACATTGACCGTATGCTTTTGCTTGTTGTAAATTATTATTATTGAATTTTTAATGTATGTATATTTAATTTTAATTTACATTATTTGCATTAATACTATGTACTCTCATACGAACGTACGTACGGTTAATGTTTTGTTTGACTTATAATATGTATAACATGCTTTTATTCTAGAGATTCTTAGAAAAGTACTTTTGTGTGTTCTTAAGAAATTATTTGAAGGACAGAAGTACACATAAAAGTATTTTAAAATATTAAAAATAGTTCCATGAAGCTTCTTATGCGACTTGCTGAAAGTTTTGAACAATTTTTGCACTTTAAAAAGACGGAGAAGTTGCCACTCGGTCGTACCGTAGATATATGTATGTTATATAATATTTATAAACACATTCAAGATATTATTTGACTTTTTATTATATGATATATAATATAACATATTTCGCAAAAATTAGCTAGATATACCTATATATTATAATACATCAAAAGTGGCAAATTATTATATTATTTCATTTGTATGTTTGTTAGAAATATAATATAATTGAATTCGAGGTCAGCTCTATAAATGAATACTTGGAAGAATAATTTCGGGCCAATTGTGCACTTATCATCAGCAAAAAGGCAGACATGTAATACGCATATTATCGTACGATAATAATACACGTATTTTATTTAATTACATTATTCATTCGTAACGGGGTATTCGAATTCAAAAGCATCAAAAGTACATGCATACGTATGTTGGTAGATTAGTGCTCAATTTGGGGGTATACATATGTAGCTGCTATTTGATGTACTTAAGTGGAATTATTATATTATTATGTCAATTTTCTTAGTGTAATAATTAGTATATATGTACATATATGTGATATGTAGATTATTCAAAAATATGTACAGCTATTTTAAATAATGTTTTAAAATTAAAAAAGGTCAGAACAAAGAAAAATTTAAAAAATGCTGTCAAACTTCCAATTTCCACTTTCATTCCACGGTTCGAAAGAATTTTTCACAACTGTGTAGTTTTAAAACGCTTTGACACTAATCAAATATAGAAAAAGGTAGTATGTGTTTCATGTAACAAACAACAAACACACACACCTATTGTCGAAAAATTTTTATTCCACTGTTTACAACGGTCAAGTTGGTATTTTAAACCGTACCCAAAACACAAAATCGCGAAAAATTCACCTTTTCACCTGTTTGATACGTAGTTTTACCGTGCCGCCGAGCATTAATTTTTCACAGACTCCGCTTTATATCGTATCTCTATTTTTCCTTTTGAAAGGCCATTTATTCTCACAGTCAACTCTGTCTTTGAAACTTCCGGGTCCGCGCATAAAAATCTCACTCGACACAATTTAATAGTCGCCATCGGAATTACGTATTTCTCCGCAGAAAATTCACAACGGTCGTTCGAAACGCAAAAGTGAATACTTGGCCACATTAGCGCTATCAATGTTTAATGTAATCAAAAACGATACAATGCGTTCAGCCACCGGTGCTACATTATTTAATTGCACCGTGAATAATTGTCGCCCATTTTCCGGTGCCCTGGTCAAAGGCAGGGGTGCTCAACCATTCACGATGCATGTACATACATTTAATGGCTTAGCCGTCCTCTCGTAATTATGCCATATAAATGCAATCTCTCCCCTATGAATACTATCGTCGCATCATCAAATTTCAAAAAGAAACACATTAATATAACAGTTATATGTATATATTGTAGTTTGCGATGCACGGCATTTTCGGTAAAAGTTGAAAAAATAACCTTTCCAAGAAATACATTACTGTTCGAAATTCATCTGAATTAGAAAAGCATAATTTATTATACAAATAAGGGAGGACTGAGCTTTGTTCGGTAAAAAACGAATGACTTTCTAGTAAGAGTTATTATATCAATTTCGATTGCGATTTCGATTCGGTTCCGGTTCTGGTTTAGATTTTAGTTCCGGTTCCTATTTGAGTTCCAATTTCCGATTCCAATTCCAATTCCGATTCCCAATTCCAATTTCTGTTCTGATTCCCGACTCCTATTTTATTTCCGATTACGATTTCTATGTCAGTTCTGGTTCTCTATTCACATTTCATTCCTTTATTTCTGATTCCTATTTCATTTTAGATTTCTGATCTCTATTTCAGTTTCGATTCTTGATTCCTAATTTCAGTTCAGATTCCCGATTCCTATTTCGGTTCCAATTGTGATACCTATTCCCTATTCATATTATTTTTTACGACTTCGGTTCCGACATTGGTTCCAATTACGACTACGTCGAAAATTGTCAATGTCTGTTATTATTATTGTTTATTATACATATAACTTTATTTTAATGCATGTATCCTAATATTTATAAGTATATTTTTTAATGCTTATTCCGAAACCACCCGTTGAAATATTAATATGGACAACACTAGTACATATGTATGTAAATATAAAAATTTTGACTGTCTGGAAAAATATGAATCTGGCCTGAATTTTTTTCGGAACGATATTACTAATAAGTTAAATAGTGGGCATCAGTTACCTAGAAACTAACAAGAAGAAGTTTTGGTCGCCCTAAATTTTTAGGTTATTCGTGCATAATTTGCGATAAAAATCAGACATTTTCAATTGTGATATGCTTAAATTTACCTCCGAAATTTTTGACCGAAAAATTCACTATAGGAAAAACGATTAAGCTTTGTCGTTTTTTCTTAAGCTTTTTTTTCGTAAGCTTTGTGTTTGTTTTTTAATGGAAAAACATTTCGAAAGATTCTTTTTTTTTAATTTTATTTATTTTTTTAAATTTAGCTGATTTCATTGTTCAATCTATTCCTTACCAAAATTGGCAACTAACCTATCTACTACTTTTCACCACTATTTGAATATAATTCAAATATTTTATTATATTTAAATAGGCACACATACAGAATAAAATATAAAAATAAAGTTGTTTAATGAGACAAAAAATACTAATAAACATAAATAAAAATATAATATTCCATTTACAGTGAGCACCACATGGTAAATAGTTTTAATATACTTAAAATTTATCATTTATAAATTTATGTTATGTAATATGTAAACCAAAGACATAATGGTACATATATTAATTAAAAAAAAAATTGCAAAGCGGACTTACACGATAGATACTACTTTTGTGTACTTGTAAATTTTATCTTAAAAAACGGGCCCCAAATGTTTTGATTAAATTTCATGACACTGTCTTTCGGGCAGAAAAGGCTGATTTAAATACGTTTTCGCGTTGGAGAAAACTCATTTCAAGAGTTAAATAAAAGCTCCCGTCCTGTCTTTTGCATTTTAGTCTATACAATGTTTTAAACTTATGCATTTTAAAAATTTCTATTTAGCAGGTTTTTAAATACATATGTATATCGGAAACGTACTTATTTTCAGTATCCACGTTTATTTATATCCAAGTCTCGCAATTTCATGTTCGAAACGAACAGTCAGTAAATCTCAATTTGTAATTTTATATTCTTTAACGAGGCGCATCTTATTTCCATTCATATATCAATTCCCCCACCCCCCCCCCCCTTTCCCACCCCCGAGACTCCTTCTAAGACCGAACGTCCACATACTATTATGTACGTAAATATGTATGCGGGATAAAATTATTTATCCAACGGTAGACAATCGATATTATATTAAATTTCCCAGCTGATCCAGAATTCGATCTGGGCATGGGTTGATTGGCGTTTGAATATGATAATAATTAACCCTCCCCCAAGCCCCTCTTCTCGTCGCTGCACCCGTGAAGATGCATTAATTGGCTGTATTGTCGACAATGAACTTCAAATGAAGCGCACAGTATGCACTAAACTCATTATTATGCAGTGCGAACAATTCGTGCGTGGTCTGAGTATATTGCATAGCCTTAATTACCGAGCATAATTGCATATGTACTATACGTAAATGGTATTAAAATGTTTTGAAACTATGTATGTATGTACATATATATGTACATACTTAATTTTCCTACGTTGTGTGTTTTATTTTTTTATTTAAGCTGTTTTCATTTTAAGTACTGTACATAGCTTTATATTCTGAAAGTGTTCTTTATAATATACAACTTATTTTAAAGACATTTCTTTTCCTCTCGAGATTTCATCCGAAGGCAAAAAAAAAAAATACATTTACTAAGAGGAAAAGCCATTCTAGCATCAGTTGAAGACTTGTCGCTTTAGTGAAGGCTTTTATGCGCGAATAATATTTAAAAAGAAACACTTTGTAAAGTATTTAATTCAAATACTGTTCAAGTAAGTGTTATGATTTGAAACACGGTTCGCTGTAATTGTATTGTACACGTGTAATACATGACATTGAAAATGTGTTTGCATGCTAGTCGGGGATTAAATCTATTAACCCCGACGCATTATACATTGATGGATCTGTAATTATTTCGTAAATTGAATAAACGTGCATATGAACGTGTGGGAACTTTTCGATACTAATGAATTTATGATGAAGTAATGTCACAATAGCGCACAAAATTCAATCGTTGATTTATCTCTGATGAACAACTATTGATCGATCGACCGATTGTTTTCCGGTCAAATTCCCTTCTGAAATTGAAAAATTGATCCGATGAATTATCATCACATTCTGATCGAATGTCTCGTGTTGTAATTTTCGTATTTTATTGCCGAGACGATCCCGTTCAGTTGACTAAAATCATTATCCATTAACACTTTGTTTTCTCTTCGCAAATGGGAAACAAAAGTACACTACGTTTGGTGATTTATAAAAAATATATACGTATATCAATTGCGGTTAGGGTGAAGCTGGATGTATGTATGTAAAATATCTGCCTGTTAATAATGAAAAAATATAAATATATGTATCTGTATGTGGATGACATGTTCACAAAGCCGACAATTGCACTACCCGTATTTGTGGAAAATTCTCTTTTTTGTGCAGGGCAATTTGTTTTATTTTAGTGTTTTCACCGTAAAGTAATTGAAAATACGTTGTACATGTACATATGGAAAATATTCAGCAAAGTTTCAGAACTGAAATGAGAGTATTCTTGCATGCGTTTTATTGTAAGTTATACTTTTGAATCGTGTCATTTGCGTGTATGTACATATGTCCATAAGACTGAAATAATCTTGATGCTATTTTTTAAAGATTGCGAAAAATCAGGCGGGCTAAAATGAAAATGATAAATTAATATTTTTTAATTAGTTCTTTAAGTATAGTTGATATAATACTGGGTGTTTTTCCCGCTAACATTTCATCTGATGATTTGGAAGTAAATTGATATATGATTTGAAAATAAGGCTAAAACTTGGGATTTGTCTGTGTATCTGGGAAAAACACCAAAAATGCATTTGTAACCCATTTAACCAATTCGAATGTACTAAAAATTCATTCCTACTGCAATTCCAGATTCCTTCACAATATATGAGGAAAATTATAATTTAAGTTCTTTTTTTATTTGAGCTTTTGAATTATATAATTGATGGTCTGTAATTATTAAGTAAAACTCTTTTCCAGTATCCAATTATATCCCTCTTGTAATTCTTCAATATTTCACATTAATACCAGTTCTTCCAACTATTCCTGTAATTCCTTTTAATATATGTAAATTTTGATCTTCTTTTAACAACACTTCTCATATTGATGCTTTTGGTTGTTTCTTTTCTTGCTTTAAATTCTTTGATCATTTTTCTCATCTTAATATATAATTACGAAAGAGAATTTGTAAGGTTTGGGTGGTAGAATCCGTGAAGTTATTGAAATTATCTAATTTTCTATGGCGATAATATCGATATCGATTTCGATTCCTTTTTCAGTTCCTGTTCTGGATTCTAATTTCATTTCCGATTTCGATTTTAATTCTGATTCCCGGTTCTGATTTAAATTCCGATTCCGGATTCATATTTCAGTTCCGGTCCCGTATTAATGTTTCAGTACCGGTTCCAGATTCCTGTTTCATTTCTGGATACCGATTCGTTTTTCAGTTCCGGATCCGGATTCCTTTTTCAGTTCCAGTTCATAATATGTATAAAAAAATCATTTGTTTTGTGTGTTAAATATTTTTTACTTTATCTATGTTTTTTTTCTATTTAAATAAATGTAATAAAAAAAACAAATGAATGTTTACTTTTATATTCACCATGTTTAAGCGGTTTATATAAAAAAATACCGAGCAAAGTCGGATAAAACCACTAGCAATATATCTACATATATGTATATGTATATACATATATTCAATATTTACCTTTATTCAATGCTTCATTGATCTTTGTTTTTGTTTTATTTTCTTCTTGTTTTTATAAATCTTTAGAATCTGTTTTGGTGTCATGTATATATGTACATATGTACGTATTCTTGAAAAATTGAAAATTTGCTTCCATCAATGAATTCGTCATAATTAATTAACCTTTGAAACTTTTTTCATGTCAATGCTATTTGTGTTGTAATGCTGTTTGTTTCTGTTTTTATGTTTAATAATATAATAAAATTATAAACTATATACATACGCAATACTGGTTGACATTTTGATAAAAATGATAATTTCACTACTCGATAAATATATTATGTATTGTATGTTGTTGTTTTTTTACCGCAAAGTTGAAATAAGTTTGAAGTTTTTATTACCATTTTACACCCGGTATCGTCCAAGTCGAAATTATTCGATTTATATCACAATCTTTAGAGGCGTGTTCAGGCGACGCCGGGTATATATTTATACGACTTGTTGCCAATTCTACTCTATCGGCTTACTACTAACTAACTCCATTTCCGATCGGTGGAAACCGCACAGGATGGCTCAAATTTGTCGTTTACCCTCCGTCGTCGTATTGAAAAAAAATCATTCAATTCACCCCTCCGATCGATTTGAATGTACATAGAACTGTGTAGCTTAGGATTTCTCGACAAGACTTGCCGTTTTATAAAGGTTTATTTATTTCATCGTTGTCGCCGTCGCCGTTTCATATGCATTTTATTTGACAACATCGTTTTATATTACTCGTTCATTCAACAATTTTGGCACACTACGTTTGACGCAATACTATGTATTACATATTATGAGGAATCATAATTTTTATATTAAGATCTGTTAAAGCCTTAAAACCCTCCGTTGCTTAAATTAGTATTGTGAAGTTTTTGCTATTTATTTTAATACACACACACACACACACACGTTTTGTAATCATGCGAAAATTGGAACTCGAGATTTTTTAATATGATCCACAAGAGTAAGGCTTTTAATGATTTTGATGTGTTTTATTCACAATACTGTAGCTTATTGTGAAAACGTCACTCGACTAGTTTGAATCGAAAAGTTATAGTACATTCTTACGGCTATCGTAATGTGAAACTCATTTCTATATATAATTCGTAATAGTAATTGCTGTCAAGTAACGCATCGTTGTGTTTACATATATTTATATGTATTCAAACTTTCAATAAATTAATTATTATATTTCATAAAAATTATTTAAAATTTAACTCAATATTAAGAATTTATTTAAAATTCAGTTTAATGAGTAATAATGCTAAAATTAGTATCTTATAATAAAAATATTTTCAAAGCTAAAACAAATCTGTATTTTCACCTGTAGAAACATATGTATATCCATTTATTTATTTGTGGAAAATTTAACAGTTTAAACGTAAATGTAATGCATAAATATATATATTTTTAAATTGAACTATTTATAAAATTTTCGCACATTTAGATATTAATAATAACACTACTATGTAGTTAATTTGTATTCGAATATGAATTGTCTAAAACGCCAGATAAAATATATTATAACTGGTATTAGTACACTTTGACGGTGACATACATACATACATATGTACATATGTATGCAGCGGTGTGCTGGAAGCCGGTATTTCCGGTTCTCTAGAGCCGGTTGTTAAAAAAATGAGAGTTCTTATAACCGTTTGTCAAATTTTGCAAGAAATTCAAAATTACAAAATAATACATACAACAATTTCAAATTATTTTTAGACATACTTCAACCTAGTGAAATTGTTTCTCCGTGGTCGGAGGGTGAAAAAAATATATGAAACTGTGTGGGATATCTTAAAATTTGTCATCTATCGTGAGCAAAATATGGCCAGCAGTATAGCTCGGTGGTTGCGTTTATGTTTAGCACCGAGAGGTTGACGGGTTCGATCCCGTGCTAATCTTTGATACTCCTAGTCAGACTTTGATATTTGTGACTCCAAGTTGATCTTTTTCTATCAAAGTTTGCCAATTTATCTGATTTCATTATTGAAACGGTTCCTCCACCAAATTGGCAATAACTATCCTACCCGCCATGATACAAATTTCTGAATTTGATTTATGTATAATATGTAAAAAAAAACCTATGGACAAGTATAAATCCATAAATGTCTCTGTGCATTAATTAATTAATGAATTAATGCACAGTTTTTCGTGTTCTTCAGCCTATCAAAATACAGCGATTTATGTAAAAAAAAATTATGCATTTTTTGTAATTAATTGTCTAGAAAAGCGCATTGGGGTTTACCTGTTAGGCCTACCTAGTATATCATCATCATCATCATCATCATCATCACCTACAGCCACTCAACATCTACTACTGGATAAAGGCCTGTCCATAACTCTTCCACTCGTTTCTAATTTGCTCAACTCTCATTCATCTCACCTTACGCATTTTTATAACTTCGTCTACCCATCTTCCCTGCGATCTTTCTTTTACACTTTCGCATTCTCTCGGGTACCCCTCAAGCACGTCTTTTGTCCAAATTTTGTCAATTCTTCTAGCCACGTAGCCCGACCATTGCCATTTCAATCTCTTTACTCTATCCAATATCTCCACTACCCCTGTCATACTTCTCACCCACATCTTTCGCTTCCTGTCTTTCCTCTTTATACGCCGAGCATGCAACATTCCATACTTATTTGAACAGCTTACCTACTTAACAGACTAACACAGCTATACAGGGAAATTAGGAAAGTAGGATTAAAAATGTAAATAAGACCAAACTAATGTTCAATAGTTATTGCATGATTGATAGCATCTCATAGCATATCTTGATAGCATAGACGATAAACCAGCAGAAGTAGTAAGCAATTTTTTTTTTATATTTAAGTCAAATATATGACATGTCCAGTAGTAAAGATGAAGAGATAAAGAGACGTATGAAATTAGAATGGAGTGAATTTGGCCGAATGAATGCGGCTTTTAAATCAAAAATTCCACTCTGCCTAAAGAAAAAGATCTTCGATCAACGCGTTTTGCCAGTGATAATGTTTGAATGTGAAACTTGGACACTGGACACCTGGTAAAACATAATATATAATTTCGAAAGAGACTTTGTATATATGTATGTATGTTTGTTTGTTTGGTTCGTAGAATCCGTGACGTTCAATTTACTAAAAAAAACAAATGAATACTCAAATAAATTTCGTAAAATGTTTACTATTCGACTGTTCATGTTTAAGCGGTTTATATTATATACATATGTAGGTCAATATCGAGCGAAGCCAGGTAAAAACACTAGTTAAAAATAAAACAAAAGCGTTGATGATTTTTTTTCCATTTAAAGAGTCAACCGGTCGCTGAAAATTTGGCAGTGCACTGCCACCTACGTACGATCCACTGCCTCCGATGAATTTTTGCCTATACAAAATCGTATAGCATGCACGTCGACGGATGTATGTATGTATGTAGTTCTACGTCAAAAAAAATCTTTAGAACAATAATGAGACTGTTCATGTTTAAGCGGTTTATATTAAATAGATAAATACCGAGCGAAGCCGGGTAAAAACACTAGTTAAAAATAAAACAAAAGTGTTGATGATTTTTTTCCCCTTTAAAGAGTCAACCGGTCGCTGAAAATTTGGCAGTGCACCTGCGATGAATTTTTGTCTATACAAAATCGTATAGCATACGTATAGACAAAATCGCCTGATAACTCAATTATCTTTACGGAAACAGTTCAAAACTGCTGTAGAGATAAGAAAAGAGATTTATGATCAATTTTCAATTGAAATTAGTGATGTAACCTTAAGAAGACGACTCAGAGAAGCTGGACTGTAAGCTCGGAAACCTGCGAAAAAACCATTACTTACGAAGAAAATGGTGAAAAACCGATTAGAGTGGTCGAAATATCACAAAAATTGGACGACATCGGATTGGCGACAAGTGATATTTTCTGATGAGTTGAAATTCAACTTCTTCAGCTCCGATGGTTTTCCGTATGTTCGAAGAAAAGTTGGAGAAAGATTCGACCAAAAATGTACCATGAAAACAGTGAAGCATCCCCGAAGCCACATGGTTTGGGGGTGTTTTTCTTATTATGGAATTGGTGGAATACAGTTTCTGCAAGGTTCCATTAACGGAATAGCATATAAAAAAATTCTAGAAGAAAGTTTTATCCCATCAATGGAAAACCATCTTTCAAATTCTGATGATGTCATATTCCAAGATGACTCTGCCCCTTGTCATCGAGCTAAATTAGTGAGTATTAATTTTATTTAATGGTATTGAATGTAATTAATAATATTTCGGTCAAAATACTGAAATACTTTTGTTGCTTTTTTTTAGGTTCGGGTTTATTTGCAGGAATTGGGTGTAAAGACATTAACATGGCCTGGGAATAGTGTCGATTTAAACCCAATTGAAAATTTATGGATGGCTATTAAATATAGGATTAGTAAAACAAATGTGTCTAGCCATCAATCATTAAAAGAGACCATTGACAAAGTATGGTATGAAGACTTCCCCATCGACATTTTAAGAAACTTAATAGATTCTATGCCTAACCGTATAAAAGCCGTCATAAAATTAAAAGGAGCCGCAACAAAATATTAACTAAGTTTTATAATTTGTAAATAATACCATGTGACTAATAAAATTAAAAGTTTACGCTCAACTGTGTTTTTTCATTCAAAATTTCATTCAGCTGTGGAGACTGCGTTTGGTCATAAAAACCGGCTCTAACTAAAATTCTCCCTAACTTTTTTTTGTTGTTTCTTTTCTTAACGATTGTCGTTAAAATAAAAGACTATGATATAATCTACCATTTTAATAACTTTGGGTGTTTATTTTATTTAATATCACTGATATTTCACGCAAAATCACATTTTTCTATGGTGTTCCGGTTTCTGAAACCGCGACTGTAGATAAATATCGAGCGAAGCCTGGTAAAAACACTAGTTAAAAAGTGTTGATGATTTTTTTTCCCATTTAAAGAGTCAACCGGTCGCTGAAAATTTGGCAGTGCACTTTCCTTCGATGAATTTTTGTCTATACAAAATCGTATAGCATGCACCTCGGTGGATGTATGCATGTATGTAGTTCTACGTCAAAAAAAATCTTAACAACAATAATGAGACTGTTCATGTTTAAGCGGTTTACGTTATATAGATAAATACCGAGCGAAGCCGGGTAAAAACAATAGTTAAAAATAAAACAAAAGTGTTGATTTTGAAAATTTGGTCGCTGAAAATTTGGCAGTGCACTGCCTCCGATGAATTTTTGTCCATACAAAATCGTATAGCATGCACCTCGACGGATGTATGCATGTATGTAGTTCTACGTCAAAACCAATCTTTAGAAAAATAATGAGACTGTTCATGCTTAAGCGGTTTACGTTATATAGATAAATACCGAGCGAAGCCGGATAAAAACAATAGTTAAAAATAAAATAAAAGTTTTTATGATTTTTTTCCCATTTAAAGAGTCAACCGGTCGCTGAAAATTTGATCGACTGCCTCCAATGAATTTTTGTCTATACAAAATCGTATAGCATGCACCTCGGCGGAAGTATGCATGTATGTAGTTCTACGTCAAAAACAATCTTTAGAAAAATATTGAGACTGTTCATGCTTAAGCGGTTTACGTTATATAGATAAATACCGAGCGAAGCCGGATAAAAACACTAGTTAATAATAAAACAAAAGTGTTGATTTTGAAAATTTGGTCGCTGAAAATTTGGCAGTGCACTGCCTCCGATGAATTTTTGTCTATACAAAATCGTATAGCATGCACCTCGACGGATGTATTCATGTATGTAGTTCTACGTCAAAACCAATCTTTAGAAAAATAATGAGACTGTTCATGTATAAGCGGTTTACGTTATATAGATAAATACCGAGCGAAGCCGGATAAAAACAATAGTTAAAAATAAAATAAAAGTTTTTATGATTTTTTTCCCATTTAAAGAGTCAACCGGTCGCTGAAAATTTGATCGACTGCCTCCAATGAATTTTTGTCTATACAAAATCGTATAGCATGCACCTCGGCGGAAGTATGCATGTATGTAGTTCTACGTCAAAAACAATCTTTAGAAAAATATTGAGACTGTTCATGCTTAAGCGGTTTACGTTATATAGATAAATACCGAGCGAAGCCGGATAAAAACACTAGTTAATAATAAAACAAAAGTGTTGATTTTGAAAATTTGGTCGCTGAAAATTTGGCAGTGCACTGCCTCCGATGAATTTTTGTCTATACAAAATCGTATAGCATGCACCTCGACGGATGTATTCATGTATGTAGTTCTACGTCAAAACCAATCTTTAGAAAAATAATGAGACTGTTCATGTATAAGCGGTTTACGTTATATAGATAAATACCGAGCGAAGCCGGATAAAAACAATAGTTAAAAATAAAATAAAAGTTTTTATGATTTTTTTCCCATTTAAAGAGTCAACCGGTCGCTGAAAATTTGATCGACTGCCTCCAATGAATTTTTGTCTATACAAAATCGTATAGCATGCACCTCGGCGGAAGTATGCATGTATGTAGTTCTACGTCAAAAACAATCTTTAGAAAAATATTGAGACTGTTCATGCTTAAGCGGTTTACGTTATATAGATAAATACCGAGCGAAGCCGGATAAAAACACTAGTTAATAATAAAACAAAAGTGTTGATTTTGAAAATTTGGTCGCTGAAAATTTGGCAGTGCACTGCCTCCGATGAATTTTTGTCTATACAAAATCGTATAGCATGCACCTCGACGGATGTATTCATGTATGTAGTTCTACGTCAAAACCAATCTTTAGAAAAATAATGAGACTGTTCATGTATAAGCGGTTTACGTTATATAGATAAATACCGAGCGAAGCCGGGTAAAAACAATAGTTAAAAATAAAATAAAAGTGTTGATTTTGAAAATTTGGTCGCTGAAAATTTGGCAGTGCACTGCCTCCGATGAATTTTTGTCTATACAAAATCGTATAGCATGCACCTCGACGGATGTATGCATGTATGTAGTTCTACGTCAAAACCAATCTTTAGAAAAATAATGAGACTGTTCATGTTTAAGCGGTTTACGTTATATAGATAAATACCGAGCGAAGCCGGATAAAAACAATAGTTAAAAATAAAATAAAAGTTTTTATGATTTTTTTCCCATTTAAAGTTCATGCTTAAGCGGTTTACGTTATATAGATAAATACCGAGCGAAGCCGGGTAAAAACACTATTTAAAAATAAAACAAAAGTGTTGATTTTGAAAATTTGGCAGTGCACTGCCTCCGATGAATTTTTGTATATACAAAATCGTATAGCATGCACCTCGGCGGATGTATGCATGCATGTATGTACGTATGTATGTATGTATGTATGTAGTCCTACGTCAAAAAAAAAATCATATAAATCATCCACACGGCATACTCCGTAGAGACATACATACACAGACGTGTACGTGTATATTACGTCGGGGATAGTCGGTGGGGGCGAGTGGTTGGCGCGAGATGAGTCTCCCCGCCGCGTATAATGAATAGAGCGTAATCGCGTAAATATAATATCCGAGAGAGGTGCGCGCCCTCCGCCGATAGTGCAAGTGAGCCGAGCGTGTCGTCACAGCCGAGAGCCTCGACTCGAGCGGGGCGCGGGGGTGGATAGAGGGAGAGAGAGAGACATACATAGAGAGAGATGGGACGAGAGGGATAGAGAGAGAGAGGGATGAAGGGATAGAGAGAGAGAGGGGGTTGAAGGGATAGAGAGAGAGGGATGAAGGAAGAGAGAGAGAGAGAGAGAGAGTTGTAGTGATGAGAGTGCTAGAGGCGATGGGGAGGAGGTCGGCTAATTATAGCGGCGGCAGCTGCGAGCCGCTTTGATCGATAGCGGGCTGGTTGTACGCTGGTCGACAGGAGAGTGCCCTGCGGATCGTACTCCGGCCGGTGGGAGGGATGTTGGGAGGGAAGGAAGGAAGGCGGCGTGACAGGGTCGATAGGGTCGCGCGCGCGCACAGGGCGCCCGCTTAGAATGGAATTTAAAAGCATGCGGGGGCGCTTCGGCGAGGTCACAGTCTGGGCCCAGGGTGGGTTCGCGTAGAAGGGGGAGGGCGGGCGGGCGTACATGAGGTCCGGGGTAGAGACGGGGTGCGTCTCCGGCTTCTGTGTACCTCGGCGACGGCTCACATCGCCACAGGCGGCGGTGGTGGTGGGACGTGTCCGACATTTTCCGCTCCGGAAAACCTACCCCCCCCCCTCCCCCCGTCCCCGCTCGACGAAGTCCGCTCTATGAGAGGGCGCGTGTCAGATTCGATCACGCGGTGATGCTGCGCGCGTGAGACATGGCAGCCTGCGGCGCTGCGCTGCTCGCGCTCACCGTGGCCCTCCTGCCGCACGTGCACCGGGGGCCCTTCGTGCACGCAGGGTGAGTACCCGCCCACCATATACAACTCAGTGGGCGTAGCCCTTACTATACACACAACAGACCCCCCCGCACCTACCCCCACAACTCCGAGGCTAACGTCCGCCCACTCGATTTCAATTTACACACATTCCGAGCGAAAACAATTCTAAAAGCGCGAAATAGCCGAAATCGACGCCGGACGAATTCGCTCGATTCGTACGACATGTACAAAAATATAAGTCGAATTTCCCGAAAGGGCATATAGTGTCGAGTGTGTAATTAGTAAAAATTAGTAAAAAAAAATATCGAAATTTTCCGAAACTAACTGCAACCAACTTGCACCGAATGCGTTCAATTTGTATGAAATTATTAACAAAAAAAAAAAAAAAAGTGTTCAGTGTGTACATATAGTGTTATAGTATTATTGAACTTATCAATGAGACGTTTACTATTTGATTATTTCAACGCCTACCCGTTATTGTCGGCGTTAGTTTGTATGTAGCGTAAGTGTTGTCGGTTCGCAGAATTCGTGACGTTCAATTTAATTAGCAATTTAATTTAATTTAGTAAGACATTTCCCATTTGATTATTTCAACGCCTACCCGTTATTGTCGGCGTTAGTTTGTATGTAGCGTAACTGTCGTTGGTTCGCAGAATTCGTGACGTTCAATTTAATTAGCAATTTAATTCAGTAAGACATTTCCCATTCGAGTATTTCAACGCCTACGCGTTATTGGCGGCGAAAGTTTGACATAACGTAAAATGTAGCGTAACGTAACGTAACGTAAATGTTGTTGGTTCGCGGAATACGTGACGTTCAATTTCATTTACAAAACAAATGAACATTCAAATATTTACTTTTAGATTGCTACATGTTTGAGCGGTTTATAATACATTATACGGAGCGAAGCCGGGTAAAAACACTAGTACCACTATACATGTAGTATAATTAGTGAAATTTTGTTTAAAAAAAAAAAACACACACACACACACACACACTTCGAGTGCTTCAGTTTGTATGTATGTATGTATGATGGTTTTTAGTTTTTTTGAGTGATTTGGACCGTCTTGCGACCGGTTCGTCGTCATCGGTTGAACCGGTTCGTGTGCGATTTTTATCGTTGTATATGTGTGTGTGTGTGTGTTATGCGTACCTCGGTAGTACTGCGGAACGTTACCGGTTACGCCCACCGGTGCTCTTTCGCGGCGATCTCTCGGATCATATATACATATATATATACATATATACATGTATATATATATATATATATATATATATATATATATATATATATACATGTATATATAGTACTTTGTATTATTATTGTTATCGTCTTCGTTGTGTGCGGAGTAAAAACAATTTTTTTAAACAGAAATCATGCGGAAATTTTGTAATTTATTTTTTGTTTGAATTTTTTTTTCTTTCACAATGCAAAACAATTCTGTATAATTATTGACACTCAATGAAGAAATTGTCAATTTGTCATATTTACTTTCATACAAACAATACATTCCATCATTTCATTATTGATATTTTTATGTATTTATTATTGTAATATTTATTAAATCATATGTAAATGTATAATATTAAATACTGATTATAAAGCCAAATGAGACTGGTTTTATTCATTATTATTATTAATATTATTATTATTATTTACCTGAACATTTTTTATTTATATATATATGTATGTTTGTAGATTGTATGTATTATTATATTATACTATATTCACTTCAATTTCTTATTGTGAATGTTAAAAATTAAAAAAAAAAAAAAAAAAGGAAATTTCTATAACATTTCTCTTCTTAAATTCTAAACGATTAAATTCGATTATATCTTATGTACATATTTTATTGAATCATTATTAAATCGAGTTTGATCGTTGCACTTACTATATATTGTATTGGTTATTTTTATAAACATTTATTATACATGAATCAAAATTTTTATCATCATTTCGTCTATTAAAAGCATTATTTATGATATCATCTTTTTATTTTTTCATCTTCATTATCATCTTCACACCATTTCCCGTTTGATCCTTTCATATACCTTAAGAGAATAAAAGAAAGCGTTGACGACACAAGTATAATCATTACAAGCATTGAAAAATTCTCACTTGATTTGTTAACGTATATGCAATCATAAGAATCACACATTTCACAATCATAAAAATCATTTATTCTTTATACATGATGTTGCTGATACACATAATCATCCATTTGAGACAGGTTTTATACATATATTGTATGTATAGAGCGAGTATTGCGGCAGATTTTCCGACGGAAAACACACCGCTGCTGTATGTAATAAATGACTTGCGAATATCGGCCAGGTAGTCGGTTTGGTTAATTAAACCGGTTTAAGCCGGTTCTGTTAACGGCGAATGCAACTGTCCGATAACGATGCACAAAGGCTTTTCGCCGGCTGACATTTCCCGGAAAACACAAACCACCCCCGCAACAACAGAACTTGCAGATATTGCGGTTCGCTTTCAATAGAGAGTTTTCCCGCAAACAAGAAAATCTCGCTAGAATTTTCCTAGCGACAACGGCGAGGCCGACAACAACGACGATAAAGGTAAATCAGTTTTCCGACATGTAGATCTACACATGCACATATGTGCATTCTGCATTTGCACACATCAGTTTTCATTCGATATCGCATTCTTTCGTGCGAATCTGATTGAAAGTTGGACATATTATACATACATACATGTTAATGTACATATAAATTTGAACTTACATTTGCACGAATCATTGTAAAAGATCAAATTGTAAAACACTGATGTGTGTGAACTGTTTATATACAAATTATTATATGAAAATACGAACGCTTACTCAATGTTGTGAGGCTTAGATGTTTTCACGGTGAAGAGATCAAAAGGCATACGGTATTGTGAACGAATTTCTATTTTATTCTGAGAAACGTATTCAACTTTTTTCTTTATTTATATAAAGAAAATAAATATCACATTTATATGTGATATTTATTTTTATATGCCCTAAGCCTCTTTTTCTCTAGACGGGGGAAAATTTTATTTACTTCGTTGTGATTTAAGCAGTTCCTTTAATAATAAGCATCGCAGAAATGCTTTGATATTGTGTCGCTTTTGAACTCATTCAATGTCGATGTAATTTAAATTGAGACTTTTACAATACAACCTCTGAGCCCACATAATGGAATTGTACAATTGACAACTTTTTCTTCTCGTAATTTATTTGATTTTGAAAGGCTTGAAGTTTCTTTGTCGCGTATTTGAAAAAGCGAACGTAAAATCGAATAAAAATCAAACATATACTCTGTTTACATGTTTATTGGGGCGGTTATTATTACAATAGATTAAATATATTATCGTAAAATTTGGTTGATTCATGCAAACGAATCTTATTTTAGATATATATATATATATATATATATATATATATATATATATATATATATATATATATATATATATTCTATATAATTACAATTTATTGAAGAGCTGGTGGTTTATAATTGAAAGATAAATACCTTCAATGGGCTACACACGGCCTTGCGAAATACGTCTGATATCTAAATTACGATACCGGTAAATACAATATAAAATTCGGCAGTCGTATATTTCTAAGAATTTGGAATTGTAAGCAAACAAAAAAACGTATAAAAGCTCATTTTTTGTATAAAGCTGGCATAAAGCTGGCATTTATCGGATGAATGAAAGTTGAAAAAAAATCCCACGACTTCTACGACGCGTTTAAAATTTAAATTGATAAACAAAATTTTTCATTTAATATAAACAAACAAAAATTAGTTGTTTCGTATACGATATTATTTTTAGATGAATTCGTTTAAGATATTTTCCCAACTGATGGTTAAAAAATTAGAATTTGACTCGTATTATTTTGTTGAAATCTTAATAAAATCAGCCCAATTTTTCGTCTTTCTGAGCGCGTTTTTATCATCTTGAATGTATGTTTGTACATATATAAGTACATATATGTATGTGTGTGGATATAGATTTTCCGCGGCTATAGGCGCGTGCGAATTTTCCCGCTATGTGGGCGTAGCCGTTCGTTTTGATATATCGCGGAAAATTCGCCGAGTTTTTCCGCATTAAAGAGGAGAGAGCTTTTTGTACCGCGGTCACGTCACCAGGACGGGGACAGTGGGTGGGTGGGTGGAAAGGGGGAGAGCTTTTGTGCGCAAAGCTCGACTTATTCGACCGAATTTCAATAATTACGCACGAACGTACGCGCACGTTCCCGGCCTTTTCACTGTCACTGACGACTACTGTCTGAATCTTGAACGAAATTTCCAATCGAATGTGACTTATAGAATTGCGATGATTTGGCGAAAAAAATCAGCCGCTTTTCGACAAAGCTTTTGCCAATGGTGGTGAGGGCGAGATGAATGTGGGGGATCGATAGGTTTCATTTGAAAGATTTAATTTTCTTCTTGGGAATGTGTTCTGATTATATTTATCTACAAATTAGAATGCACAACGGCAAGTAATAACACTAAGATGTATGGGAAATAGAACATTTTAGTCTAACGTCTTATTTATGTTCAAACTTATTATAAACTTCAGGCGTTGATAGTATGTAGAAAGTTTTTGAGAATCACAATAACTATTTTGCCGTGGAAGCAGATCTAATTGACGTTTTATAATTCAAAGTAATTCAATAAAGCTATTGTAAGGTAATTATATATATATAACTGATATGATCTAGTAAAGTGGATCTAGTAGTAAACGAAAAATACATGTGTACATTTCGATCGATCTGTACTAATAGTAACAAAATTATAAGTAAACTCACATTTCGGTTGAAATATCTTCATCGTGTTTTTCATATCGGTTAGTAATAAATTTGATAGACTGAATATTTCAAAGAAAACCATGAAAAATTTCACATTGAAATGTCATATATTAGAAATAGAGCTTTCATTGCCACTTTACGTATACATAAAATTTAAATCAACTATGAATGTTTGGTTTAATTTTTAATAAAAATGTTTGTATATAGATGACTATACCGGTAGGTATAATACAAAGAAGTTGATATTAACTGTTTGGACGAAATAAATATTATATATGTGCGTGAAAATTTTCGCAATCGGATTTTTTCCGGCAAATATAAAATCATTAATTAGTCAAAATATTTTTAATCCGGGAATTAGAAACCCTTGAACGAGGAGGGATTATTATCGTCGGTGGAAATTAATTCAGTATTTCATACTGCTAATTTAATCATGGAAATCCGCCGACAAAACTATCCCTTTGTATAATATAATGTCGTCTGTAAGAAAATTCATTCTTTCAGCACGCACATAATATATTCGCATTTTGCAATAGGGCACCTGAAAATTTCAGCGTAAACAACGGTCTATTACTTTTTTATGCGGAAAATTTAATATGAAAACACAAACAAATTTTTATTATTAAACAGTTGAAATTTTCACAAGAATTTAATAAATAAATTTAGATGTTAGCAAAGTAGGAAAAAAAGATCGATCAGGCTGACGGGAAGATGTAACGAATTTTTTTTTAATTTAGATTTAAACGGATCGCTCTTTTAGCTTAAGCTGGGGAGGATTATATAACGTAAACAGTTTACGAGGGCGTTCTTTTTTTCAGGAAAATTTTAATTGAGGCGTTTAAATATTAATCAAAATTAACACTCATCCGTACGAAAAATAAATGCTGCTTCTTATTAAATAAAATGTACGAATGTCCAAAGGTGATAAAAATGTAAACAATTGACTATACATACATATTGTACATAGTATTGCCTATGTATTCGGTAAGATTTCAAAACTGCTTACTGCCTTGATAATTTAATTTTACGATTAAGATGCAATTTAGTAATGAAAAATCTGAGAAATTTTGATGACGAAAAGCGGAAAATCCTCCCCACACGGCCAAATTGAATTTATTCAACATTCTCTAATAAACGAAACGACTCTAATGGATTGCATTAACATAAAATCTCGCCACGAGCGTTCGAATCATAACGAAAGCTTTCAAATTTGAACCGTAATAACAAACTTCGTTTATGTTTAACTTTACAGCGTGTAATTTAATCGCATTTCGTTAACCGCTGCGAGCGACGGCAATTTCGTTTATTTGCCAAATACAAATACATAAATTAGACATTCATACTTCATATGTATAATATATACATATGAATGTACGCGCATTGATAAGAAAAGCTCGACATTTAAATACGCGATTAATTTCGAACGAGATGTGATCGCAAAATATATTCATACATCAGCGAATTTGATAATAGATATAACAAAAATATATATTGAAAGCTAAATATAATAATAAAGGAAATAAATTATAAATCAGCAGTAGACAAAATACATTTTGAAACACTGTCTTGGGTAATATGAATATATTTCTTAATCAATTCAAGCGCAAACCTTTATTTATCTCGAAACCAAAGGGTTTTCATAAATATAATATAATGACGAGAAATAAATTATTTATTTCTACCAGTTTGTAATGAAAAAGAGCATCGCCGAGAATATGAAAGAATATTCGGTAATTTTTCATTTTTTAACCTCAATTTAAAATCAAGTGTCAATGATCTTTTAGCAATTTGATCTAAAACTGTATGCTTCTCTATACTTTCATTTGAATCGAACTCATATTTGGAACGGTAAAATTTCCAAATGATTTTATTTGGATGATAAAAATAAATATTTAGGTCAAAAATATCTCGTGGGATTTATTTTTGTGGATTATGCGTTTAAGCGGAATAAATCATTTTATATTCGCAACTCGAAATAAAAACAAAATTGATTATTTTTATGGGTATACCGTTTTAAAAGTTCAAAACAGATTGATACACTCTAAAAAACATTATTATTTCGCCCACGGCGTGAAACACGAAGCTGGGGGGAAAAAATTGTTTGCGTGGAAAAAAATATGAAAGCTTCACGTGGAGAGCTTTTTTCAGATGTACTGTATACATATGTACACATACATATATTTATGTATGTATACAACATGCCAGTGCGAACGAGTGAAATATAAGCCACACACGTTTCGTTGGAAAAAATATTATTTACGTATTTTACTTACACGTATATATGTACGTACGTTTTATTATACATACAATATAATACCACGAATGTTAGTCTGGCAACTAGTGAACATGTATCATTTTTGTATTAAAAATAATATAATGTTGAGGTAGTTTAATTTCGTCATTATTATATGAGACGACGTACTAGTCTCACTCACATTAGATAGCATTTAAAATCTTATAAGTAAAGCAACAAAATAATATGAATTTACTAGGGAAAATTACAAAAATCCAACTCATGTTGATATTAATTACATATAAATAGACATTAGGTAAAATGTAAATCTATGTACATGTGTAGATTTATATCTTCTGGTGATTTTTGTTATGAACCTTGTACACCACCAAATAACTTCGCAATTTTGGTTTCCTCCCGCCGATAAATGATGAAATATAATGTATAAAATATTAACCTTGCCTGTAATCAATGATGAAATATATGTAATTCAATGTAGGCACTGCGCAATATACATATGTACATGCGCATGTGCATGGTGCATTCACGCTGAGCACAATGTGCAGCGCGCTGAGCCATAAGTACTAAAAATACATATGTACATATTTTTGAACAAAAATTTATTATGCTGATTATTATTCTTATTACCAATAACAATTTCGTATATTTCTGCCTAAAAAACGCACATACAAATATCTCATATTCATTTCAAAATTGTTCCGGGAAAATCTTAAATTAAAACGAGTATGAAAGAAATATTTCGCTTTATGAAAAATGTACTCGTGGAAGCCGGCAATTTCAATACTCCCGATTTATACTTTAATATAAAGTTACAAAGCGAGTTTTAATATCGGACGCTATTGTAAGTCAATATTAAAATATTTCATATTAAAATATTTACATATAAATATGTATATTAATATATCTACGTATTAATATCGTGCGAAAAAGTTGTATCATTTAAACCATGTCTGCGTGCCGTGTCGTATAACTGTGTACTAATTTCCAATCGATCAAAACTAAATATATATATATATATATATATATATATATATATATATATATATACATATGTATATATGACTTATATACTTACCGCTTACTTAAATAGAATCAATCACAATTTCACGTGTATTCATCGAAATAATTCATATGGGAAATATAATACAAACAAAAATTACAGTCTAATTGAAGCGATTTTCTATCATTAAATAAATTGTATACGCAATTGCAACTTTTACAAACAAGTCAGAATGGTATTAATGCTAATTTGTTTGCTTTATATTATACATATGTACTTCATTTAGATGCCTTTGAGCTTGTCGGGCTTTTGTTGAAGATAATTGCTATAAAGAGATACAAAAGATAATTATTTCGTGGGTAAAATGAATAGTCAATCGACTCCTTTACATGGAATACAAGTCAGATATTGTCAAATAATTAAAGCTTTTGAGAAAATCGAATGGAAATTTGGCACATAGGAAATTAAGATAGAAAAGATAATTATTTTGTGGGTCAAATGAATAGTCAATCGACTCTTTTACATGGAATATTTGTCAGATATTGTCAAATAATTTAAGCTTTGGAGAAAATCAAATTGGAATTCAGCGCATAGGAAGATACTTTTAATCAGTTGATCAAGCATTTGAAGCTTAAAAAGATCTACTAACCTATAATCACAGAACGATAAATATATCATATTTATTTCTTAACGTTTTTTAAAGGCGTTTGAGATTAAATGGCTTTACTATTATCTTTACTTTCTATCATTTATAATGTTTACAATACAGCTAGGTCTATTTAAAAGACTACCGTTATCTATTTTACACATTTTTGATCGGATTTATAATATTATCTTATTTTAATGTTAGTATTTGAAGCTAAGTTTACAAGATTCTATGCCTTGCAGGTTTTATCATTACGCTTACTTATAAATCCTAAATTACATTTTATTCAAGAGAAAATGAGCTGGTAGCGACTATTGTTTAATAGTTTTTGGATTTATTTGAGAGGCGTATTATTAAAAGTTTTACATTGAAGAATTCAGAGTTAATTAGAAGAAGATTTACGATGTGTACAAATGTTATATATGGATTCCGTATATCAATGCAGTTACATTTATAATGCATTTGGAATATGCTATATTTAGTTTCGTGTCGGTTTTATCTCAGCTAGACGTGCAATTGCACCGGAAAGAGCAAAGGTATTCCGAGACGGGGCGCGTCCGGGGAAAATCTCGGGAAATCATCTCTTCCGCTATCAAAGCTAGCTTTTCCGCTATTTTCAATTTTCCGAAGGCGCGCGTCTGTGCCCGCCGCTCGGCCGGAAGCTCTTCTGCTCTTCGAAAAGCTCATTGCGATTTTTCCCGTCGACAATAAGTCGATAAAGCTTTACGCGGGACTTCAAACGTCACATCCGGAAACCGAATAGCTTTATCATTTACCAGTATTTAACTTCGAATTATTTTCTTAAAATAATAAGGACCGTTTTATGTGAAATATTTTTCGGGAAAATTCGGATTCGGGTACATTTTAACTATACTTCCATTTAAGCAATCGTTTAGATAGCCAAACAAACAAACATTAATCTTTATACAATAGATACTGTCTCGGGCTGAAAAATCAATAAAAGTGAAACATGGTAATTTCAAAGTTATTGAAATGATTAAAGTTAGAGTAAAATAAGATACTACATACATTTATACCAAATTTAGTGGTTCTGAAAAGGGTGGTTACAAAGCCTACGAAAAACAAAAATTTATATTTTCGGAATATTACTAATTATGCAATACTAAATGTGACCAACCCACTTTATCTATGTATTTGAGGAATATAAGAAGGATAAAAAGCAAAATTCGGTAATTAAACATACACACATACACGTTCACACATACCGACTATGAAGGCATTTTCGATACAAATTGATTGCATTGTAGGGAAATTAACACAAGACAAAAGCTCTATTTCCAGTTGTCGGATTTTGTTCAATTTTTACTTACCTCTTATTAATTTATTACTTAAAATCAATATAAACATTAATCATATTAAATATCAAAATAAAATAAAACTTCTGATTTACAAATTCTGACCAAAACTTTATCAACTCTGAAGTTAGTAAATAAAGAATACAAATATAAATTTTTGGCTTGATACATTAAGGGGTGTGGAAAAAATCTTGCAGTCACAACATTTCTTAGGAAAAAAGAGGAAAAATCCCACTTCGGGTTTATTAAATTTTGTGATTTTTTTTCATCACAATACAAGCAATATTTAAGGGGTCGAAAAAATAGTGGAAGAAAAATCCAACAAGAGTAAACTGCCACTTCCTGTTGATAGGTGCTCACCAAATTTTATACATAACTTAGTATTACGCTTAAACTTATAGATGTGAAATTTCAGTTCAATAAACCAAAAGGTTTCTGAGAAAAACACAAAAAAACCTCGATTTTCTAGAGTAATAGTACTTACTACTCCCGGTTGAGGTAAAAAGATTTTTAAAATATTAGAGTATAAAATTTATAATTTCTATTACAAATAAAATTCTGATTTGGTTAGCGGTTTGGGAGAATTCAAAAACGTATACACCTATAAGGTACCATTTCCGGTCAACTTAGAGATTTAAAAAAAAATCACGTTGTATCGATAAGAATTTCAGTAACCGATACTAAGTTTCAGTACGATAGGATGAACGGTGTTTAAAAAATCCCTAAAATACACCCAGATACACACATTTACACACAGGCACACACATTTGGTCTAGATCATGAAAACGTGATCAGTGATCGAGTCTGAGTTCGAATCAGTCGAAATCTCGAGTTCGAATTTTCGCATCACAAAACTTCATCTTTTGTTACTACGTACATAGATAAAGTAAAAAAATTTCTATTACGCATAGTAAAATGTGTCAATACTTTCTAATAATGTTTAAATTCAGGAAGATTCGTCAACTCGGCGTGAACAGAAGCCATTTAATTTTCTCCGCAGTGAAACCGTTCACGTCCGAAATTCCGGTACATAAAATAAAACTGCAAATACATATTTACGTAATGGAAATTCCAAACCATGCAAATTTTACAGCCTATCGGAAAAACACTTACTTCATAGCCGCCCGTATTTCTACCGCACCCAGTGATGCGAACATCGCCTACAATACAAAGTTTCCTTTTATATGTATGTACGTATGTACATAACATACTGCGATCGATATTTAAAATTCCATCAGAATCTTAATCATCGCACGAATCCGATTCTAATTCTTCACTCGTTTATGTTTTTTATATATATATATATATATTTTTTTTTTTTTTTTTGCCCCATTTCCAATCATTAAAATGGTGATTTTTACCCCGGTTAATTTAGCAACCTTGAAGCTCGACCATGCGATCTATGCACACACGCTCATAAATCAAATATATGTACGTGAAAGTATTATTAATACGAAAATAATTCAAATCGTACACACGGGTATTATTAAAATGAAAATCTATTATGCGCGAATGTGGGCTTTTACGTGTTAACGCTAGGAAGCGCACACCCATAAGCTAAGTATGAAACACAATTCATCATATTTGCTGAGCTTTTGCAATACTTTGTCACTGTCACAAGTCAAAATTTGTGACACGCATACATGTACATAAATTTTGAGTGTATGTAATATCGCACCGCTATCTAGATGGGAAAAAATCGCATCAGGGCGACGAAATAAGCTGTACGATAGAAGTACTGCACTTAACGACTGAATGATTGCGTAAGTTGTAAAATAAAATAATAAAATATATGGAGGAATGGTTCGTTAGTATTTCTGCGAATTATTATACAGTAAAGAGACGTGTGCGGACGTTTGGCCAAATTGACAATTGGTCGGCAGACGCTTGGACGAACGGTCACTAAGCCAAAAGACGTTTGGGTGAACGGACATTTGCTTTAGTTTATTTATAATTGTTTTGTTTTCCAGCCACTACGTGGTAATATGTCATACCTGTCGTTACTGGGACAGTTGGGGCTTTATATCCCTAATAATTATGTGCATGTTAGACATCAACATTTGATAGTTGTACCCCCTGCTCGCACAGTTCTTTTTCGAATGGCTCCTATTCCAAGATATATTCGACTTCTCAATAAATCGTTGCTCCTGAGTCTAAATTTGATATTTTCCACCTTAGTGAGGATAAATTATCGGATATTATTCTAACATATTAGTCGGGTAGCCTGCGCTCATCATTATTTTCATAATTGAACATGTTGTATGAGTGTAATTTTCTTCTTAATTTTCTGATGTTTTGTTTTTGCAACTGGTTCTGATTTATTGGATCTAGCTGTGTAGTCAGAGCAAGACATTCGCTACTGTATATTTATTCAAAACTTAATATAAATAGATAAATTATTCTGAAATCACTTCAACGTATCATAAAAATGTGATATTTTAGACAAATTTAAGCATTAAAAACTTCATTCGGCCAAATATCCGTACGGCCTAGTGTCCGTCGAATATAATATTATATTTCCAATAAAAAATAAAATACATGTATGTACTTAATTTATTTAGATATCGTCTTTGCAAAAGATTTACTATTGTATTTTACATTTACTTTGTTAACACTATCGGAATTGAAAATAGTTTCATTTATTATGGTCGTTTGCAAAACTTCGTCATCAGTCTTGTTCTTTCTAATGATAGCGTTTGTATACCATTTTACAAATTGGTATACAAACATATGCATACACATATGTAGTTCTTCGTCAAAATTTTCACAAAGAATTGTCGGTCAATAGAAATATTTTAGTAAAAACAGCAGTTGAGTAATAAACAAATTTTATTTAAATATGATAATACTTCCACTAATAATCTTTTCAACGAGAGTTAATCGTCAAAATGTGAGAGCCAGGAATCCTTTTGAGACTATGCTAGACAGACAACCCCATCTTTAGGAATGTACCTATGCGTTATATAATATTATATATGTTCATATGTATAACGAACGCCAAACTCGTGTCAAAGAAATTCCTAATTATAAGCCTACTTTATATAAAGCCTAGAAATTTGAACCTCTAGCATAACATCCCTTTTGAAAGCCTATTGTTTAAATCAAACCTCGCATATACTGTATAGATATATTAATTTGTCAAACCTCTTATGGATCATACATCTATTGCATAAATACCTGTATATAATCTTCGTATCAGGCTTTTCAATTTCCGAAGCGGTTAATTTGATACTTCGATTGTATGCGGTCTTAGAAAGTGTGAAACCCATACAAAATTATCTGAAAACAATTTAAATCGTTTATTATAAATTGTAGTTTTATCGTGTAGTAAAAACGTACGCTATAATAAATATCGTATTTTTAGGGCTGCAAAATGTTGCCTTTACAAAATGAACACGTACAGCTAATGAATGATATATTGATTACTTATACATGTACATAAATAATGTAAAACCGAAAAGAAACAAGAAAAGCGTACCACATTTCAGTATTTCAAAACGAAATTGATAATTATCGTGATGAATTATCAAGTTGACATTGTCGGTTGAAAAATTCGTAAAAAATACACAATCGTTAAATTGAAGTCTCGAAATTGTGACCTTTTGTTGCCGAGTCACTGACAAATATGCGCAGTGTGTACACGCAAATTATGCAATTATTCGAATTAAATAGAATGTACCATAATGAAATAGCGAAATTAGCGTTCCCATTGATTAACTATCGAGCTATGTAATTGCAAAATTTGTCGCGGTGAATACCAACACAGTTGTACTTTTCGTATACAAATATTTTATATACGAAATCGAATATGATGCAATATTTTAATTGAAAAATGTATATTTTTTAACGTTGATACACAGCCCTAGATATATTTTTAGTGTGGGTTTATGATTTATGACCGCTCTGACCTGCGTGATCCCTAAAGTTGCCCACTAATGGAGAGATTTGTCTGCAGACAAATCGGCATACATATTTATGGCGATTTGTTTATCGTGGCTGTTTCTCAGCAACGAACTTTGGAAGGACTTTGTTCACAATTGCGATCCTTTTTTATTATTAATATCATTAAATAATTTAGCATATTTTATTGAGCAATGAGCTTTTCTATTTTTAATGTTATCCCATTAGGCAAAAGATTTTATGTTCGAAGACGACAGATTTGTATTTTATATCTGTTAGTGTTTCTACCAATATTTTCTTCAAATCAGGTAGCCAGAGAAACTCGGGACAAGTTTAATGACAAAAAAATGAGTATCCAATTTTTTTTAAATTTAGTTTGACATATTGTTTGCAAGCTTTTTATTAGTTTCACTAGAAGTTTGTTAGCGAGTCTATGTGAATTCGTGAGTCTATTTTAAACTACTTCCACTCATGATCGATTCGAAACTTTGCAAGAATACGAAGGTTGGCTAATAATATAATAGGCTAATGAGGCTACACGCTAGAGGAATAATAATCATGAACATTACATCACAATTGTCTGTCACATGACATTCTATTTGCTGAACGGTACGATTAAAAAACGTTTTAATATTGTATTAAGTTTTGAATAGTTAAGTTTTTTAATAGTTAATTAATAAGTCGAAGAAATTAAATTTAATTATTAAAAAAAATCCAACTTGTTCAACCCAAACTTTTATATATATTACCTATGTATATTCAGTCGTATAAATAAATTCGTTTAAGACAGCCATGCTTCCCAGCAAACAAATTTTGTATAAGGGCGAAAACACACAGCACGGAACGTGGCACATGGTTTTTTTTAGATACTTTTAAACATCCGAAAAAAATGTGGCATGCCCAGCACACACCATCCCAAAATCACCACCTGCAGTGTTTTCGATAAAATTGTTTCCTTGCTTGACAGTGGTCGAAAACTGTGTATCCCATATTTGAATAAATGTAGGAGAACCCACATAGCGGGGAGTCAAGCACACGAAGTGCCGTTGTTCCCCGTGTGATTATGCCCTAAATTTATTTATATCAATATTTATCCCCCACGCTAGTATAAATATTTACTATATATAAGAAAATTATTCTAAATAGGATAGTCATTTAGGCCGGTATTATAATTATTTTTTACATTTTAGAATATTTTTTAATACTAAATATTTTTTATTTAATAATAACAATAGCGAGTTTTTGAAAAACTATTTTACTATAATTTAAAAATCAAATCATTCGACCATAAATGCTTACGCGATAAGCATATACATATGAGCCGCACAACCAATCAGCGTGAAGTGGTCCACGTGGACTAAAACCATTGACCAATGGATGCATTTTAAGCATCCGCTATAGTTATGCCGATAATTCGTGCGCATACATTAAATCCATATTTGAAATTGGCGAAAGTCCAATTTTCTTCGTTTCGACAAATATCTCGCAAAACATTTAAAATAATGTTTTGTGTTTAAAATTATTTAAAAATACTGGTGACCTGGCCTGCCTTTTATTCCGTTTTTCCGAGATTCTGGACATATCGAATTAAAAGTGATAACAGTTTGTGAATTAAACCAAACGGAAAAAGCATTTTTGGAACTGAAAATTGAACTTTCAAATATAACGGCTCATATCATCATCATCAATTACAGTATTTAAGTTGAAATATTTAGTAAAGCAAGAATTTTTCGGTACTATTAATTCGCACCCTTGCAAAATATGTACATACATACAATTAAATTTTCAAATAATTTACTAGCTTTTGTATGAATGTGAGCGAATAAAAAACTTTAATATACGTATTTACATAAAATTAACAAATTTAAATAAAAGCTCGACACCATTACTTCAAGCACGAATATATTTAAAACAGTATGTGTTTAAATTATCAACAACAAAAAAACATATACATATATAACAGTTGTATATACATATAATGGGCATTAATAAAAAAGGCAAACTACTGATGCCGCCCCCATTTTTGGCAAAGTTGCTGAGCGCCCCCTGCGATCGTCCGTGAGCCTCGTTGGCCGGCACGACCCTGCACGCCCTCACACACCCCACACACACACGACCCACCATGAAAAGTGTGATAGTGTATTGGTCGCGTAATAATGCACGGTAAATAAAGTAAGGGCGGGCGCCCAGCTTACATGCAATTCACGGGAATTTGCGTGCCGCTTAATAATTTATACACGCCATGAAAAATTATACACCGCACACCTACTCGTATTTTAATTAACGTATTAAGTTTGATAAAGGCACACACACACACACATTTAAGTTGCAAATTTATTATATGCTATATAATACAGGGAGCGATGTGTGCCACGTTGCAAATCGATATCGTTGAATGTGCAATTAAGTGGCAATAATAAACAAATTCATTGTGAGCTGGTCAAATACTTTCAGTCGATCGGGTATTATAAATTTATATGTAAAAAATGTCACTTGGGCACGAGCGATCTAATTTGTGTAATGGTCTATCAGATTGGTTGGATTCGCGCTAATGACTTGACTTGTCGGTATGTGTGTAATTTTCATTTGGAATTTGTTCTTATCAGTCGCGTAGATAGGTTAATCAGTAAAGCGTTTTGATGTTGATTGAGCCTCATTAGTAGTATTGTAGGGAGTTGTACGATTATATCAGATGTATGTACATATGTATGAACATTTTTATTTTTGAATGATTTCAAATACAAAAAATGGGTATTGAATAGCACAATTTCAATTTAACAAGGCACGACAGGAAACTAAACATTTATTTTAATTTTATTTTACAAAATCAGTTAATCAAGCACACTCGTCTAACAGATTGCTCCAAAGCGACGAGTGTGCTAAGAGGTAATAAGTAATAAGGTACATAAGAGGTGTAATAAGATTAGCTGACGTAAATACATACATACATAACTGAGCGAGTAAAAAGATTGGAATTGCAATGTAGCTAAAAAGAATGGATGAAAAGTGTTCAAATTGCACCCAAGAGAGTGTAAAAGGGTGCAAACAAGATAGGCGGGGTTGGGATCGTGAGTGTTGAATAGTGTTATTGATGATGATATATTTTTAGAAATATAATAGAAACTTTAAAGCTTTTCTTTGAAGACATGTGATTATGCTTCTACGTGCTAAAGATATATTGTTTCCGAATTCAATAAGACGAAGGATACAATACAATATAATCAAAACGAATCTGGCTCATCTTATGTATTTGCCTCTTCTTCTTGTTCCACAAATTTGATTTGTAAAATTACGAATTCGATTTGTAAAATGACAAATTTGATTTGTAAAACGACGAATTTGATTTGTAGAATGACGAATTTGAAATGTAAAAACTGTAATATTATGTATAAATATACACAATTCAAACATCAAATGTACATAATTACTAGATTGCGCGCAAAAATTCTAGAAATACATACATATTTCCTACACGATACAACCATAAACGTTAAACGGCATGTTAAAGGACATTTCAATATTGTATTGAGTATTAAATAGTAGTAGTTGAAAATCTATTGTATTTTCTGAGTGGCATGATTAAAGAACATTTTAATATGTACGCCCCAAGGTTTTATTAAGCCTTTATTAGTCATACAAAAGAAATTCTTCTAAGACAATAATGCCTGTCTGCAAATAGGTTTTGCACATCGTTTACTATTTAAAATTTATACTCCACGCTTATATACATACATTTATTTATTTGATTTATTTAAAAAAAAACGGAATAATAATAAGTTTAAAAACTGTAGGTATACAAACCACAAAAAAATCACACGAATAATAAAAATAATGCAAGATTGTTTTTAATTTGTAAGAGTGCTTCTATTGAACGTCTGCGGTATCATTGTGGTTTAAAATAAAGTTTTAGTTTGCGGTTGGAACTTGCGGTAGTAACCTATCTACCCATTTTCCGAGGAGGATTTTCAGCTCGTCGTAAGTTACGCTGTCGCAGCACGAAGGTGACGACGCCGCATTTTTATTGCCCGTCGGGTGGTTATGGCCGACTTATTTATGAGCGGAAAACCATCGGTCGCCGAGTGAGGTTTCTCTATAAAATTTATTATTGATGGAATAAAATAGAGGGCCCGTTTTCCCACCGTCTTGATTATGTCCGTCCCTAACGCATAAAGATCACGTGCCGGCCCTGGACTGCCGGGTTAAACGTTCCCGTTGAATAAAATAAGCGAGTCTTTCTTTCTCTCTCTCCTCGTCTATCTTTCATCTCCGTTTTCCTCTTTGTATACCACATATATGTAATACAACAGAGCTGATTTCAAAAAACAAAATGGTGCGTCAAATTATTCAACCGACCCTAATGCGAAAGTTCGGACGGACCAAAGGGTACGAAAATATAACCCACATTTTATATTATACATACAGTCGCGCAAAATGTATTCAAAATATTTATATTTGAAATTTTCGTAGTTGTGATTCCTCAAATTTTGAATGATCTATTATATTCGAGCAATTGACCGTACAAAACCGTATATAGACTTTTCCGGACGGATTATGGTAGATGGAAATATGTTTCCTATTCAAAAAATATTTTGCTTTTCCCTCAAAAGGTGTTATCAAATAACCAACTGCGAAACATATTATATTTCTAATATGAAATATTTTTTATATTAAAATGAATATACATACATATGTACATATGTATAAACGTTCACTATTCAAATCCAAATGTTATATTAGGTACACCAAAGTTGATATATTAATACATGGTATCTTTACTTACAGCGTTAACATTCAGCATTCCAATATATGCTTAAAATCAAAGTTATAGTTTTTCTTTTAGTAGATGCTTTTATTTGAATTAAAGCCACTATAATTATAGCAATAGTATCAGAGTAACAAAAAAATCACGATATTTACTTACAGGGAGCATGGGACTAAACAATCTTTACTAAGTTTTACCCCCTGAATTCGAATATGACAATAATATTGACATACAGGGCTTTTTTCTCGGCATTTTACATGTTTCAAATGAATATTATATATTATTATTATCCATGGCTATATCCTAGTGTATTCCTATTAGCACTTTTTTAAGCTATTAAATGGGATAATACACAATCCTCAGGTTCTTAATGAATGTAAGTTGTATGCACCTAGTAAATTCAGGGACCTGAGGAATCGTGATTTGTTTTCTCCTCCTGTGGCTCGCACAAACATGTTGGCAACGTCTCCAATATCTCGAGCAATATATCTGCTCAACTGGGTAGCTGGTGAAATTGACCTATTCTATGTAAACTGTACCAAACTGGTTGAGTGGTTGTTGAGCAACGCCAGCGGTTGATTTTATCAATTATAAATGTCAATGATTTTTCCATCAAGATATAACAGGTTGTTATTATTATGATTAAGGTTATTATTATTATGATGTTATGATTGTATGACTGACCACAGTGACGCGTTAGAGCTCTCTGCAATATCATTGCGGCTAATATTTCAAAAATAAAAAAATAATATGTATAATGTATAATATAATTTGAATATAATGTTTTCTAATAAAAAATCTTGACACTAAGTAAGTTCTGGCACATTTTTTTTCAAAAAAAAGCCCTGTTGACATAATATTCAGATAAAAAGTCAATCCTTATAAACGTGTATAGTTAAAAAATGAACGAAATAAGCTCATGATATTACGGAAAAAAAATGTATATTTTTGAGTTTTAAAATGTGCTAGATAATTAATTATAAATATTTGTTTCAAAGCAATAAAAAATCTGAATCATTAGAAAAAATATGTGACTATTTTTTTTAATACTCACTTTTGGCACGGCAATACTAGATTTTGAATTAAATACTGCAAAAGCCGAAAATCTGTAAAAACTTAATATTTTTTTTAAACACTCGCGTCTTTTAAACGAGAGCAAGCCAACGAAAATCATTGTCATGTTTGAATTTAGTGCGTCCCACTTAGTACAGATTAATTAGTCTCCGCTCCGATATATTTACTTTATTTTTTGTTTGCTCAGCGTAATTGAAATCAAAATCAAAACAAATATATCGTAATAATATGATTCTGTTTTGATAAAAATTTTTTAGCTGAAATTAATATACATAAATAAAACGTTCATATTTATTTTTAACATTAACATGCTATTACTGATTCCCGAAACTGTACACGTTGTAATATTTTTATACCGTCATTCATGGCTATTTTTATATACCGATTTGATTTAGAGAGCGAGTCTGATCCTTTTGAAGTACCAAACGTATTAATAGTATAATAAAACATTTCATTTGACATTTTCTTTGTATAGACTTTTAGGGACGAATATTAAATTAGGCCGTCGATAAAAAAAATACACCCGCCTGAAACATCTCCCGACAAAGAAATACGATATATCTGTGTATGTAAATATACATATACATTAATATATACGGAAATAATTTCATCTCATATTGAATTTATATACTTATGTTCATATGTGTGTATATATATATACACATTGGTGTATTTTATCGTGCAAACGCACACATTCCGAATTATAACATCAAACGGAGTCATAAATCAACCGAACGACGATTCATGACAAATCGCAAATCAGATAAACATGAAAGTACAAATCTACACATCAACCGATTTGATTGATCGTCTCTGTATGTGTGTATGCATATGTATGTATATCGCTATTAAACGCATGGAGGGCGATTTCGCGTCAATGCGCCATGCAATGGTGTTCGGAAAGTTATGCAACCGTTTATTTCTCGAGCGTCGCAAATATCGATATAAGAGCTTTGAATGTGGTGAAGATTTTTATCACGATTAATTAAAAATGTAAAATAGCCCGCTGCATCTGAATATTTAAATAGATTGAGTTTTCTTGAAGAATATTATATACATATAGAATCACTTATTTCATGGTCGCCAATATTATCTTTTACATTTACTTTGCGAATTTAATCAATAAATTGTATTCACTGAATGAAGTCATATATGTACATTTATAAGACTAAGAACATTTTTGGAAATATTTTGACTCAAACCTGCAGACTGACTATATGTCACTAAGCCAAATAAAAAAAAACATGCTCTATTCAACAATATTTGCATTTTTGCAACGAAAAAAATAGTCTTTGAATTATATTAATTTTCATTTGAACAAATATTTAAAGAGTAACTCAGTAGCTAAAGCTTTGATATTTGAAATATATTTTTGATAAAGTTTGTTTCATAATTCATTTATTTTGTTTTGTAACATATTTATTGTAATCATTGGAACTGACAATAGTTTCACTTATATCGATTATTTACGTGATATCCTACAATTTTCGATACATTTTTAGGAGCATTTCGATTATGCATTAGGAGTATGCGGATTAACTGTAGGCTTATTTATTTATGTTACGAAGCCTGTTCTAAAAGATGATATAAGTATCATTGCCATCTGATATATGATCTCGGATTTATGGTAATATTAAAGACGATGCGTATTTGTATTATATTATATAACCTAAACGCTAACCAATGGACGAATGTAGTTGCATATAAAAGTTCGTTCGATTTTAAAAAAATATTTGAATGAATTTTGAATTCAGTAAGTTGTCTGAAAAACGGTTACCGGTAATTGAAAAAATTCGATTTGTTTTCGACACGCCATTCGTTCTATCTCTGGATTATACATATTCAGGTGTCTGTCAAATTTCGACACACGCCTATTACACTGTCGTATGCATGTTCACGTCGAAACATCGAAGAGAATACTATGGCACGCTCGGGAAAACCACCGTAAATAGGTGGTATAACTCCGATATACACCAAGCCGATAGATATTTTCCGATAAAAGCCAGTTGAATTATGCATGAAAAGCTTTTCCGACCCGAGGGGTTGAGGGAAACGCTAGGGAAAATGGTCGGGAAAATGCACTGAAGGTATTTAGCACGATCGCTCCGACGTATGTACATCGACAGCGATTAACTCTTTCCCATCTGAATTGAAAAGTCGGCCGGATTTTCCTACTATTTTCCTTTTTTTTATCTATTTCCGTAGATATACACTGCGATGCGGCGGATGAATAGACGAGGAGGTGTCTCTTTATTTAGCGCGAAACGTAGAGTTACGACATTGAAAGTCTACGTGCCCATTTAGAGGGATCTTGTGTTGATGCCGGTTTACTTTTTGTTTTATAAATAGATTTTCTGTTGGATTCTTTTCTTTTTCGTCATAAAATACGGTAGTAAAAACTTGTGCAGATCTTTAAAGGAAGGATGGCGGAATTCTGCACCGCCGTCAGCTTGTCAAAGTTTGCAAAAATTATGTACCAATTTTTATTTTCATCAAAACTATACAAAAATGTTCCTCGAACAAAAATGTATAACTTCATTTCGTTTGTAAATAAAAATGTAAATAATTAAAGTAGAAAAAATAAATTTCACTCATTTTGAACTGTCTAGTAATGACAAATTTTCTCTAATGAGCCTCTAGACTTACATTCTAATTCCTGTTATTAATTAATTAATTGTCACATTTGGTATTGAGATAAGGCGCAAACAAACATGTAATTAGCTCGTTGTGTATGAACAAGCAAACATTATATGTAATTATGGGGGATAATTCCGTTTGTTTTTATATATAAAAAAATGTAGGTGTAAAAATCGATTAAATTTACACTGCAATCACTTACACACAAATGTGTAATATATCAATTTTATAATGTAATACAAAACCGTCACAACTTTATAAAACAAAATGAAATTATGAAATTTTTCTGGTAAATAAATTAATTTTGATTCCATGACATTATTACGAGACGACAAAAAATCATTCATCCATCAAAAATTATACACAATTTTATATTTATATTAAATTAACGCTACTGGGACTTTCAAATTTCAATTATGCTCATTTATTCATTTCAGTTGCTAAAATTCACAATCTAAAGCGGGTATATGTAGTTATTTGCAAAAGTTAACACAATAAATAGTCTTGGAAAAATAACGTCATGGATTATTAACCAAGTTTTCACCTCACAAAGGTACATAATAAAAATTATATATAGCTGGTTTTAAATGTAAAAGTAAACTGTATTAATGACCAATCTTTTATAGTGAGTAAATTTACGGAGACTTTTATATATGGAATAAAACACACTTCTCTTACTAGTGATATAAAATATGTACGCCGTCGTACGATAAACAGCGTAATTTGTTTTCAAATTCAAATCTTTAACTTTGATTAGACGGCTCAAAAGTCCACGAAACAAATTGGCCCATCATACATGTACATACATATACATATACGTTCGTATATATTGTTACGACCCTTTTCCGGCGAAATTTCATCGCATTTCCAATTTCGAGAATCCGCTTTTGTATTTTCTTTATCCTCTCCCTCTCTCTGCCTTTCCGGTATTGCACCTTTTCGATTCGATTTTGCGAGGGTACGAATCTCCACCTACGTATACATCGAACGTATCGGTCGCCAGTCAAATGCTCACAAATTCTTTACTTTTTTTTTGCCACGTGAAAATATATTTTCCTGGAGAAAATGGAGGCGAGAAGATTTAATCGAGACGAGCTTTCTCCCCTTAAAGCTCTAAAGGGGCGTCTTTAAAAAATTCACTTGAAAAGTCTCGAACGCTTTTCAAACCATCCCCACGCACTCGAACGATCGCACCCTCGGGTTACTCTCAAGTACCGCAACGGCGAAGAACAAGCAATACTCGAAAAATATTATGGCATCCGATAAAGGAAAAAAGCTTCGAGGATTTTCCAAGCAAGCCTCACTCACCCCTTTCCCAAGTTCGACAATAACAATTTGAGTAATTAATATGCTTGCACAAGATTTATCACAATATTTCGGTGCCCCCGATCGGCCTATATTGCATACGAACACGCCACACACACACTCCATACGCGCGCATTAAATTAACCCTTTAAATGCCCCGCCTCGGTAATACCGATTTGCAAGGTTAATTAGGTAATAGAGAATGAAATTATGCGCTTAGTTTTCAAAAGGAAATAATTTGCGTTAAATTTTAACGGCCAGTTTGTGCTATGGCGTATTTTAAATCGAGCGTTGCGGCTTTGCCTTGTGATGGAAATTTTTATAGTGTATGACTTAAAAGAAACTTGATGATATCGCTTTTTCATTTACATGATTTTAATGTTCAATTTTAAGACGTATTCAAATAGTTTAATGTACATAAGTTCTGATTCTTGATTAATTTATGTTTTAACCAAGCAAACATTACTCGTATAACTCTTACTGTATATATATATATATACATATGTATTTGTAAAAGGCCTTTTCAAAGAGTCAATTTTACTGTCGTTTCAAAATTTGCGTTCACAAACAACAAATTAAATTATATCATGCTTTAATAATAAGTACAAAGATATAAAAATAGCCGTTTAGAAGCATATTCTTCAATTGTGTCGTAAATGGGATAGTGAATTAATACTTAATGCGTGCTAACTATTGATAGGTTGAGTTTTTTTATTAAAATTTGTAACATTTGTTGCCTCACAATGCAACTTTTTAAGGAAACTGTTACTAAGTGGGTTCCCAAAGTCGTTTCCAATGGTAAGAAAATTTTTTTTTTCAAAAAAATAAGTTTCGTAGAATTTCAACTAAAGAAACCTTGTCAAAGGTGAAAATAAGTCTAGACTGAACTATTAAATATAATATTTAACTTAATAATTCAAGGATTAAATTGTGATACGTTAATAAAGCCGACATTTTAGCAATTAATTATAATTATAATACCTTTTTGGCAGTTCGAAAACTCCCTATAAATTTGAAATACCTTTCTAATAATAACGTTCTTATAATAAAGTGAATTTTAGAATTGATGAAGGCATCATTTTGAAAGGAATCTAATTTTATCAAATTAATAATTCCAACAGATTCGATGACGTGTTCGAACAGACAAAAGCTAAAATAGAAATTTAATTAAAATTCACATATGATTGAAACATTCCAATTGGAGCGAAAATTAATATGAAGGATGATATGAATATAACACTTTTTGAAGCTAATGTGAATTCGAAATCCGACAAGAACTGACAATTTATCCAATTATCTCGATGTAAGTCTAACTTTAGTACTGTGACGGTTCCAATCTAAAATTGACTACTTGCTCATTACTCTCACGAATTCAGCTCTTGGCTTTATACTGTTGATGAATATTATATGACAGCGGTTTGATTATAATTTGGATACATTGCTTTAAATAACATGATATGTATCGTAATATATGTATGTACACATTTAGCTAGCAAACTAGTAAAGCCAACTGATCAATCAATCATGCACACTCGTATTAACAGACTGCTCCAAAGCGGCAAGTGTGATATACAGATTAATTATTAATTATATGTTTAAATTAAACACTACTTCTATGGTTGAACACTGTACAGAAGTATTGTAAGTATTATACAAGCAAATACAAACAACGACTAATATCCACAAAGACATATTTGGAAAAATTGCAGCATTTATACAAATCGGTAATAATGTGAAACGTAAAGGAGGTTTGTAAAAAATCGAGATGCTGAATAACTTTAATTTTTGACAGGGATGCCAATATGTTGGAACCGTTTCAATAAAATCAAATAAATTGGCAAACTCTCATATGAAACGATTGGCTTTGGAGTCACGTACACAAAGTCTGAATAGTAACACACAGCAGGGATAGAACCCGTGACCACATAATTGAAAGCATTATATGCTAACCATTAATCTGTGCTGCTGGTTAGTAAAAGTAAAATAGTAAAATGTTTAACTATCGTTTTGAAACGTACAAGCAATGCATTAAGTGGTGTAATTGTCGAATTGATACAGCTGGAAAAGCGTTCGACTTCATTTTCAATAAAAGCCGCTTATGTATATTCGATAAACAAAAACGCAAGCCGCGCTGAACCGGGCGAATCAAATAGCTACCATTTAAAAATAAACACAAACAATCAAATATTGAATTTTGTCGTCGCGTTTGGTATTTGTGCGGAAAACTACCCGAGTCGATTGCCGTGATTTTTCCGTCGCGTGTCACTAATGCGTCCTCGATGGCATGTTTTTCCGAAAGTCGTGTTTTCAAACGTCCTCGCTAAGTGCGAAGGTTTTTATGTCAGCCATTTTCATTTCTTTTCTTTTTTTACTGTACTTTTCACCTTTGCATATAAATACATTTCCTTTTGAAAATTCGTCGAATGCGACTTTTTTTCAGGAGCTTTTCCGAACGCTTCGGATCTAGCGTTCACCTAAATAAACAAACTTGAACTGTTTCGAAAGTTTTTCCTACGTTATTGAAGAAAAATAGCTTTTCGACACGCTAAAACCATCTCCACTATAGTAAATGCACCAAATAATCAACATTTAAAACCATACTAGGTTTGAAAGAAATTCATGTTAATTACTTGTCTATGTCTGGTTAATATATTTTATTAGATAAACTTTCAGACCTTTTATATGAATCCAAAAAACAAAAAGTATTTTTATGAGGGAAAATTTTATTTTGATCTGGATACAACAAATAGTTTCATTTTTATTTATCTCTTTTTAACATATTTTTTTTCCTGACTACACAACTACTAAATATTATTATTTGCTTCTCGCTTAGTTGCAATATGCATACATATGTATGTATATCAAAAACTGTTACAATAAATGTTTGCCGGTTAAATCAAACAGTTTTATTCAAACAATACATAGGTGGAAGCTATTTTTTCGC
This sequence comes from Arctopsyche grandis, assembly GCF_051622035.1. Taxonomy (NCBI): domain Eukaryota; kingdom Metazoa; phylum Arthropoda; class Insecta; order Trichoptera; family Hydropsychidae; genus Arctopsyche; species Arctopsyche grandis. The sequence goes on from NC_135356.1 coordinate 22,507,890, forward strand.
CGTTTTTATTGTATAACTTTTATCCAGCGTTTTCAGTTTTATTTTAACAGTTACGATTTTAAATGTTCCATTCAAATATTTGTTTGAAACAGTACTGCAATAAACATTGTCTGTGACTAAAAGTAGATTTACGAGATTGTTTGTTTTTCTTCTGCCTACTTTTATACGATCGCAATATTGAATCAATATCGGTATGAGAACATTGATCACATTCGACGAAACGCGCAGTATTAAATCCTCATTTTCTTTTAAAGTGGACTTTTCGGTTTTTGGAATCAGACGATTCAATTTCGTCAAATGCGCAGAGGCGGAGGAAATCAAATACGACCAGGAAATGAATCTGGGCGACCGCGTTATCCAAAATAGAAGCATCTCGCTCACTGGCACAGCGAGACTAGCTATTTTCCTTTTAAAACGAATGCCGTTATTTATTTTGATATTTTAATATAGCTAGATGGAGTTGGCGTTCTAGAAGTTTTCCCAAAGTCCACGGCGCACTCGCTACAGCTGAGGGATGAGGGACGGTAATAACGTTTCGAAACGGCAAAAACTTGTTCACAATTCGACAGAAGGGGGTTTCAGGAGAGCGAGGGGTGGTGGGAACTGGGCAAAAGGGGGTGGCAGGGTGGGTTAAATCGTGACCGAACACAATAAAGCGTACCGAGTTACGACCGCAAACTTTTTTCATATACACAGAACAACAACAATAATAATATACGCGAAATCGCCGAGCAAAAAGCGACCCTCGTAACCGACCCTTGCTGAAAATTTCCCCCGACCCTGGCGAATAATATCGAATCGGCAATGCGAAAAGGCTGCATCGCGTCGCACCCTCTTGCGGATATTTGTATGTATGTACATATGTAAAATATGTATCATGCATACATACATACATATATAGATCTCTCTCCTACGCTTTAAAGCAGGCCTTTGGCCTAATTGGCAATATGTACTCACTTTGACTTGGTTAACGGATTGCATAAATGCATCAACGCTGGTACGAGCTGCCAAGGACTATTTACCGTTGAGCTGAATATCGGATCATGATATCGGAGCTGAATTTCGAGGGAAATATTTCGTGATGGTAAATTTTGTTAAGCCCCAATTAGTAACGATTTTCAGATTTTCTTTGATATGACAGAAAAATTCGAAAAGCATTAAATAAAAATATTTTTAGTGCAGTTTTATATTTACAGTATGGCCTATTTTTTTAATATGGATTTCATCTTTTCAAAAGAAATGCATATTTTATATTGACTTGGCTTCTTTTTGTAGACTAGCCACGTTAAATTTTAGATACATATATATTATATTGTACGTTAAAACTACTTAAATGTAGTTTTTAAGGAATATTCTTATTGCCGTCTACAACGAATTGAACCTGAATATGATATTCAAATGAAAATTTGTATGAAAAATATCAAAAATAACGCAAGTTACAAATTTATAGTTATTAAAACTTGATACGCGAATGATATTCCGAAAAGTAGACAATATTATCAAAAATATACGGATTCTAATTTAATATTTCAGATTGTATGAAAGTGGTTCATGTTACGAGTGTCGAAATTATATTTATACATGGTTAAATTAAATCAGTTGCTTCCTGAATAATCTGAATTCTCCAAAATTTAATTATGGACAACGTTCAGTATAACATTTCATGAGTATATCAAATATTTATGCCATACATTTCATGAGCCTAATATAAATTATCAACACGTTTCCGAGTCTGAATATAATTAATTAACATCGTATTTGACATTCGTTTGAACTATTTACACGGTAAAATTAATTCTATCGAAATGTTGTGATGTTGATTTCGAATTCCAAAATGTGCTAATTCTGAATTCGATATATATAAATATATACATAATTGCACTTTTGTCGGACTTCCCGATTAATCATGCTCGTCAACTATGTACTATTGAGGCTGATATCATGATGACCTCTTTCCTTCAGTATTCACGCGAACCATTGTGGGTTGGTTTCTAAGGGTTCTTAATTTATCTGTAGACAAATCGGCAAACACGTATCTGGCATTTTGACTATCGTCGTGGATTCCCAGAGACCAGCAACATGTCTTCCAACAGATATAGATATTTTTAACATAAACTTTTGTTCAAAACACAATACAATCGATAGAGACTCGACTTCCATTACATTTCTACCTGCCATTTTTTTCTACACTTGCCTTACTGTGCTAAAACAATCTTCTAAGCCACTATACTATGCTGGACTCCAAACATCCAGTTAAAAATGTGTGTTTTAAATTAAAATAATGCAAATTCTTAAAGCTTAATTTTTGTAATTAGCTAATTAAAATCGTTTTATCGAGTATTTAAAGTTGAATAATTTAAAATAAGTGCAAGAAATAAATAAAATAACAGCTAAAACAGAGTTTTCATTTTAATGCGGATATTATTCACACACAGACCGTTGAGAAAATAATTATATCTGTCGATATTGGTCGATGTTTTTATTTCGTAATAGCATAATTCAAAATATATAGGGTTTGATGAGAAATACATAAAATATGGAGACCAGCATTTAGTATATTTGGAAAAATAAAATAAAATATAAATCCTCGCTATCCATCGCAGGGTGGCAAGTGTTAAAGCTGTCGGAAAGGTTCTGTCGGCAAACAAGTCTGCCGATTATCTGACGAAAGACAAATAGTCAATTCTAAAAACCATTTGATCGAACAAAAAATATTTTTTCGATAGTAGTTTTATTAAGATAAAAAAGTGTGTATTAAAATTTTTTCAAACGATATAGCATATTTTGTAAGTCAAGTGTTTGAAAGGCAGTATAATCTTTTGTAAATATTACACCCCAATTACCTGATAGATTATGCCATATTGTTAAAAAAGGCTTAATAATTGACAGATAAAGTCGCTTAAAGTTTCGCGATGGGAAATAAATTGCTTTTGTAATCAGATATTTATCTATCAGTTAATAGACTCCACTAGACACGTCCAGAGATGATTAAAGTATGAGGAAGCAGTTTGAATTTTTTACGTTAACCGTTTCACGTGCACGAATGCACCGTAATTGCTAATTACACCGACGAACACAATTAAGGAGATGTTCAATTTGCACACGGGCCATAAACTCTTACCTCGGTTCGGTTAATAAGCCCGGGTTCGACATGATGAAATCGATCCACGTACAGGTTATTACTCATTTAATTACCATTTAGAGCGGTAAATTGGGGATTAATATACATATGTATATGTACATATGTATGTATATACAGGAAGACAGCGTGAGGAGAGAGAGATGGAAATATCGAACCACGACGATTGATACCTGTCTACTCCCGTCTATCCGCAATATTACAGAAGATTATGGTTTGCGGGATTGGTTATTGTGAGCGTGGACATTGATTTATAGACTGTTCGGTTGAATGCTTTCGGTCGTCGCTTATTCGGTTTTGGGCGAGTTTCGGGTGGATTTGGGGCGGGTTTTTAGCGTGGGGGTGGGTGGGTGGTGATTAATTCAAATTACACCTGCTCTTGCCTGCTGACAGGGCGACCGGTTCGCATTCGCAGTCCTGTTCACTAATAATAATAATATAATAAATATTTTGGACAGCCCTGGGGGGGTTTCGGATCGGTCTTTTAAACGAACGTGTACCCACTCGTTAGTAGGGCTTCGAACAAGCTTGTCGATTTCGGATCGATTCAAAAGTTCTTGGAACCCATTATGGGCTTATTCGCTCACTTGAGTACTGTGCGAGAGTATGCCACGGTGATTGATGGGGACTATACCCTCTTTACGTCGATAATACGGTGTATTATGTAGGAGTGGAATAAGTCCAGATTTCTAAAATAATTGAGTTAAGCTGTTTACAAACAAGCTTAAGTTTTAACGATAAGCAAATAATAGCATGTTGTTCATCCTTCGAATCAAAATCAAAACTCACAACATATTACATATGTACATGTAATACAGACGTACATGGCATCGAATATAAAAATAATTGACCGACTATTGACCGAATAAACACTTGGCCGACGGGCACTAGACCGACGGACGCTTAGCCGAACGAACATTTGGCCAAACGGACACTAGGTTGATATTTGACCGAATAAAATTTTTAATTATTTAAATTTATCAAAAACACATTAAACTTTATTGATGTCAAAGTAGTTTTGAAATATTGTATCTGTTTTTAGTAATTACACAATTTTGATACATAATCGGCCTAATGTCCGTTCGTCCAAAAGTCCATCGACCAAATGTTCGTTCGGCTAAGCTTCCGTCGGCCAGAAGTCTTAAAATTGCTACATTATAGAATAAGAATGGCGTTTCGTAACAATAGTAATAAGTATCCAGCAGAATAGCTTGGTGGTTGCGTCAATGCTAACTATCGAGAAATTCCCGGGTTCGAGCCCTGGGCTGACCCCTATTTAAAATAATTTACTACAACTATTTTTACAGTTCTGCTGATCAGAATTGGATATTTGTGACTCCAAGTCCATCGTTTCCTATCAAAGTTTGTCAATTCAATTTGATTTCATTGTTGAAGTGGTTCCTCAAAAAATTGGCAAAAACCATTCTACTTACTATTTGTCACCACTATTTGTATATGATTTCAAATTTATAAACTTTAAATTTATATATGTATGTACAAATTTAATACCATAGGTGTCGCTCAGGGGCGGCCCGTAATGGCTTTGTGGTATAATATAAATTTAAAAAAGCCTGATAAATTACAGTTTTGTACATATGTATTTACATAGCTCTACGTATAAGTACATTGGTCGAATCGACTTCGGTTCCGGTAATTATTTGAATATATTTATGAGGTATGATATAAAGCTATCGCTTGGTGAATAATTCATTATACTATTATGGAAGTGTAAAAAAAATATTAAGCCGTATTAGAAAATTCTGACATAAAAAGCTATGAGTCCCGTGGGCTTGTTTCCTTATTAAAGTGAGTGCATATAAATTTCGATCTCAATCAGTATAAAATATTGCGATATAAACGTTTGCTGATATTTTCAAATAAACGGTAAACACAAATGTTACATTTCGTATAAATTATTAACGTTAATAAATGGTTACCTTTGGTATATTCAATTTCAAAAGCTGAAAATTGGATTTGGCGTGTACATTTCAAAGCACTCTATTCCTCTCACTGTATTTACCTTTATCGAATGTTTGCTGAGTAGGCTTAAATAAATATGCAGAATGCTTATTGAAATATCTACGCTTTTCATCAAATATGAATCATGCAAATATCAGTTTTAAAATGCGATCCTTTGAATAGAGAGAGCATTTTAACAATTTTGTACACCAATAATAAAATATAAACAATACAATCAAATATGAGTTGAATTAAATTCAAAATTGACAAAAATTGACAAATAAATTTAAATGATAACCTACCAAATCATTAGTACAAATACTAAAATTTTCAACTTGATGTGCATACAGGATTTCCCACAACTGCAGAAGTTATAGTTATATAGCACTGAAAATCGAACATCTAAAGATTGCGTTGAAAATCAATACAGCGAAAATTGCATCCTGCATCTGCATCCTCTCGATCTCGACATTACAAATCTGCATCCTCTCGACTTTACGAGTGATGCAGTAAAGTGCAAAGAATATGATTGCGTAAGATTGCAACGATAGTTTTATTACAGCTTCCAACTGAAGTCACATATAAACATATAACACATATGTATATGTATATGCAATATACATATGTACGTATAATACACGCGAAATAATAACTTGGAATACTTACTATTTTATATATATATATATATATATATATATATATATATATATATATATATATATATATATATACATATATATATATATATATACATATATTATAAATGTGTACAGGTTTCCTTGATCGTAAAGTCAGATTGTATTCGTCACACTTTTACTTTGTTCCAAAGTCCAATTGGTAGAGGAACGGGGGTTAAAAAAACATTAAAAAATCCAATACCCCTACCCGCTATTACGAAAGTCGCACGAATTCGTGACGCTTTGTTCTACAAAATGAATGCATAGGCGATTTTGCACGTAGATATGCAACACGAAATGGCGATAGTTTTATTATTATTATTTTTGTGTCGAAATGTTGTCGTTTGGCTTAATTTATAAAAAAAATCCTTTTTATTTATGTATATATTATACTATAGGTACGTAAAAGTCTTTGTATGATGGCAATGCACTCGTGTTGATTAAAACATAAATACAAAATTCATACTATATATAAAATCATCACGTGCCAAAGAATTCAAAGAGTATAATATAAATATATTTTACGTATTTTGAAAAGAAACTATATACTTTCTACTATTGCTAATGCTTCCGTTTGATGCATTTGCCTCCTTCAATAGAATGTCTCTATTGCAGAAATTCAACCAAATAACTTATAATCTAACAAATAACAATTTCCAATTAAAATAAGTTGTCTTATTTCCAATTAAAATTACTTAGTCTTATTTTACTCTTCTTCATAAATGAACGGATTTCCGTTGAGATATTTTAATATGAAAAACATATCTACATACCTTAAGAAATCTGAAATATGCTGACTTTTCTTTTGACTTGATTTTCTCTCTGAGGCTAAATCATACACAACTTATTTGTATATGTAGATGTGAAAACAATGCTTTGTGTATTCAAGCTATTGTTCTGGTAATATTCAAGTTATTATTCAAGCCATTTATTATTCAAGGTATTCCCGTGCTCAAGCTATTCTTCTGTCAAACTATAGTTTTCAACATCTAGTGACATCGTCTTTCACGAAAAATAGTGATCGACAGCACTTAAATATTTTGTACATACATAAAAAATCGGATATATTTCATGTATTTGTGTTTTAGAAAAAGCAACAATAACAAACTTTTATAAATTTCCCTATATATTTTTTCCTTTATACGAATGTCAAAACAATGCTTTTATATTTCTATGTATTATCTCGACCGAACTATTCTTCTGTCTTTCATCTGTCGAACTAGTTGTCATCATCTTTCACGAAAAATTGTGATCGTTCGCACGTTGGTTAAAAAAACAACATCATAAAGACCTTTTAGAAAACCCTATATAATAAATATCCTTTATATGAATGTCAAAACAATGCTTGATGCTTCTATTCTTCTGTCTTTCATCTGTCAAACCATTATATTCGTCCAATTTATTATTTCAGATAATGAAAGTCTCAACACTAATTTCAGCCGTTATTAGTAGCGTCGAATTGTTTTTTTCATATAATGATTGACATCGGTTTCTAGTATAATACCCTCTCTATACTGTGGTGGATTATATTCTAATTATTATATATAGTTTTTCTTTTGGCACCCCCGTATTAAATATTATCGCAACGAATTAAATCATGGGAAAAACTCAAGTGTGTATAATAACAAGTATATTAAAATATCACACGATACGATCGTAGTTTCGAATTAAAATGGCGTCGTGTAAAATATGCATATGCGAAAATAATAAAAAATCGTACCCGTTCTGGTACGTACGGCTAACGTTTCGCGTTCACGAAAATCGCTTGATTTATACACGGATCGTACCGGTTAACCGATTAACCGGTTGATTGACATTTTTAAGCGTTAAAAATATGCGATCGCGTGCAAATTTCATCCGATTAAATTTGAATAAAAGAACATTTGTTTAATAATTAAACGAAAACAAGTGGAAGTGTGCTTGCGACTTTCGAATGTGCACGCTCTGTCGTGCTGCTTTCGCTTTAAAAAGATTCAAAATGCACGAAATAAATCGTGCTGGATAAATCGAACAACGTTTTCACCTCGGAGACAAGCTCGGGTACAATCGTAAATATAATTGAACATTTGCCGAGACCCTTTTTATGCGGAAGAGAATACGCCCCTTTTAAAAAAATCTTGAGATATCAATGTATAATGAGATATAAATGTGAAAAGTTTAATCGACGTCTTCTACATAAATATGGTTTTATAAAACCATAATTAAGAATTGGTTTCGTCACAAGAAAGTGGCTTTTATAATTTCCGTTTCTGTCATTTTCTTAAATGAAGTATATCTTTTTAATTAAATAATGTCAAAAACACGAGAATCGAGTGAAGGAAACTAGGCTAAGATCATTTTTATTCATCCTGCGTTGGGATAGAAAAAAATTTCAAACAAAATTAATACGACGTCCAATCGAGATTAAAAACATACAGTGAGATTGGTTCTATAAAAAAATCCATCAAAAACGGGAAGAAGAGGGAAAAAAAACATTGTCAAGATCTCGTTCTAACGATCATGTCTTTGAAAATTCCGAAAATGTACCTTCTGAGCTAGCTGGAGACGAGAAAAGGCATTGAAACGCCGAATTTTCTTCACGAACCGTAAGAAGACGTCTGATGGAAGCTTTCAATATGTTTTAATCCTGTTTATGCGTTCTTCAAACATAATATTTTGATTAAACTACTACTAATTAACATTTATTGAAATACCAAAAATAATACTTTTTACATCAAAATGAACTCCAATGTACGCATTAGGTATGCATATGTATCGTCGGAATATTATATGCTGTCCATCATTTAATATAACCATTTCAATTTAATATAACCCTCTCATTCCGCAGTGTTTCAGACAGATCTGAAGTAAATATTACACGGTAGAATACCGCCAAAATCAACCCACACAATTTAACAGACCTCATCTTGGAAGTTTCAGATGAGCTCCGAGTTCCGAACACGTCAACAGACGATTAGTTTGAAAACTCTTCCATCTCGTAATCTCTCGCTTTAATATTCGCAATCAAGAGTAGATTTCGCACGATAGCGTGTACGTGAGTGGATGCGTTCATGCGATCTATATTCTTATATACGTTTATATGTGTATATGTATAATATATCTATTCTTGCCGAGACTCTTTATACCTTTCACGCCTTAATTGATTTAGCTCCGTCTAATAAAAACGTTACGAACCATCGCGTTTAATTTCCCATTTCGCACATTAGGCGATCGTACAAATTGAACCCGACTCTATAAGAGCTCGTTAAAAACGGACACGTTCGTAAATCTTTCCAGGGTGGGGAAGGTGAGCTCGAAAAAAAAAAAGAAAAAAAGCAACACGTAAACAAATAGACCGGACGGATAGGAAGGGGCTAAGTTCGTAATCGATGAGGAACGGTGACATAATGACGGCGATTATCGTCGAACAGAAACGACAATTAGGTGGAAAAAGGTTGTAAAACAAACGAAACGACACGCGAAATGCGACCGTCACGCGATTTTCGCATTTCGACGCGACATTTCGCGTTTCGAAATCCACTTTCGTCGCAAAAACGAGTCATTTTGATTGGCGCGATCGATCTAATTTTGTTTCTATATACATGTATGTATGTACATATGCTGTAAATATATTGTGCATACACGTAGGCGTGTTTGTGCAAATGTGCGATAGTAATATTTCCACGAGTGTTCGACACGCTCGTATGATTGCTAGGTTTAAATTTTGATCGCGAATCGCGAATTCCGGATGGAAAGCATCGAATCATTTCGATACTACTCAGTTACAATAAAGATAATAACAGATTTATTAGGTCAGTGCCTAGCACAACAGAAAGAAACAGCATTACAGCGTATACAACCAGCAGCGTGGCTCGGCTGTGTTGGTATTAAGCACCGAGAGAATGTGTCGGGTTCGATTCCATGAGCTGATCTCAATTGAAAATAAATTATTTTGAGCGAAATCTTAAATGTTGCTGGTTAGAATTGAATATTTGTGATTCCAAGTCGATCGTTTCCTATCAGAGTTTGCAAATTTTACTGATTGCATTGCTGCATTCAAATTGGCAAAAACCATCCTACCCACTATTTCACCACTATTTGAATAAAATTTTAAAAATATATATTATCTCTATCATTCTGTAATGTCACTGTGGCAAAAATATGTAAATAAATAATAAAACATTGACACTGAAAAAGTTTCTATAGAATAACAATGAAAATAATACAATAAAAATAAAGAATAAAAGCATTGAATAATGCTACGTATGTATAATATAATCAAAGAAAAAATATCAAACAATATAAATTTAAGCAAAAAAATAATTTAAAAAAGCAAAAGAACAAAAAGGATCAATATGAGGGAGAATATTGTTAAAAGTAGAGCAAGATCTACATATGTATGTATATGAAAAGCAATTACAGGAATAGTTGGTAGAACAGGGATTAATGTGAAATAATGAAGAATTACAGAGAGATCTGATTGGGCATAAGAATAGGATCTTACTTAATAAATAAGGAATATCAATTACATAATTCAAAAGCTTAACCAAAAATATAAATATACATGTATGTTTATACATATGTATTTACAAGTAACTGAATACATACATATATATACGTACAAATATTATGCACATGCTTATTATAATCAGCTTTATGTATGTGTATTAAAAATAGCGTGTTTGTAACGTATATGTAAAGAATGGTTCTCATTTTGTCGAAAAAAAAATTATTTTAGTTTTCCAATAGGTACATACGAGTTTGCTAGTGGAAATTTCATAATCTAATTTCCACATTATATATATATCATCGTCATCATTATCATTTACACTGCTGGATGAGGGCCTGTCCAACATTCTATTTGCTTCCATTTGCCTCTGTTTTGCCTAACTCTCGACAATTTCACCCCACAAATTTTTCTAATTTCATCTACTCGTCTTTGCGGCCTTCCTTTCACCCTTTTACAATCTCTTTGGTACCATTCTAGCACTTATTTTTTTCATTGTTCTAGCTATGTAGCCCACCCATTATCATTTCACGTCTTCACTCTCTCCATGTCTTCACTCTCTCCACTGTGTGAACTACACGTGTCATACATCTCAACCACGTATTCCGTTTCCTATCCCTACTCGTTATACCGAGCATACACCCTTTCATACTTCTTTGAGAGCATTGGTCTCTGTATTTATTATTTTTTACTTCTAGACATGTCTATTATTTACCTTTTATCCCTAAATATAAATAGTTATTGACTACTTCTACTATTTTATCATCTAATGAAGTAAAAAATATTGCGTTCTTGATAAATTTCAAGATTGAAATTTCGACTGATTTGTACTTGGTTGCAATCTCTGTTACGATTCTAATGACTTTTTTAGACAATGATTTTTATTATATTATATTAGGAATGTAGAATAAGTTTCCATATTCTACATATGTATGTATGTATGTACATATATAATATTATTACAAATTTATATATTTTATATTAACAGTATAAATCTTGATTTACTTTTACGAATACCAAAAAATAAAATTCGCCCTTAAATTTAAAATAAATCCTGTGGCTGGAACACCCCCAAAACATTTTAATATGCCCATGCAAACATACATACATATGTACATTTTTATGTATTATTGTATATATAATTTACATAAAAGATATCTTATTTATCTCTCGCAAATTCGAGTTTTTAAGTATAATCATATTATAGAATGGTACCCACTCTGTCTCTATGAGACTGTATAATCGTTTGTAATTGGCCAGGAAAGCGCATTGAGGTATACATATCTGCTAGGCTTTCTTGACATGTACATACATATATGAATAAAATAAATACATAAATAATAATACCTCTCACTGCTAATAATTCAGAATAATAATAATAATTCAAATGAAAGGTTATTTATTGAACCATTCAATCAAAATTAAACTTTAATCGCTGACTCGCCCCAACACGTTGTACATTTAATTCATATACCCGATGCATCATAATTTTGACACCGCGCTTTAAACAACACGTCTCGTTTATCATCCGACAAATTGGCGCACTTTTGACCTGTCAATTTATCTGCATTACGAAACGTACACGATCGAGCTGACCGCGTCAGTAATGTCGGGATTAAACGATCACTCATTTGTAAACCGCACTGCCCAGCGCTAATAATCCATCCGATTCAATGTGTCAATACCGCACTTAATGATTGATTTGTCAGCCAGAGATCATGGGGATCATCCACACTATCGCATATCTGTTTAACCTCACGTAAATACATACATATGTACATATGAGCCTTTTGCGGGATCTCCGCTTGTACTGACTCGTGTGGATTTTTTGACGCTAAGGGTGAATGAGAATGTACATATATATATATATATATATATATATATATATATATATATATATATATATATATATATATATATATATATATATATATATATATATATATATATATATATATATATATATATATATATATATATATATATATATATATATGTATATATATATATATATATATATATATATATATATATATATATATATATATATATATATATATCATATCTATTATACATTTGTAAGTATAAATTCGACATGATATAAGTTGATGGTGTAATGACTGTTCGTTAAAATTTACTTTAAATTCATCTTTTGATATAGCGATGTTTGTCATTCCAATGCATCGTATCGGTACGATTGTCAAGATGGACCTGAAATATGTTTATTTGATTTTCGTTTTAGCTTTAACAGAATCAAGAAGATTTATAATTACTAGGTATGTAATATATTCAAACTAGTATCGACTAGACCCGATGAAATAACATCCGGTGCATTTTTGTAATAATAATTATGTACATATGTATAATTATATAAGAAAAGAGCATACATTATTTACACTGAGCAACAAAAAATGACGTTTTTAATTACCGGAGTGGAGACTAATTCAAACATAGCAATGATTTTTTCTGTTTTCTTCTCGTCCTCTGAGATATGAACATTTTTTACAGTTTTTAGCTCAAAATCTAGTATTGCTGTGCCAAAAGTGAGTACACATAAGAATCAATAGTCAGATGCTTTTCCTATTGGTTTTGATTTTTTATTGTGGCAAAATACTTATAATTAATTATCTAGTGAAAGTCAAAAATATACATTTTCAAAAATATATATTATATTTTAAAAGTCAAAAATATACATTTTTTTACGTAATATTATAAGCTACTAATATTTGGTAATTTTTCATCTAGCCACGTTTTTTAGAATTGGATTTTTTATTGGATTATGTTATTATATTTATTCTACCTCTTAATTATAATTATTTTCCGATTTATCTCAATTTCTTCAATGGATATTTTAATTTAGTTTTGTAGAATTGGATTTTTTATTGGATTATGTTATTATATTTATTCTCTACCTCTTAATTATAATTTTTTTCCGATTTATCTCAATTTCTTCAATGGATATTTTAATTTAGTTTTATAAAAATATGTAGATCAAATTAATATGATGTTTTCCGTTTTAAAACTGGCGAAAAAGAAGCCATATAAAAATTGCTAAAAAAAATAGTCATTTTTTTAGCGAAAATTTTAATACTTTGATCTTCGGAATCGACTTAAGATTAATTTCTTTGATATTACATTAAAATGAGATGGATAAACTAGACTTATTTCAAGTACTTCAATAACATTAATTAAGTGGTTATTATTTTTTTATCGAACAAAATCCGGATTTCTTTTACATTTTTTTTTTACAAATTTTCTTAACAAGGTTTATAAATTACTTTGATTTCGGACTTTTGGAAAAAATTCCAGTTTTTTTTCTTTCTTCTTGGAAAATAAAATAAAAAATTGACGCTGTTATTAGATTGAAGTTTTATTTTTAAACGAAGACAACAAGAATATCCATTACTTCCGCTTGTGTACTTATAGCAGTAATGAAGCATAAGAGCTCAAGCTTTAACATTTTAAATGAAAGTCATAATAAAATAGTTTTATTCGCAATTTAACGGAAAAAGCCAACGAGAATTGGGTGGGTCGTGACGACAAATGGTACTCTTATCTTTGGTAAGATAATTTGATTGAATTGTTAGGTGGGTTTTTGACACCGAATCCGAGCGCGTCACGGTTGTTAAAATGGCCAACGTGATGTGTAAAAAATACAACCCAAGACGGGGCCTTACCGGGATTAATGTGCCACGGGAAAAGGACACGAGGGTGCGTAGTGATAGTGGATAATTTTTCAGTCCAGTCCTGAGCAGGACATCACGTCGTGGCCTTTTCAGCCGTAACGTCATTACGTACCCTAATTATTCGCGCGGACATTACGTGCGGCGCCGCCGCCATCTTGCTTTTCGTTCAAACATGGCGGCACACGCCATCCTCCCGGAATAATTAACCCATTTTTACCGCGATACATATATCGCACGTACGATTCTGCTTTGGCAAAATGCTCGATTAGCCACCCATTACATAATATAGTACCTACACTAGACTTTGCGGTTAGCCCAACGTATGACAGTGAATGCAGCAAATATACTGAAATAAATTAATAAGACAACTGGCAGTAAATTAAAACAACTAAATTTTGACCAAAAACATCCATTCAATTTGAAAAAAAATGTTCTTAGGCATTTAAATGATTTTTCGTCTTGGCAAGATTTTGATATTTTCAAGTTTCATGACACAATTTTCCTATTTCATTTTAATCGGTTGGCATATCTGATGTTAACAGATTGCCTCCGTAAGGTTTTGAGGCATAATACCGCATGCTATTTTAGTTGATTTCAATAAAATCATCATCGTTTATTCGATAAAAGTTTATCTATATTTATAAAAATCAATGTTTGACTGTTTGTCTGTCTGTCACGTATGCGTTCCTAGACCATTCAACCGATTACGATGAAACTTACAGGAGTTATTTTTTGTATGATTGCGATGGTTTCTGTAAAAAAAAATTCCCAAAAATGGGAACGGAAACGGGAAAAACTGGAGTGAGTGGCATTGCAACGCAATAATTTCAAATGTTTTCGCGTAGCCACCTACGTCGTTAGGGTAAAATAGACAAACAGTTGAATAATTTCAAATGTGTTCTCCTTCTGCGTTTTTCCACTATTAAACGCTGAATAAGTCAGATTACCACGACTTTAATTAGGGAACGGGAAAAACAGGAGCGGGAACTGGAACGGGAATTGCATGCGTTATTGTGGCATTGTAACGCATGCCGAGTTCAGCTAGTTCTAAGCCTATCTATCTATCTTGAAAGGTGGTACTACGCAAATAGTTTTATGATTTTAAAAGTATATTTACACTATCACAGCATTGCATGGAAAAGACTACTTATATTCATAGTATACAGCACCGCTCGTATTCGTTCATGCTTGTTTTGGACGAGTGAAATGAAAATTCGGCTTACATATACATTGCAAAGTGCGACGATATCGCGCAATATTGCTTGCATCGTATCGTCGAATCAATATTGGCACAATATGACGCTTCTGAAAATATTTATATGCGCACGCGCATTTTCGTTAGTATGAGTCACTATGCCCCTATGACGTCACGTCATGCGTGAATATTTACACAGTGGCCAAAGAAATCAAGCCTTACTTGATACGTTACGGTGACATGTACTTCTGTATAATATGAATAGAACATATGAATGTTTACATATAGATTGTACAAAATAATATTTTTCGTACGGCTGTTAAAGTTCAGTTACCGGTGTGTATACGTGTAGATTCCAATATAAACAGACATTATTAATGAATTGATCAGGCAATGGGAAAACAAAAACGTATTTTTCGCGTGTTTACATTGATGCTGTTCATTCATAGAGAGAATGAACAGCATCAATGTAAACTATGTGAACTGTTTTTAGAACAATGGCGTATGCATTTTTGAATTATTGATAGCTTTGCACCTAAATGAATGTTTGATATACATATATATGTATTTCAAAGCCAAAAATACACGAGCACAATTTCAAAATCATCCTTATACCATTCAAATAATTGATGAATTCAAAATAGGAAACCATTATCCCCTACGTACATATTCAATAGCAACGTCTCTCAAAATGGTCACAATACAGATGCCGATTCAGTGTTAGTGCGCAACATTTCTGTATCTTCTGCATCTTGGCGTTTTTCCCATTGCATTGTTTGGATATCACCTTTTCTACGTCACGTAATCTCTCCGTATCACATTTGAATGGTAGCATTCTTCTAAGAAAAATGTCTTAAGAAAGAAGTCGTCTTCAAGACGATTTCCTTCCAGCTTGAAGATTTGCTATAACGACTACCACGAGATAAGTCTTTTCATTCTGTCTTAGTTCAACAAAATCTTTGAAGCAAATTTTACATTAACCCACTACTTCTTCATCTCTTACACATGCTCAAAATTAAATCTGGCAACTAACATCGTGAATAAACCCATTTTATCTTAAATTACTACTAAAGCCTACTACATACATAAGTATAGGTACTTCTAATAGTTTTCCTTTTTAATATAAAGAGGTTGTTTAACCAATTTATAGAGATATCTTTGTTATTTGTGTTAGCTCTCTCATTTCAACTATGTACTTGAACTCTGAATCTGACACATTATTTTTAACTATAAGTACGCACTAATCTTAGAAAACAATCTTGACGAATTTAAATCATCTTGTGAGTTTCAATCATAGCAATTAAATCCGCGACAACCGAACACGACCGTAATACACATTTAATTACACTGATTCGATGGCTTTCATCGTGAATATTACATTACAACTGAGACTAAACTAGGTGGGGTTGGGAGAGATTTGGGTTGGGAGGGATGATGAGGGTGGTCAGGATCGATAAGCCGCGACGACATAGAAGCAAACAAACGGATACTAGTATTTATTTTCATTATTAAAGGCCAACATAGTGGATCAGGGGGTGGGATAAAGGGTGGTCCGTCAGTGAGGGTGGAAAATAATAGTACGACGAGAGTGAAAGCTTTATTTCCCGATCGGCTGTCGGATTTGGAGCGGCTTAAAGTCCACGTGTTGAATCCGATATCGAAATAGTAAAAGGGAAATTGTGTACTACGCTAAATAATAATAGTGGGTGTTTGATCGATCGGAAGCAACCAGTAGCTGGCTACATTTATTTATAATTTCGTATCGAGTGGTGACAATTACAACGGCTCCACGTGTCGATTCAAACGAAAGGGAAATAGAGAGAGAGAGAGAGAGGTAGCTCCGAATGACAAGCTTTTCGTAAACAATGAAAGGTTTTCACGCTCGCTTACGAGGAAAACGTGAATGGGAAATGCGCTCTCGTTCGAATAATGTATACTATTGATTTTCACGGTGCTTTTACGTTAAAAATGCGCCATTTCATTCAAAACATGTAATTTCATTTGAATGGCGTGTTTTACCCGTTGACGATCGACGCTTGTAATTTTTCTTAGTGTGATGACAAACGCTTCTAGTAATGATATATAATTTAAGATCAAATTACATGTCACTTTAAAAGTGGGAAACCTTCAAATACAGACAAAAGTCTAAGAATGTATATACATATGTATCTATAATGTGTGAAGATAACTTTGTCATTACTATTTTTTTTTATACTTAAAAGTACAAACTTTATCTTGATATTTTAAAAGTAAAATTTTACACATTGCTTTCTACGAATAAATATCGTAATGATTGTAAAAACAGATATGTGATACTAAAATACGTTGAGCTCTTGCCAATTTTACTATGTATGTACATATGTATGGCCCATAAATTTCATACATGTATTGGCCCATAATATTCTTGCGATTATATAATATTAGATGTAAATTATATACATATGTATGTATGTAGGTTGTTACTAAACGTTGGGTTTTAGGATCATACACGATCCTTAGCTACATAGTATTTATTGCTCACAATGTATAGAATAAAAAGAGCTAAAAAATTAATATTAATGGAAATGTGTAGTGTGTACATCAGTGTACGCCACGTGGGCTCTTTTGGGCGTAGTGCATTTTTTCAGTATTATCCTTTTGCCCTATGTTTTATCTACATATAGATACAGTTGACATAAGTTTTCAATATAAAATGTATTTTAATAAAATAAATCACAATTTAATAATTAAACAAATACTGTCTATTGTAGTAAAATAATCAATAACTATTTTCTTGTTAAATATTGTAGATACAATCCGTCGTTTCTCTTTTCTTTTTGTTGGGGAGGTTTAAACCTACTTTTATATTAAAGCATTATTTCCTGTTTTAAACTGTTCGAATCCTTTGAGAGTATTATTTTTAAATAAAATGAACATCCCTGCTAACAGCTAAATAATGTGTTGCTTAGAGAAAAATAAGTATTTGCTTAACAGTAACTTCATACAAAAATAGTCTCAATGAACGGGTATAGCCGATACTAATGTGCTACAACTATTTATTGCAGTTATTTCTTTTCAAAAGATGCGAGAACAATACATTATTTTTTGACTGGAATTCGTCCTTTATTAGTAAAAAAAAGGTTCACGTCCAAAATATTATATAAACTACGCTTGAAAAGAGCCCGCATGACGTACACTGGTGTACATAGATTACACATAACTAGACCTTATTTTGTTTGTTTGTTTGTTTTTGTCTTACAAATTTTATTTTTATCGGGTAAAAGTCAGATTTTATAATTAAAAAAACGTTGTATATCAACCCCAAAAAGATTTCGCAATATTTGTCAGAGTATGTATTTAAAGATATTAAGTTAATAAAAAATCGAATTATTCTTCATCCTCAAATTGAAAATACAATCTCAAAATTTAACGTATTGATACTTCACATATATGTAGATAAATTAAAAATAGACTTTGAGGCTTTTACTACAAAACTTTAGCTTATCAGCAACTCTCACTGGTAGCTGCTGGCCAAATCTTGGTTTGTGACTCCAGGTCGATCGTTTCTTATCAGAGTTTGTCAATTTTTCTGAATTTAATTTAAACGGTTCCTAAAAAAATCCTTTTTATTGAGCGTCTTGAGGTTCGCCGATTTGTATAATAAATGCTGCAAAAATTTATCCGTAGATGTCACTATGTATGATATTTTTATGAATGCTCATTGTATAAATGCTTGTATTGATTGTATTGTATCTGGATTGGTACACTCGTCACTTTGGAGTGATCTGTAAATGCGAATGTACATGTTCGATTGAAATAAAATAAAATTCGTCCAATTTGGCACTAGGTCCAATTTCTTAAGCAACGACACGACATTACAAAACCATTAATAACCAATGCAAGGAATGAGCTTTTAATATCTGTAGCTTTTTACAATTTCTCACACACTACTATATCACATATTTTAATAAAATCAAACGACTATAAAAAAAACTGAATACAAAGAGTTACAACAAACATTTTGAATACAGTTTTAAGGGCAACACGCACGATTATTGGCATCACATAAAATTTTATTTGAAACATACATCATTCCATTCACGCAAACACACGTTCAAAAAATGAAGAAAAAACAGTAATCTAAAATAGGCAAACATCATCCAATATTGGAACTATGATTTCTATTGATACCAATACTGATGTTGGTTCAATGCGGGAACTTATTTCATTTGAAGCGGTTCTAGCACGCGATTGCAAGCCCAGTACAAATAACTAGTAATCCATAAATTCGCTTATTCCACCTCACCACCACCCCCGCCAACATACACAAAAGGATGCGGGGCAGAGAAGAGGAGTCAGGGTGTAGGGTGAACCCCCCAATCGGCAATAGGGGGGTCACCCTATAAAATTGCGGCAGCACAATTAGGGTCCCTGTCACGAACGGGACTCACCGGCGCTCGTAAAATTTTATTTCGGTAAAAATTTATGTGCCCGCTCGTACACGGCCCTGTCTTATCACATTGGCATTGGCGAAACCAATTTTCATTATGTTTACGATTGTTCAAAATTTACCCGACTCAATTTGACTCGTTATGCAACGAGAATATTCTCACTCGCATCCGAAAATCGAATAGTTCATCTGTCACTTTTTTTCATTTTGCTTTGTTACTAATCTATGTACTTATGACATTCAATATATAATTTACTTTATCGTTGTCCGTAGTAACAATATATGAAGTTTTGTGATCATGCGAAAATTCGAAATTTTGACTGATTCGAACTCTGGAATCAATTACTGATCACGTTTTTATGACATGTGTATGTGTTAATATGTTTGGATGTGAATTTTGAAGCTAATTTGAATACTATTTTTTTCTAACTGAAAATTCAAAATGTGTCATTCCCTGATTTGGCGTTCAAACCAGAACTTTCTCATAGCCGTTGTATGTATATATGTACGTATGTCATTATTGAATTGTTTTTGACACTTTTTATATTACTAAAATATGTACATAAATAAAATCATGGGTTGGTCACATCCATTTTTTTTCTTTCACAAGCACTTTTCAAATAAACATTAATAAAATTAATATCTCAAATTGGCAAGTCATGATTATTTTTTACCTATCACACCGTGGTAGATTTTCCCTTTTTCTTCTATAAAATATAAACTTAATCTACCTAAAGCTCCACATTTGTTTAGGTTCAAATTTATATATTTATACATATTTATGTACATATGTCTAATTTGATAAATCCAATTTGACAGAATTCGAATTAGTGTTGAAGTCAAATTTCATATTAGATTTACTTATTTGCCTTATTTTATTCATCTTCTACTGATCAAATCCAATGTACATTTTGTTACAACTTTTAAATATATCAAAGAAATAATTCTGTATTTTTTTTTTGTTTCTGTAATATTTGGATCCTACTCTCCTTTAATACATTTCTTAGTAAATGTATATTTAATCTAGTTAAAGTACCCATGTATCCCTGCTTAAGTTCAATTTATTATTCACGTAAATAATGTGACAAATTCAATTTGACAGACAAAAATTACACACATATATCTATCTTAAACTGGCAAGTCATGGTAATTTTTATATCACAGTAAAACATTGCGCAACGTATTGCCTACACGTTTACCTTTTACCAAATATATATTTAATCTTGCTAAATTACCCACCTCTGCTTAGGTTTAATACGATAAATTCAATTTGACATAAAGACATTACTTGAATTGAAATTATCGTGACCGCACTGGGCCCACACTTGCCTAGCATTGCCCGAACATAAGACTCTTTTGACCCTGGGCTTAAACCCCTTTCAAAAACTGACACGACATCATATACCAAATTCGCTGTTGAAAACGATGAATTTTCACAGCGGAAAAACACACATACAAACCCATCAGATAAACAAACCTGGATTTGCTCGAGCGTTTTTGACCCCAAATATTTTGATCTGCAGATTTATACAACGGAGATACAAATATTCAAATTTGTATAATACATACATAGAGTAACCGAAATGCTCGACATTGCTGCAAAGCTTGGAAAAAGCCGCTTCAAATACCTCCGAGCTGTTTTTAAACCCACCTACGATTTAAGTCGGTGTACCACGAGATGGTATATTTGTATGTATGTATGAATTATATAATATATATCATTAATACAGTTTCAATGATAAAATAACACCTTTTTGTGGGGAAAACATTTTAGAAACATATGTACATATGTATATAGAATATCACATTGTTTGACTTACCGACAACGTTGTAATATGTTACGTCAACACATTTGCAAGGTGTGATTGTTTGTCGACAGTCGAGAGTGCACTCTTAGTGGGGGGGCTATCGGTCGCCAAACAACATCTGAGAGCCCCTACCGTCCTTAAACCCCCAAAGGGAGGCTTAAAGGGGGTTATTCGATAGACTCTCGACACAGCAGGGGTGACAATTAAAATGTCGTGAAGGGTGATAGAAATCGCCGCTTATGAGCAAGTGGTGCTTCATATGAGAGCGCCTCAATCTCTCTCTCTCTCTCTCACTCTTTTGGTCTATGTCTCTGGCCATCGAACAACCTCCCAAACAACCCCTACCTGAAGAGGTTTGGTAGTGAGTGGATCAAGTCCTAAAGTCTTGATTTCTCGTAGACTTTCTGTTGAAAAGCCTACTAACAGTCGTACATTTTCATCAACGAATAGTCGGAACTAGAAAACCATGTGTGGAAAATCGATGACATTAAATATTTCTGATTTCTGCAATTCAAATGGACGTGATTATTCATTATTTGAAATGTAAACGATAATACAACAATTGAAGCGTATTATGATAATATTGACATTCCATAAATAAATTTACATATTTACATATAGTTCCGAAAAAGTGCATAGATATATTTGTATGTGCATCTTTCTCCATAGAACAACGTTATAAATATTACGTGGTAGGACGTTGCTATGTAAATTGAAATGATTAAAATCCAGAGTCGTAAGGTTCGGAACATTTTAAGTCGTTAAAAAATCAGCCAACTGAGATATTTTTATTTTATTTTATTCATAGTATTACGGTATGTGTCAACTAGTCTCCAATTTTATTGAAATTCACTTATAAATTAAAATTTAAAAATTATTTATGATATCATAAATTTAAATTATGTGCATCTAAAATATAATTTCGAAAAAGATTTTGTAATTATGTAAGTATTGTTGGTTTGTAAATGAATATTCAAATGAATTTAAATAAAATAAAACTATTCAAATAAATTTAATAAAATGTTTACTATTAGATTGGCCATATTTAATCGGCTTATATTACAAATACCGAGTGAAGCCGGATAAAACCACTAGTTATAAATAAAATCGATGAATTGTACGTATGTACACATTATAATGAGGTTCGTTCTATGGACTGGCGCCAAATGTACCTCATGAATACTGGTGATGCTGTTGAATTTTTGTATAACACACTATATAATATTTTTGACAGTTATGTTCCTCGGTTCATCAGTTATCCTAATTTAGAACTACATCGTCGGGTTTTTCCACCGTGGTTTGGGTCCAAACTTATAACTGATGTTCGTGCAAAATGGTTGTCTCATAGAAGATGGAAACGTAGCCAATCATTTCGTGACTATGAGAAATTTCGGATTCTTAGGAAGATCGTGAAACGTGGTGTGAGTGAGCGTTATACCCTCTATCTCAAAGAGATGGAGAGTGCTATCGCTAGTAATCCTCACCACTTTTTCAGATTTATTAAGAGTAAGCATATTTCACATGGCCTTGAGCATTCGTTCTCATTTAATAATAAAAGTTGTGTCGGTCCTGAGATCGCTAAAGCTTTTGCTAGTTTTTTTAGCTCTGTATTTGATCAGAGATCACCATCCCTTGATGCTAATTTGGCTTCCCAAATTGGTACTGAAGGTGTTATTATAGACATTCCGCGGGTCTCGCTTGGAGATGTTAGGATAGCAATTTTGAAGCTGAAAGGGTCTGTTGGGCCTGACGGTGTGCCCCCTGACGTATTAAAGGCATGCTGTAATTCGCTCTTAGAGCCTCTTCAGTTTATTTTTAACCTTATTCTGGATTCTGGTAATTATCCTGATAAATGGAAATTATCTAGAGTCATTCCCATTCATAAAAGTGGCTCTAAAAATGAGGTTGAAAATTACAGACCTATTGCTATCATCTCGGCTATTCCCAAAATTTTCGATAATATCCTTCACCGTTTGATTCTTTTGCAGTTCAAAAGATTGTTGTGTGATGAGCAGCATGGTTTTTCACCATGTCGTTCCACTACCACTAATCTTGCCTGCTTTTCATATTATACCATGTCTAAAGTTGACCGTGGACAACAAGTTGATGTAGCCTACTTTGACTTTCGAAAAGCATTTGATCTTGTCAACAATGACGCTCTTATGATCAGATTAGCTGAAGTGGGCTTTTCTCCACGTCTTCTTAAACTCTTTGCTTCTTATCTTAGTGATAGGAAGCAATTTGTTAGATATGGTATTTATGAATCTCCTTCATTTTTTACGCGATCTGGTGTAACTCAGGGGTCCACCTTAGGCCCTTTACTATTTACAATAGTCATTAATAACCTCCCAAAAGTACTACGCAATGCTTCATGTCTCTTGTTTGCTGACGACGTTAAACTATTCTTTGCTGTTAAGGATGAGAGGCAAGCCTCTCTCCTTCAAGCTGATATTAACGCTGTTTTAGAGTTCAGTTCCAGTTTAGGGCTTGAACTGAATACTAGTAAATGTGCTATTATGAGTTATGGACGTGCGAATTCGCTCTATTGTCACGGATATTCCATTGGATCCGTATTGTTGAAGCGCGTGGAATCAATGGTCGACTTGGGTATCACTTTTGATCCTCAATTCACCTTTCACAACCACATCAAGACAATCGCTGACGTTTCCTTTCGTCGACTTGGATTTGTCTTGAGATATGCTAGATTATTCTCCAACCCCTTGTCTTCTCGCTTGCTTTTCAACTCGCTTGTTAGAAGTAAGCTAGAGTATAATGCAATTGTGTGGAATCCGCACGAAGCAAACTACTCTCTTATTATAGAAAAAGTGCAAAAAGCATTTCTTCGTTTTCTTTATAAGAAAGAGTATGGGTACTACCCATATCTCTATCCTACTCCTTTCCTTTTGGGCATGCTTGGGTATAATTCCCTTGAACTTCGGAGAAACTTCTCGTTAATTCGTTTCGTTCTCCAGCTATTGCGTGGTAATACGTCATGCCCGTTGTTGCTGGAACAGTTGGGACTTTATGTCCCTAATAATTATGTGCGTGGTAGACATCATCATTTAATGGTTGTACCTGCTGCTCGCACAGTTCTTTTTCGAATGGCTCCTATTCCAAGAGCTATTCGACTTCTCAATGAAATCGTTGCTGCTGTCCCTGAATGTGATATTTTCCACCTTGGGGAGCGTAGATTGTCGGATGTTATCTTAACATATTTATCTGGTAACCTGCGCTCATCATTACTTTCTTAATTTGAATGTGATGAATGAGTGGAATCTTAATCTACTCTCTTCCATTTGGGCCTCGCTGTGATTTTATTTTTTATTCATATTTTGTTTTATTTTATTTTATTTTTTCTTTCTCTTTTGTACATTTTTATATACTATTTTAATTTTGATCAGTGTAAACAAAGAATGGGATTTATGGATTTTATTTTTAATTTTTACACTTTTGTTATTTTTTTTTTTTTTTCTCTCTGAATGATGTATTATTTTCCTTTTGTTACTTTTTTTGTAATTTTATTTTACCATGTTTTCTGCTTTTGCTTTTTTCCTTTATTTACAGTTTACTTGTTTTTATATCATGTTTTTATATATTTTTCAAATGTAGGCCATTGTGGCGCATTAGGTTCTTCCTGTAATGCCACAATGGTCCAAAACTATTAAATAAATAAATAAATAAAAATGTACATATTTTGATGAGTTGTAACCAAAACCGAATTTTTTTTTTATTCTCATGTTTCTCTTTGATTTATTTGTATATGAAATTAATACACATATATTATTAATGGACTTAATTTTAGGTTATACCTATTTAATTACCAATAATTCAATACATTGGATTACATGTCAATTTTTAGTAATCTTCTTAATTCCTTTAATTTTTTATATTTTTAAAATTGCTGTTATTTTTGTTACTAACAATTTTATAGGTTGACAAAAAAGTCGATCTTACTAAAATAAAGTCGGTGTCGGAGTCGCTAAATTTGTAACCGACTCCACAGCCCTGTTGAAATCTTATCCATTTCTGGAAACAGTGTAATATTGGGGTAACCTGTAAAGACACTGTGTATTAAAATAAAAATAAAATAACAGCCCAGCCTTAATTGTGTCGTATTTGAAGTATGTATCTGCAACTATCATATTTACATATACCGCAATAGATTGTAAACAACAAATTTTAATATGACGCTTTAATCACAATTCGGATTCTTGGTTACAATGTTTGTTATAATTGATGAAACTACAATTTTATTTCAAAATTCATTAGCCAAATAATATGTACATTTGAAGGATTAAAAATTCATTACGAAAATACAGTAAAACAGATTTCATTATCACACAGATAAACATGCAAGGATCCTAAATACGTAATTATTTACCTATGTACATATATAAGGTCAGTTATTGTACAAATACATACGTATTATCAAATAAATAATATATCAGCCATATACCATTCGCTGATAGATGAAAATATTTCTATTGTTTCTTATATTGAGATGCATTCATCCATCAGACTCACTTCAATGCACTTGTCTATTTGCTTCTGTCATCATTCTGTTGATTATGATTTGAGTGTCTCACTCGTCATCTTCTATGACGTCAATCGTTTCACTACATATTCTGAACTTTTCATCTGCATATTTGTCTCCTCAATATAACGAGCATGTACTTGAGTTCATTTTTAACGAGTGCACTCGTTATTATGCAGCATCAATGCTTCAATTCATAAAGATTCGTAGGTATTCGTCATTATGAATAGCAAAGTAGATGAATTAAAACTAATATGATAATAATAATAAAGCATTCACTTATCGTTTGTAAATCAAATAATTTCGAAAATTTGTGAAAGGTATATTTGCGTGTGAGTATATCTGTCGATTAAAACTCCATGCCTGTATAATCTACCAACTAGTTTGAAAGTTTTGAAGAAGACAACGTCAACGGTTTCCGTACAGTACTTAAATTTAATAAGAGCTTATAATGCTTGACTCGTGCATGAGCTTAAAGTTTTCCACGCTTGGTTGGTTTTCCCTCGATTTTCCCCAAGAGGGAAAAGTTGGTCGTTTATTAACGTCATTCGCAATCAAATCCGGTTTACTTACGAATCAGACTTTTTGTTTTAAATATATAATTAAAGGCTCTCTCTCTCTTTCTCTTTCTTCCGAATGGTATTGGTGTAGTTCTGGAATAAAAACGCCTGGAGTTTCCATCGGAATTAAATTTTTCCCCTCCTAGTTGGCTAACAAACTATTTCGTTAAGAAAGGACTCCCGCATCCCGTTCTTTCAAGTCGAAGTTTTCCTCTGAAAACAAATCTTGTTACAGAATTTCATTCTTCGAAACAATGCTAATTACCGTCGGTGAAAAATTTTTCCTCTTATTTTCTCTTTTTTTACTCTCGCTTCCCCCTAGGCCGAAAAGTTCGAATCATTTGTGGGGTTTCTACATACACCTAGTACTAGTAACACACTTTTTCCTAGTAAAATTTAGCACACCTTCTAATGCTTGTTTTTTGTTTGTTTCTTGTTCACAGGAGTGGTGGGGGTGGCATGTTTGGTGATGTCAACATTTCCGCTATTTTGGATTCTTTTAGCGTCAGTTACGACAAAAGAGTAAGACCAAATTACGGAGGTAAGTCGTCCAAATCTATGTTGTCAAAAATATATTTAAAACTAGTACTATTTTTTCCCACCTATGATTTTATTTAATAACTGCGATTAATGTTCACTCTGTTTTCGATGATATGAAACGCGTTGACATTTAATTCGTGACATTTTTAAGCTAAACTTTGAAAAATAATAATGTCATGTGTTGAAGTTTTCAACGTCATATTTTACAGACAAATGTCAATCTCGCACGAAGTATTCGTTACATCTCAATCAATCAAGCTTTCGCAGTTTAATACAAAAAATACACTCAATATTATACACATATCTAACGAGTTAACCAACTCAAGAAAATTTCTTTTTATATATGAAGCTTTTCTTTATACATGCAAAATAAATTGTAAAAGTTTTATATTACAAAGAGTAAAATCCAAACTCCGACTTGTTTCATATTTGAAAGTGGCTGAAGTTCAATTTTCAGTTCCAAAAACACTATTTTCTTTTGAATTAATTCAGAAATTGTTATCACTTATTTTAATTGGATATGTCCAGAATCTCGTAAAAGCAGAAAAAACGTATTGCAAGCCATCAGTATTTTTAAATATTGATATTTCTAGACATGAAGAAAAGTGGACTTTCAAATCTTTCAAATATAACGGCTCATATATAAATTTTTAACCCTACTAAGAGGTCATCTTTAGTTCAATGAAATCGCTCAATTTTTCTCGATGAAAAACATATTCTATCAACTAATTTTTTACAAAACGTTTTTATAAAAATTCCTTGGATCAAATTTTCACTGAAACACTTTCAGAATTCGTTTGACCGTTTTTTTTTATATTATATTTTAAGGCAAATATTAAGGTCATGAATAATTAATCTCTGCAATATATTGATTAAATAAGCTTTCCTTGAACAAAAACAAAAAGATTTGCAATTGAATGTGTCGTTTGCCCTGTTCATTAACACTATTTCAGACATGGATTTCCATTAATCATTTTTTTGATTAGGAATATTAGTCCGAATTATTTTCAATTAGAATATATGTATGTATGAACATATGTCTGAATGTACCAAAAGCTTTTCTTTCGAAGCGAAGTATTATTTAATCTATAGCAAGATGAAAAGAATATAACGAAATCCTGAAGTCCATTTCGTACCTTGTACCAAATACTAGCATCTACCTCGCGAAATTTTCACAGCGTGTGACGAGACTTATTGATTTTGGGCGAGGGGTAGGAGAAAAGGTGAGGAAGTAGGTAGGGGATGAAGTCGGTGGGAAAGAGGGGCGGTGAAAAAGGGGCGTTCACCGCGAACACATGACGCGACACACAGTTTGTTTACCGGCGAGATGTTTACCAGAGCACCCGAAAATCTGACCGCCGGCTCCGGGACACCCTGTATCGATTTTCCGCGAGGAGGTGTAGCACTCAACCCCCAGGCTCCCCTTCTCAACTTGTCCTCTTTAGACCCCTCTCCACCCAACATCGTCGCTCGTATGTGATCTCAAAGAGATGTATACCGTTCGTAGGACTGATATTTTACCATACTTGGAAAGTTTCATCGAAACTTGCTCCTCATTTGTTTTCAACTCGTCAAAATAGTGCTTTTTATTTCTTCGGCTTGTTCCCAATATCACCGCAGAGTTCGTTCAAATTTACGTGCATCAACCTTTCAGCTAGTGATTTAGTCTGTAGACGAAATTTATGTAGTCATTTATAAATCTACACATAAGTATACTATACTTTTGTATAATCGAGAATATTCCAATAAACTGGCTTATTTCTGAATATGCCTTCCCACAATCTAGTCAATTTATACTGCCTAACTGATCTCACATGGTCTAAGGTTTTTCTACTTAGATAAACCAACTCACACTTCAATATGACAGCAGGTTTAATTTCTTTTTGCATATCTTTGAATTCAATTCTACCCATTAGATCCGGTCTAGATACATATGTATGTTTAGTGATTTGAGTATGGTACCCAACACTTAAAATTATAATGGCAAGGATAATCCAAATCCGAAGCCATCTCATAAAATCTAATCTAATAAATCAATGTCTCCAACTTAATCTTTTCTCTTACGATTGAGGATCGTAATTATGTAAATCTCCAGTAGTCCGGTTAATCCGGTGTTTTCTTCTTATCCCCTCTACGCTAAGTCATTCACAATAAGTCATTGATACTATCCCACTCTTCATAAGTTCTGTCAAAAAGTTGAAGAATTATATTATACATAATATAAATTCCACCCTTACCTGCCTCAACTTTCGAGTTACAATATAGTCTAAAATTACATTCGCCTCTTCCCTTTATAGTACTATTGAATGAATTCGTAGAAATTTCGCATATTTATAGCATCTCGCCGTACAATTTGTGATATTTTTAGTATTCAAATACTCTCGTCTCTTTGATACACGCGTCGAATTCCCGGAACGTACAAATATGAATGACGGCTATATTCAAATATGTATGTAGATACATACACATGTCGAATTACGATTCGCAGATGGGTCTACAAATTTGTGCTTAAAAATCATATTAAAATAGAGCACATGTGAAACGATTAATATACGAGAAGACTGATTATATAATAACATTGAAGGTGTGCGAGCAATTTGCGTGGTCGGAATATCTAAATTCAAACAATGTTGTATTTTACGGTAAAAATAACTACATTAATATATATGTATATACTTTGGGGGTATTTATACTACATATTAATAATAAATCGACTAAAATAACGTAAATTTACTATTATGGCTTTTTATTTTGTTTTTGTAAATATAATATTATACATATGTACATATATATGAATATGAATTTACTATATGCGTGTATAAATTATTCAATGAGTTGCCGATTTTACGTTCAATTGTAGTATTTTGTTGATAAAGATTCTATCCAATGTTCTACATATTTTATAACGGAATTATTTACCTACATTTTGATGAGAGTTGTTTATTTTATTTTTAATATTTATTCACACTCGTCTAACAGATAGCTCTAACGCTGGATGGTATGCTGTGCTATACAGATTATGAATTATTTAAACAGGTATATAAACCCATTTATTAAACGTGACAGCTAAGGTCAAACGAATTATAAATTTTTCAATTCTAAAAATTAACAACTGTGCCACCTTAGACATAGGCGAATGGACTACTGTCCAAATGATTTGCTTAGAATAGTATCTCAGAAACATATTCTTACATTGTGTTAATGTTTATTATTATGTCAAACTTTCAGGTGTCAAAATCATCCAATAAAACTTATTTTCATGGTTGATGGAAGTAGTAAATTACCAGAGCTGAAGTATTAAAGCTTAGAACTATATGTATATACTTACCTTGACCTAGGATTGTTTGCAGAAATATTAATATCAGAGTTTTTGCTTGGAAAAAAATCGGTTGACGGACAATTGGCTGAATGGACACTTAGCCGGCGGACATTTGGGCAACGGAAATTAGTTGAGGTGATTTCTGAATAACGTATCTGTTTTCAGTAAGTTTTGAGTAATTTAAATACACGATCAGCCAAATGTCCTTTAGCCTAATATCCGTTCGGTCAAAAATTGGTTGGTCTATTGTCCGTTCGGCCAAAAGTTCGCGCACGAAAAAATCATTAACGTTACCAATTAAATTATAAACACCTACGGATATTAATTACGTTTTTATTTTCGGTTCTTACGGAATTTAATAACCATCTATTTATTTAGATCTTGCCTTCAGAAATACAAGTAAAATCATCGAGAAAATCGCATAAACTTTTTCGATTCCACTGGGATTTGAACAAACGGTAAACAATCACTTTAACCGGTGAGCTACGCTGAGTTGGACTTATTTATAAAAAGTTGGCCGTAGGATTTGTTCAAATCTTTTCGTCAATCAATCAATCATTTTTTGAACAACTTCAATGCAATTCTGCGGATTGACTTAAGACTTTCAGTTGACAATAATTATTATCGGAACAAAGCAAAGCAACAAATTATTATATAAAGTAGTATACAAGAAATCTCAAATCGTGACTTTTTCTCAATAATTTTACAAAGATACAACAGATAGATTTAGTCAAACAATCAATTATTAAAGTTACAAAACGCCACCCTTCCTCTATTCAACGATGTGAATATTACTGCTTTGGTAGATATGATTTAACGAATAGACGTAGGCTCACATCAAAGAAATGTAATAAAATATTCAAAGAGTCGTCAGATGTCTTCACAATCACGATTCTCTCTCTCGAAGGGTTCATACCTAAATACGTGGAATGCGTACCCAAATCCCGTACGTGGTAAATTTCCTATAATAATATATGTAGTAGGTATGTATATATATATATATATATATATATATATATATATATATATATATATAAATATATATATATATATATATATATATATATATATACATATATATATATATAGATATATGTATACGGAATATGACTGCGTCAATGGCACAAACGGCAAGTGTTCGCGTAATTCGGCGTCAGAATTGTGACGCATCGCGCCACGCCGGGGTAAATATTTATACGCGCTGGTCTGGCTTGAGCTCGGCAAACGGGGACTATTATTGATTTCCCAAGGATGTTCAGCGCCCG
Source organism: Arctopsyche grandis (assembly GCF_051622035.1). Lineage (NCBI taxonomy): Eukaryota > Metazoa > Arthropoda > Insecta > Trichoptera > Hydropsychidae > Arctopsyche > Arctopsyche grandis. The sequence goes on from NC_135356.1 coordinate 22,539,487, forward strand.
GGGGCGGCAGTGGGGCAGGAGTGGGTCGAATATGGGACATTACACCCCCGAACATCTGTGTGGTGTAGCTGGCGAGGAGCGTGACGTCATACCGGAACGGGATACGCGCGCAAGGAGGGTTAGGGGAGTGGAGGGGAACCCTAAAACCCCACCTTACCCCGTGCGGCCTTTTGACTTACCACCCCCTCGTTGGCTTGTCTTTTCCCGGTATCCCGACTTTTTGTCGGTGGGCTGTTCGCCAAAGGGATTCTCCTTGCTGGACGTTTGATCGTTGGGATTACGTCCTCCTGAATGGAGTTTAAGTCACCAAAGAAGCTTCAAACGTCCAAATCGGCTAAATCTGCTCTCCTATATACCCATATGCGTGTGGATCATATATGCCAGAATGCCATGACAGGACACCGTACATATGTATATCGGCTTATTGTGTTCATATCCAAACACATTATATTATACAACGTACATAGGTATACAGATATTTATTATAAACCGCAGGCAAATATATGATTGTAACAATCAAAGAATTTAGACTAGCCGAATTTGCGATAGAGTGGGTTGTCAATTCCATTGGAACCGTCACAATTAATTTTAGATAATTTGGAAAACCCTCACAGGAGACGGTTGATCTGAATTTAATAACCATCCAAAACTCCCCAGAAGCAATAGACATATCTACTATTTTTTATTTATGTTTTAAGCAGGGAAGACATCATTACAACGTATATATTGTACATAGGTATAAAATTGATACCAAAGAAGTTCCTGAAAATAAATAGCAACAATGAAATAAAATAAAAACATTGAACGGTGATAGATATGGGATATACAATTTAATATGTAGCTATGTGATACTAAGAGTACTGATCAAATAATTACATTCAAAGCAAGAAAGCAACAAAACGATCAATATAATGGGGAATATTGTTAAAGAAAATTAAGATCTATATAAAAAAGAATAGAAGGAATAGTTGGTAGAATAGGAAATATTTAATGGTATTAGATTTGGGATATATGTATGTATGTATGCATGTGATATTAAGAATAATTACCTAATAATTAAATTTAAAGCAAGAAAAATACAGCAATATGAGGGAGAATATTGTTAAAAGGAGATCAAAATCTGTATAAAAAGTAATTGCAGAAATAGTTGGTAGAATAGGGATAAATGTGAAATAATGAAGGATTACAGAGAGATCTAATTGGCCATCGGAATAGGATCTTACTCAATAAATAACGACTATCAATTATAATTCAAAAGCTTAGTGTCTAAAATCATGGCTAAAATCGAATATTTTTTCTAGTAAACAATCTGTGTTTAAGAAATTGTGACTATAAGATATTTTGAATCTTGTCAGTCCTTAAGAGGCTCGAGATTTATCTTTGTAATCCCTAATTTTGACAATAATAATTAGTATATGTGTTTGTATGTAGAAGGGTGTTGTGTTAAAATCATTTTGAGAATAGATACTTAAGGTATTTTTCAGAATTTAATGTCTATCTGAGTTCGAGCCCTGGATAGACCTCGATTGATAAGAAGCATACGTTGTATGGTTTTAAGTATTTATGCGGTCTTATGGTTAGATTTGAATACTAGTGATTTTCAAATTAGATACGGCTCGTCACAAATTGGCTACCTACAATTTATTTGTCACCTATGACTATAATTTCAAATTATATGTACATAGTACAAAAATTAAATAAAAAATGCTCTGTATTCGTTTCAAATACAAAAATAAATGTTAGATCAAATTTTCTTTTCAAAAAAATCTTTTGTAGTCTGTTACTATGTACATTGGCTGTTTTTCTTATGCATTTGAGAAAAAAATTTCCAATATTTGAACATTGGAGAGGAAACAAGTTTATGTTCCTTCAAAATTTAAGAAAATATGCCTTTTGAAATCTTTTTGTGAACTTTTCAATTATTTTTAAAAGATCAACTGTTATTATTTATTAAAAACAGAAACATACAATATGTCCAATATGTTTACATTGACACCGAAAAAGGTTCTATATATTTATTTATTTATCTATTATATATTAACCCCAACCATGTGCCACTACAGGTTGCCCAAGATGACACCTATGCTCAAACTTTTATACATAAGTACCAAATACCATCATTGCACATGATGATTATACATAAACATGAGTTGAAAACACTGTGCGACAATCCTTGCCACTCAACTCTTCTACTGCTGAAGCCGCTATAGCAGCTCCGTCAAAGATATTCCTCTTCCCAATTAATCGAGCAAAACTAAAGAGCTAATTGCATGCTCCACTCAATTCAACCTGCTTCACTCAATTCACCTACTTAACCCAATTTAACCAGTAAGGTCGACTATCCCGAGATTATATCATCATCGACATCACCCAATCTTGCAAATAGTCCGTCGATGGCAGCCAAACTGCACTTTGCAGCTGTTCTTGCAAAAATGTTGAGTTGCGAAACACGATTTTATTCAATCTTACGACAGTATATAATTCGTTAGTCGAATTAAGTTCGTTAACCAAGACATGGAGACCTGAAGAGAAGAGTATTGACCATCAATACGTATCACAGTTAGAGAAACATTTGTGGCATAGATGCTCAGTAGAGACACCTTCATTGATGTGATAATTGTTTAAAGTAGACCTTTCTGTTTAAAATACCTAATTGATTTGAAACTTGCTAAAATAAACGACCGAATTGAATAAAATGTATACAGTCATAGAAGGAAGAATTTTCTGTGATGAATATGATGCAATGAAAGCAAGATAATCGTACATTATAATAACTATCTATCGCGATTACCATTTAAAAATTAAATACTGTGTTTTGAACTATATGCTATGTATCTATATGTTTCGTGATTTACCTTAGAAAGCTCTTCGGATACCAAACGACGAAAAGTCGGTCGTTGAAAAGGTAGAGATCTGGCTTATCACCATAGGTGATGGTAAAAAGGCAAATCTTCTGGAGTAGGGACTATGTGAGGGGATGGACTCAGCTTAAAGTGAAGGGGTGGAATAATCGTTACCTCGCCGCAACTTACTCTCCGAACAACCCCATGGGGAGTTTGAATATATGTATGTATGTATGTATATGTAGGTTCGTCGTTGTATCGACCGAGCGACATTGACCCGAAATTATTTATAAGCGCGTGTGTGACACGCGCCCGCCGTTAAAAATTGACGTCTCGCGGTTTAAGGGTCACTATGTCTGTGTACATACTCATATGTAAGTTTGTGTACATATATATTATCTACAGGCGTCAAACGAAAGAAATGCAGTGGCATCGTATAAAAATAAATATACATGATAAAAAATATTTTGGTATGAACTAAGGATTTTGTATGAACAAGATATACATATGTATAATATGTTGAGTACATGGTCTATGCCAATATAATAATGCGACATATTTTTCAGCCATTTATAATGTGGAAATATACTAAGCTCTTCTTACATTAAAACTTGCCTAACTGTGCTACAAAAATCCGCAAGCCACTGTACTGAACTCCAAGCGTCCAGTTAAACATGTATGTTTTAAATTAAAATAATGAAAATACCGCCAGGTTAATTAATGTAATTCGCTATTAAAATCATTTTATCGTGTCGTCCAATAATATAAAATAAGTACAAGAAAGCTTAAGCAGATTCGTCATTCGTACTGACCGTTGAGCGCGGCGCGTACTGAATTCCCCCTCTCTTTTGCATGTGTGAGGCACGTGTACAAGTGTTGTGGCATAATTCGAATCATAGAGGTTTTGATAAGCCATACATAAAATAAGAAGCCCCCCCTTTTAGTATATTTGGAGAAATAAAATAAAGTGTAAGCCCTGGTCACTCGCTATCCATCACAGTGCGGCAAGTGCTAAGATCCAGATATACCTACATACGTATATGTAACTTTAGCATCATCATAAATTTCGTCAACTTTAGCATCATCTCTATTTTTCCGATTGTAAAATTTGTATTGCTTTCATGAATATAGTTTAATATGCAATATTCAAATTGAAGTTAGCCTTACTCTGATGTGCTTTGTCCGTTACTCGCAATTTCAATTTTCTGGTTCATCGTGCAGGATAGCCGTGAACGTATCGATAAACAATTTGATGTATTTACATATTTGAAATTTAGCGTCGAATTTACAAATTGAGGTGTGTTCATGGTTTGTCTACCTTCATACATAATATAGGACGTATCGAGTGACTGGGTGATTAATATTCATTGATTGTTATGTACACATTCAATTACCGTGAAAATTTGCATTTTCGAAATACGCGACAGGAGGCGGTTGATCTGTCTAGGGACGGGCCTGTCAATTATTTCCTGCATAAACAATTCAGGTAATCCGAAACTGTTAAAATTTATGAGTTTCACAGGTGGTATCCTCTATGTATAATATTATGAAGTTGGAATAATAATGATATTGGAGATTTGAACCGTTTTTAATTTGTTTAACATGCCGAAATTTTATAAACAATTGATTTGCGTGTAATTTCTTTAGTATTGAAAGCAACTCCTAGTTCATTGGGTGAAATTCGTTTATAAAACGAAATAAGCCTTTTCAAAGGAAATTATATTCAAATTTACCTCCGAGATTTTCGGCAGCATTTGATATGATTTCAAATTAAAATTACGATAAAATAGCTTCGAATTTTAATTCAAAGAGCTAATTAACAGAAGCCTGGAAGTCCTGGAAAATTGAGAGATCCGATAAAATTTTACCTCGCTCACTATACATACATACATAAATATAATATAATAGATGAAACTCGTCTAAATCGGACTAATTCTCGGATTATCCCTGGGGTGCCGGATAATCCCGAAATTAATCAGATTGCGGGATAAATTGAGCCTGGAGAATAAATCTCAGCCTTAATCTATTATTCGATTCGATAAAACAATAATCACAATCGTCTTTGCTATGGGTATATTAGTATTTGCATATAAATGATATGCATACTGAAAATTATACATACATATATCTAATAAACATAAAATATTCCACACAATCCATTTAAGACTATTATCTTGAAAATTTAAATTCTAGTTAATTCCCAAATCCTGAAAGTATTATTTTAAGTCGTTAAATCGTCAACGACAGTTGATAGAAGTGGTATTTACATAATATTGATTCCCAGAAAAGAAACAAACGTCTGGATTGAAATATCATAAATACGAAATGATCATCGTTTGCTTGATTACTTTATAAGTAATCATTATAAATGTGTATGATTATGTCATGTTTTTCTAACTAAAATGACAATTTATAAAACCATGCCAATATAAAAGTATTTTATTATCAAATATTTATAGAATAGATATGAAAATTTAAATTGAAGTGGAGCGTCACTGTGGCGTATTTATTTGGCTCGATCGTGTTTGAGTATCGCTGGTGAGCCCTTAGCCTTCCAACCCCTACATAATGAAGGTCAGAGACATAATGAGCATCACCAGGGGTACTCAACTAATCTGTTAACAATGGACCGCACGCAAAACGAGAGAGAGGACAATTCACAAATAGGCCCTTTGTTGAACGCTATCAATAGCCCGATGCAAATAGTTACGTTTCCATATAATATGTATGTATGTACATACATATGTAATGGAGACTGCGTATATATGTATATATACACAATTCAAGGTAATATTTTCAATTGAATTTCATTATACATATGTATATATATTTGCCAGTTTACATTTGTCATTTGGAAAACATCATATGTGGATGATGTATTGTTGTGTATTGAATGTAGGTATCGGCTAGTGAAACCATAGAAATATTCATATACATCTGTTCTGTATTAAATATATGTACGTATTCCATTCCGTATTTATGATATTTCAATCCTGACGTTTGTTCCTTTCCTGGAAATCAATATTACTCTGGAATTTCTAGAGAATCCTCGAGTAGTTTGCCCTAATTCGTTTCAATGTAATTACAGATTACGAGAATTCGAAATAATTTTGCTACTATTTCTTTTCTATTCCGAACAATTATTTTCGGAATAATCTTAAAGCCCTACAAGCTGCTTCAAATGTTAAAATATCAATTAATGACTTGTTTTTTTCGTCTCAAGGCAGAAACTAAATACTGCAGATTTTTCACAGAATGCCAATTATCTTAGGTCTTAAGACACCGAATACTCCAATTACCAATTTGTATCCTTTTGCGAGGATTTTACGCAGCTTTTTGAAAACATTTTATCGATACTTCTTAATACAAAATTAATTTTTCTTCGACGTCAATTAGTGCCACTTTCCTTTCTTGGGGCACATCAAATGTCTCAAGATTCAAAATTTTCGAAAAACTGAATAACGATACAATTAATGACTGATGGCAATGTTTCTTTCAACTTTTAATAAATTTATAATGTGTACAAATTTTACACAGTCTAATTTTATAAAGTATATTCCAAGCTGTCATATTATGAAAGAAAACATTTTTATCAATATTTTACCCCTTCTAAATATTTTCATTTAAATAATTCTTATCGTTGAATTTTGACAACTTATAGTTGAGAATTTCCATAATTCCAGATGTGTGTATGAATGTAAATACGAGATATGACTACACACATACAAAAATTCATAATAAAGAGAAAAAAATGTCAAGTTGAATGAAAGTTAGAGTTCAAGTAATGAAGCTCACTACGTAATGTAAATAAAAAAAAATAACGAGGAAAATTTCCCAGAATTAAATGAATAAATGGAAAAAGTTTTCCAGGAATAAACCACACAGCATATTCATAAATAAATTCATTTACGAGCATTGTGTGTACAACAGAATCTTCCTTTCTATAAATACTTTCACTTACATTTGCGTACGATATTATACGAGAGAAGCAATTTTCATTCTCGTGAAAATAAACGCTTTTACGTGGAAATCATTTGTAGTAGATTCCGGGTAATTACTACGAACGACTTTGAATTTACACGTGACTATATGCCGTCTAAATTAAACGTTTGCCCACCCACTCTATTTCGTCTCGCCGGATTCTATTATCAATTTCTGATGAATTCTCTCAATAATTCAATTGCCGGGTACACGCAGACAACACGTTTGATACAGTCTATACTATTAATGAAATGATACTCTCTCATCTCAATTCCAAATTGGATAATTTCAATTTCAAGCGTTGTTTCTTCACTTTCTCAAAAGTAGGATGTGTTTTTCAGGCAAAAAAATTCACATAAATTTTTGAGGTTGAATAATATAATACTTCATCTATTGATATGTACATACATATGTATGTATGTTTGTAGATAAAGTAAAAATAATGTTGCTATGTATAAAAATAATCTGTTGAACTCTATTCCAAATCCTTACATTTGGTATATTAAATCCAAAAATAATCTCCTTCTATGTATGATACTTCAAAAGACGATTTTTCCTTCAGAAGATTTGCAAGCTTTAACGTAAGCTTAATTCCGAGAAAAATCTGAACAACTATCCACAAAGTCCTACATATACATACATAGGTATTTTCAAAATCTGAAAAGGTCCCGGCTGAAATCTTGTTGGTTCTATTGGTAACCGTCTTATTGAGTTCTTGGTTTAATGTTTAGAATCTCATTCTTTATAAATTCTAGAGCAAATAGCTTTGGTTACATTACTTATCTATATCTATATATATAAAAATGAATGTCTGTATGTGTGTGTCTCGTATAAGCTCCTAAACCACTGGACCGATTACGATGGAACTTTCAGGATTTGTTGTATGTATGTCCGGGAAGATTACTGTGAAAAAAACCTCTTAAATATAATATTCTTAATTACGATTTTACTGACGCGAAAGTAAAGCTATCTCGCCTTCAACGCATCAAGACGCGAGTGTGACAATAATCGCGCCACGCCTACCTTGCACCCGAATGTACTGACCATTCAGGGCTGTACCACAAACACACAGCGGATGGGCCACGTCAACAAATATATCTATACCTATATATAAAATTGAATGGCTGTGGAACGGGAACAGAAATTACACGCGTTATTGTGGCATTGCAACGCATGCCGGGTTCAGCTAGTCTTATATATAATTTCGAAACAGAGTTTGTATGTAACTACTGTTGGTTCGTAAAAAAAAAACAAATGAATATTCAAATAAATTTAAATAAAATAAAACTATTCAAATAAATGTAATAAAATGTTCACTATGTTTAAGCGGTTTATATTACAAATACGGAGCGAAGCCGGATTAAAACACTAGTGTATTATATTTTCTATTCTTCAGCGTGATTTAGGGTTGTATGTATATAATTTTCTTTTCTTTGCCAGAAAAGCATGTCTATTCTTTGAAATCTTTCTAAAAATTGAACAAATCTTTCTACGTTATATAATAATGAATTGAATGGTTCAACCAAAAAAAAAAAGCGTGGCTTTGATTTTCCTCCGCTGGAGCCCGAAGCGTCTTACAGTCGCTTGCGCCCTTTTTCCACGCGCACTCACCTTTACAATTCAGGCCCCGATAAACGAAAACATTCGCCGACGGACAGACGGACGGACGGACGGACGGACGGACAGACGGGCCAACGAAAGAGAGAGTGTCTGACCTGGAAGCTGGGCTCGGTCGCTTAGCAACGCTCAACTCAAACAATCGATCCGACCAAGAGGGTCTACGCTCTCTCGCCCGCGGCGATAACGCACCCTGGAAATCCGTTTGTCGGTCCGCACCTCCTCCCCATAGAGATCCCTCTCCAACCACCCTCATTCATCCACCCTGAACCCACCCGACGTCCGCCCCACGGCGATCCAGTCTAAGGCCCCGCGGGGGCGCTGGAAATACGCGCACTTTTCGGCAATTCACTCAATTAATCCCCCCGCCGCCATCCCCTCTCCTTCACACCACCCACCCCTACAACGACCACCACCACTGCCCCTCATACCTCCAGAAGCTTTCAGAGGTTTGAGATTCGACATATCCGATTCGATTATCACCCGTCGATCGTCGACTCTCTCACTTCGGCACGTCTTGATTGGAGAAACACCTGACGGGTCAGATGCTTTCCGATCCAATGCTCAAATTTTCGACATCGAGGCCCGAAAATTTATTCCGATTTATTGATCTACCGTATTTTCACAGCATTAGTTAACTAAACTTATAAATAATCCTTTACGACTCAAATGACACGTCCAATATAATGTCACTTCGAAAGAGACTTTGTATGTATGTAACTACATATTGTCGATTCGTAGAAAAACAAATGGATATTCAAAAACTATTCAAATAAATTTAATAAAATGTTTACTATTAGATGTTTAAGCGGTTTATATTACAAATACCGAGCGAAGCCGGCTAAAAACACTAGTATAATATAGTACATAGCATTGGATTACTTAATTGCAAATTTAAAACCGTCAAAGCCTTAGATAGTAACTATAATCACTTTTAGACTGTAAAGATAAAGAAAAAATCCGTACATCTAATATATGTATAACTTCGAAAGAAACTTTGTGTGTAACTATTGTCGATTCGTAGACAAACAAATAAATGTTCAAATAAATTTAATAAAATGTTTACTATTAGACTGGCCATGTTTAAGCGGTTTATATTACAAATATCGAGCGAAGCCGGGTAAAAACAATAGTATAATATAATACATACGTAATACATAGCATTGGATTACTTCATTGCAAATTTAAAACCGTCAAAGACTTAGATAGTAACTATAATCACTTTTAGACTGTAAAGATAAACAAAAAATCCGTAGAAAATATCGATCGACCGCTTTCAAACGTTTTCAGCGGATTTTTCTCTACAAATCGTTTAAAATTGATGAAAAAATGTGAAATTGTGCCAGGACAGTAGTATCTTCAATTTCTTTTTATAATATTATTTATATAATATTTCTTCAATGCGCGTATAAGCCTTTTGGTTGGCATTGTACACAATTCCATTCAACGTAGGAAGTAAATAAGAAGATAAAATGAAAAGGTGGTCCCCTTGTGCGTATGCACTATCGGTTCTATGTAGTCCTCAGTCTTGATGAATACAGCTTTAATGTGTAACTTCGAATAGAACCCTTTCGGGTCCCTTTAAGACTCTAATGAAAGCCAAAGTCCGTGTTATACAAACATTGTACGTTTATATGCCTATTTTATTTATATTTTAGTTTAAATTAACTATTTTTGTTTACAAAGACAAAGCTGTAGAACAACTCAGTCGTTGAAAACCTTTCCACTAAACAAATCTCGATAGTATTCTAGATATATAAACTTGAATTTAAGCACTGGCGTTTTCGATTCTTACAATTCAGCAGAATCTTAACCTAAAATTTGGAAAAAACATTCTACACGCCCTTTTTCTGCCCAGCTCCTCGATTATATTTACGCTGGCGCCGGCTGCAGACTCTCTCCTACACTCTATCAACTTGCCCCCTTCAAAGACCCACCCCAAACCTCTCAAACAGCCCCACCGGGTTTTACGCATTTGCAAAAACCGTTTGACCGGGGCGAAATCTTCAACGGCAATATTCTCTTGAAAATTTTTCCAAAATCTGCCTGATTTTGAATGTTTTTCAAAAAATTATCGTTATTTGTGATATCATTAACAAAGATCGACGTTCAATGGATACTTTTCACACAAAAAATAGTTCAATTTTGTTTTTTGCTGTCTTGCTTTAAACACTAATGAAGTGGTCTATTGTTATTGGGAAAATAACCTTTTGAAGTGTAAGCCTCTCGTTGATTCGAAAGTTTATCTTATATTGTACGTTTTTCATTTACATTCACTTTTAATGAAGGATATTATATCATGGTAGTGTAAGCTTTCTCAAGTGAGACGAACAGTGAAACTCTTCAACAAACAAGAAATCGAAAGTAGAGTGAAGGGGAACCTTGCTTTCTGCTTTCTCTACCTCGTTGACGCCATATCATATATGTATATCCACATACATACATATGAACGTATTTTACTTTTATTCAAATTTATTCACCAAATCTTTAATAGTCGATACTGAAAGCTTGATTGATTCTATACTAACATACAAATATATACATGTGTTATTAAATTTTTATATGATTTTAAAAAGTGTTGATCTTTTCATAGGTGGGAAAGTGTTTTTATTTTTGAGTGACTTTATTCAAGTTGATTATTTTTTAATTTATTTTTTCATAGTATATATTTAATATAGTTATTGTGGTATGATAGCGATGATCGTTGTGAGCCATAAAAGAGAGCTAAGGACCGTGTTTTGGGCCTAAAAAGGGCCTCAGAGTGGATAAGACGTCATATAACATTTCAGGTCCGCCAGTGGAGGTCGGTGTCACCATGTACGTGCTGTCCATCAGCTCCCTGTCCGAAGTCAAAATGGTACTACAAAAATACACTCAATGCAAAAAAAAAAAAAAAAATAAATAAGCAATTAATTAAAAAAAATTCTAAACGTAAAAAAACATACACAATAACACATTTTTCTATATATATCACCCCCTCTTCATCATCACCCCACCCCTCTTGAACTTGCTCGTCTAAAAAAAGTGTAATCCTACCTTTTTGCTTCATGTCTGCTGTGTCTCGTTTATTTAATATGTGTGTCAATGTCCCCAAATAATATTATGTATTTATAATATATTATTCATATAAAATATTCTGCTATTCACTATTTTTCCGTCGAATTGATATTTACCGACATATTTCAATACAAAGAAAAAAAGGCTTCTTTTCACAGAACACGCGTTTTTATATCTATTTATAATAAAACATGGTATTTTTTCTACGTACTCTCCGATTTTTTCGCTTTTATATACATATATACAAAAAATAAAAAATACATACACAAAATACATCCAATTGTGTACAATTCCTTTCGAATGTGAATCGACTCGAAATTCTATACATATCATACATATAAAAGCCGTGACTAAATTCTCGATATTTCATTTTTTATTATTCAAAAATCTCATGTGTAATCAATTTACATATGATTTTCTTTACAAATAAAAATTTAAATTTAAGAAATAAATTTCAAACGTACACAATAAATGCATTGTACATCATCTTCAATGAAAATTCGCACGATTTTTTACATTTAAATTACAATAAAACCCGGATGTTATACTATATTTATCCAATGAATTTAAAAAATTGTTTAAATTCAAAAAGAGCATTCACATTTTAAAGGACCTATACACATATCTCAACACGTTCGCACCTGCAGATCAATTAATGTTGAATATGCGGCATATTTAAAATATTCGACCCCTCTCTAAATATGGAGAAATTTATTCGTTTCAGTGAAGATATTATTTTTTATCTGCAAATATGAATAGGGGGGTTATTATGTTATGCGATGTGTGTTTGGCGTCATTGTTCGAATTGGCCTCACAATATCTCATTCGAGCAGAAAACAATGTACATCGTTTCACAATACGAATCCTGCAAAACCCCCTTCGTAATCCCCCATAAACCCCCATCGTTAGGTCTCCCTCAATCCCATAGAACACACACACATCAACCACGACGTCACAATGGCTGTGCTCTTCAGCTGAAAATCGTCCATTTAAAATCAAATGCGTAAACTCATATGCATCATTTTTTTATTTTGATTTTCAACATCATAAATATATTCCTGATAACTCATATAGCATTATTACTTTATCTATTTTCTTTTAATTTAATATGTGTGTGCATATACCGTAAGTATATCCGCACGCATATCTCCATACATATTTTTATATATAATAGAATTTATTTTCATTTATATTCATATATCTTTGAAACTGCATATACTTAATAGAAATATTTATACGGTAAAAGCATCCATATTTTTTTTGTTTCAATTCAAAAACATAATAAATCAATATATAAGTAATAATATACGTAAGCATTATAATCATTGAATATGACATGTTCGGAAAAGGAAAACTGATAATAATATAGTATATTTTGTAAGTTTGTATTTGTTTAAAATGTTAACACTTCCGATCGCAAATGACGAATAATCAAAATTAAATATATAACGTTCTGCTCGGTGGATTATATATTTATTTTAAATCGGAGAATGATACAATTATGTACCTTGAAAGTCACTCTTCTCACTTCAATTCAAATTTATTTGATACATTTGTTTTCTGAACGACTTACTTCAGAATTCAGTCGATAATTCGGAAAATTTCAAATAGGAAAAATTTCAATTTATTTCCTCACTTCGTTTTCGATTTGCATAATATCAACCTTGAAAACGCATTATATGCAGCTGTTGCAATGCAATTTCGCAATCGATAAATATGTACATATATACATATATTAATCCTCACAATTATGCAATAAATAAATCATTTTCAATGTACGAGTATGCGAATTTGGTCAAAACAATTTAATCCTCTTACTGCAAGTGCTACGCAATTTCGATTCAATTATATTAAGTGCATTTTGATTCCTCAAAGTAAAATATAAAATTATCGGATTGAAATTTTGTTTTAATATATACAATTTATATACGAATTTCAAACGTATTGAAACGTTTTATTGCAATTTTCAATGTACGAGTATGAGAATTTGATCAAAACAATTTAATCCTCTTACTGCAGATGCTACGCAATTTCGATTCAATTCTATTAAGTGCATTTTAATTCCTCAAATTAAAATATAAAATTATCGGATTGAAATTTTTTTTAATATATACATACAATTTATATACGAATTTCAAACGTATTGAAACGTTTTATTGCAACTTAAATGGACATTTCCACGACAAAAAGGTATCTTCACGATAATTTTTTTTTTACGTGATTGGATCCATTCTAGGTGTTATTTTTGACGGCTATTTTATGCTACTACTATGTGCGTATGTACATATATGCTTATTATTAATCGGTTTTCCTTTTCCCGGGCGCCGTGAGCGTAGAGTTGCTGCATGCGCCTGCTGCCCTCGGTAGCCGCAAGTCTCGGTTAACATTTGCTCCGGCAATAGCCGCCAACCTTTTATTTTACATTCTTAATTGACGAGTCTGTGTCCGCAATTGGGTTTATTTTCATTTCGATTTTAATTTTATTACTTTTCGATCAAGCTGACCTATCGATCTAGCATATCTAGAAACTTTTCAGGAGATGCTATTGTTCAGAGCAGGCGATGGGCAACGTCACTGTCACTACTAACGTCTCAACACCCACCCCAGATTTACACCCAGCCCCTCCACCCCCACCCAAAAACCCACAGTCGACCACCGTCACCTCATCTGTGCGCTTTTTGATTTGGTTTTCATTCGTCGGAGGTTGTCGTTGTCGGAGGCGAGGCGAGCGCCACGAGCGCAGATTGTTCGGCGAGATGAAACCGACCCACAAAAACAGCCAAAAAATAGAAAATCCCACATGTACAACAAGACGATTATGCTTTTGCAGGTCCTCCGGTGGAAGTCGGCGTCACCATGTATGTGCTCTCTATCAGCTCGGTGTCCGAAGTGCTTATGGTACTCATTCAATACTCTCATCCCTTCAACTTCCATATATCTATATATTATTATTATACGTATTTAAAGTGTGTGTCGATGGTGCGCCTAACCTGTCACATCTATCTGTGAAAATATACATACATGTATGCACACACAAACATATATATAAATTTATATATGCATATATTATATACACGTAATGGCTATCGGCCGGCACCGCTTGTTGTAAAACTCTTATTTACATATATTATATATATTTTTTCCCTTGTGACAAGTTACGCGCTATTTTATTTCTATCCTTTCGATCTAATTGTACTAAATGTGATCCCGAACACACTTTATTTTCTTTCAATGTCGTACTCGACGTCATGTGATTGTTGGCTGTTGGATAATGATACCCTTGTTGAAAAGATATATTTAATATATGAGTAATTTATATATACAATATGATGCGTTGCGTCACAGTGGCGCAAATGCGTCAAATCGATCGCAAAAAAATCATCAATCAATTCATATATGCACTTATTTTGCATCCACTCAAATACCTAATTACAACTTTAAAATGTGTGTTCAGCAAAATTTTTCCTGCGGCAAGTCTATCAATAAGTCTAAAGTTAATTAATCGAGTTATTGTTCACCTAGTATCGCTCTGTGCAATGAATCGTATCAAATCATACAAAAATTAATTGATATATTGCATTTTACACTCATATGGATACATGACGAAATGAAAATTGTCTATTTTAAATTTCGGTTAGTAGTACCATTTTGATCACACTGGTAATATATGTATTATGTGTATAGGTATAATCATTGACGATTTTTATGAGGTTCTGCCGATCGAATTGTACCATTCGCTCCACTGTGCGATGCAAGGCATACGGCTGGAAGAAATTCCTCGTTAGATGTGTGTGTTTGAATGCAATCCCAAGGGAGAGAAAGAGAGGCTTTTCAGGAATGCAGACGCTGATAATGGAGAAGGGAACCTTACTGCGTTCCCCATCGCAGTCCTGAATACGAGACTGTGTGCATGGCCACACTCTTCTATGGCCCCCATAAAGACTGTGTCGATTAAGCGCGATGCATTTCAACAACGAGGGGGGGAGCAAAATGGGGAGACACCTATCAGACGAGACGCGCGATGATGATGAAACTTTTTACGTGAAAAAATGCCGCAAACTCTCGAGCGCTTCGTCTGAACATCCCCCCTCTGTCAAAAATTTAATTTTAAATTTTTGGAATTTTCAAATGAAAACATTTTTTTGTGTTCAGTATGTATGTATATCGACAATGAAATGCAACGTTAAAAATCAGGTCACATATTTGTGTTTCATTTCAATGTTTTCTTTCTCACCGAATGACAAAGATAATAAAAAATGTTTATATATTGCATATGCTCCAATACAATAAAATCAATTGAATATTTCGTTTATGTGTGGTAAAATCTATAAAGTCTATTCTTTGCATACATATGATATATATAAACATATTTTTGTTTTTGTAATCTTGATGTGGATTGTATAATTATTGTATTGTATTTGCTGTACATTCAGTTCCAAATTGACTTGGAACACTGAATCGTTGTTTATTTATCAATATTTTTATTTATCACATATATAAAATATATAAACATATATATTTATTATATATAAATGTTGTCATGTGTTGGACATGTCGATGTTGAGTACCAAGTGACCCTTGGTTACTGGTTGTACACTCGCGGTCTTTCACAACAAATTAAATTCAAAGCAACACGATGTTAAACCGTTTAATGTCGATTCTATTCACATTATGTATTTTATAAACATCAATGTGTGATTTCATTTAATTCAGTTTATCGCGCTTTTCTTATTATTTGTTTAGTTTTTTTTTTTTAATGGAACCATATCGATCGGTGTTCCAAAATTTGTAACTGGATGTGCCGCTTAGGGGAATCTCGTGAACGACCCCGAGTGGAAACCAAATCAAGGTCTAACAAAAAATAAATTATGAAATAACGTCAAAAATCATAGATGTAAGATCAAAAAAATATATACCAAAGAAGGTCACAGTATGACGTGACCCATTGCCCGCCTGCCATCACCACTATATCGAATTAAACAAAAATAAAATAATATACAAAAAAAAACATATAAAATAAAATCTAAATATCATCACGAGTGACGAGCGAAAAGTGTATTTTTTAATAACTTAAGCAGCGGTGCCGGCGTCAAGATGTTAAATAAAAAAGTGTACCCGATTGGCATCTTGACTAACCCCCTGCCCCCACCGTGTGCGGTTCTTGTGATACAAATTTGTATTTATTTTGATTTGTATATTAAAAAAATGATAATTTTTGTTTACCTTCAAGCGGCACCCCCCTTTCCATCCCCTACAACCCGAGGATATTTGGTAAACTTTTACCCCATCTCCATAGAAACATCTCCTGTTGCTTTTTTACTATTATTATTATTATTATTGCTTATTTTGTATTCGAAATAATTGACTTTTTATACATAGTATGCTCAAAATTATTATTAAAATACTTATATACATAGGCAGCGTTACGTATTAACCAAAACTCTATCTGAATGTTTGAGGGTTGTGGATCAAAATCTTCCAAAAAAAAAATGTAATTTAGAAAAACCGTATCTGATTCTACAGCCTCTTATTTCAATATTAATCGATGTCTGTGATTATTTTCATTAATATAAAAAATTCAAATCACAGCATCGTCAGTCAAAAGAATAAAATAAAGAGAGAATTTGAACCTAATTCGGTTTTTGTTTATTTGAATTTTCTCCTTTGATTCTGTCTTTTTTTCATCTTACTTCATCTTCCACCATTACAAAGCTGTGGAACGACATTTATTTTAATTAAAACAAGTTTTAAGAATTCAAATAAAATCAATTATTGCAAAAAAAAGCGGAGCTCACTTCGACTGAGGCAAATAGTGCATGTGTGTAAATGTAAACTGAGGCTTTTGTGTTTTACAGCTTGATGTAGTTATTTATTTATTTTTATTGTTATTTATTTCATTACGTATTCAATTGATGATTTTTCGTCGTTGTGTACCTACATGTCTATGTGCTTTTTGTACAGAAAATAAGCTTGTGTTTTAACAATGTGTGTATTTACTTATCATATACTTGATGTCGATTTGCTTTATTGGATATCTATGTGTAATTTTATTAATATTATATACATACCTACAGACATTTCCCACATCAAAATTTATCTACAACACAATATCAATACAATTTACAATATAAAACACATTTTTTGAGTATCGAAAACACCTTAATCGCATAGCAAATTCGTAATATAATCAAAGAGATAAAGTTAAATACGTTTGACCCTTTTAACATCAATTTGTAGATAGAAACAAAATTTTCATTTAATAAACAGATATTGTATGTATAGGCTAATATATAACAGAAAACTATAATTTATATTAATTACAATGTTTAATTTGAATTTGAGTGAAATGATAAAATATATTTTCCTTTTCAATACAAAACTTCCGAAAAATCTGCTCTTATAAAATTCGCAATCGAAGTAAGATTTCACATTTTATATCATTTTTATTAAAAAAACGTGACTGTTGGAATTTTCCGTCTCTGATCTTCAATATTGAATAGCTTCGTCCACTCGTGCAATATTCAATAGAGATGAACGAAGGGCGATGTTGGAAATTGAATTGCACGGAGACAGCATATTTTTGAATATCAAACCTGGACAAATAGTTCCAAGTTCGTAGATATAAATACTAAAATATATATGTGCATATGCATGTATATAATCCGCTTCGTGTTTAATTCGCTCCTTTGATAAGAAACTCAATCTAAAATATTACGTACCTGAGAGAGATGCTTTGAGAGCATTCGCTTTTAAAAGCACCGTCTTTGTTATTGACACTGTCTTTGCGGATGTCTTTTGATAGCGAACGATATCTAAATTGCCTCGCAGACTATTATATAAATATATTTATTGTATTAAAATTATGTAAAAAGTGTTGCCTTACAAGGAGAATCTTTTCTATTTAAAACTCGTATTTCTAATATTAGATTTCTTCGAAGCGAATGAAATTTGCTTGCGGATTTCCCGTAGGTATTCAATCGAAAGTATTTTATTTTAATACAAATCTAATCAATTATTCAAATACTCCAATACATTTTCTTAAAGTGGCATAACAGAGTTATAAATTATAAATTTGCAAATAAAAATTCTTCAAGCTTGGCATTGAATTTCTTGTTTACCTGCCTTCGTCTATAGATTATTAATGGAGAAGTTTGAAATTCAATCCTTTTGAACAATTCCAAAGTTGCTCGCATTATTTGATAAATACTTGTGAGATTTTATTTGAATTTAAGATGATTCTATAGAAAAATTTGCATCGTCAAATATTAATTTTGAGCAACGGCATAAATTAAAGCTTCCTCTTATACAAAATATTTTTTGTAATGAACAATTCGCATTAAAGCCTTTTGTCTTTTCGACAGGATCAATGCGTTCAAGAATTCTTCAAACACGTCTCAAAAATATTATCTTGAAAACATCTCATTTCAATGGATGAGTAGATCATCGCCATCCAACTAAAAACAATAAAAGCGCTTCGATGTCTTTGATGTTTTCATTTATTGTAAATGAATTTATGTATATATATATATATATATATATATATATATATATATATATATATATATATATATATATATATATATATATATATATATATATATATATATATATATATATATATCAATAACCTACGTTGTATTGTAATGTTTCTTTGAAGATTTCATTCAAGACAAAGATTTGCCCGTTTGATCTGGCCGCCGTAGCATACCTATTTGAGTGGCGTAGCGTCGTCTGATCAAGGTTAAACTTGCTTCTAAATGACCTCAGAGAGATCACGTTCAATCCAGTCAACCGGTCCGTGTTTGGAATTCGGAATTGGCGCCAAAAAGTGGCCAGGTGTGTCAACGCATGCGCCGCGGCCCGAGCTGGCGCCGAGCCAGAGACGCAATGCGACGCGGCCCCAGTATCGGAGGCTGGCCACGCCCACGCCCCACCTCCAAGCCTGTCGTAGCCCAATGGGAGCCCTCTACGCACTCCCTCTCTCGCCTCTACAGCCAATCACAGCGCGCGCTCCTCCCGACTTGCTCCCGGATTGCCGCCAAAACACCGCAACGAAGCGCGCGAACAAAATAATGCAACGTCGATGAAAATGGTCCATGGCGGCTTTACGGCGCTTCGCCACTTCACTTCAATGCGACACTCCTCTACCACTATTATATGTATATATGTATATATATATACATATGTACATAACACACTTAGACATCTCATGTTGAAATATTCAAAATTTTAATCAAATCTTCAAATCTTTCAACCACTCCCCCTTTACACCATTTAATACTGTCATTGATTAATTCGATGCATATTTATGATTCAATTGTTGAAACGATTTCTCACAAATTCGGCTTACTTTGTCTCTATTTGTCACCGCTGTCTAATTTATAATAATTTCATCGATGCCGAGAGTCGTGGTCATCGATGTCATCTTGAATTTGATGGACAGTCTGCCTCCACTCGTCCCGGTTCTGTGCCATGTTGAAGGACTTCAATCTTCAAGGGAGCTCTTTGAGGATGGAGATGTTCGTGCGTCTTGGTATGTGCAGCATCCGTCTCCAACTTCTTCTTTCGTAATAGAGAGGTTCTTCCATATTTTTTACCAGACTGATCATCGCCGTTTTCACCATTCCTACTCTTCTGGAATTTCCGATTGGCATCCTCCTTCCCTTGAGATCAAAGTCCCTACATAAGTAGATAAAGTCGTCGACTTCCACATAGTCTTTCAGAGCGTTGGATTTTATGAAAGTCTCAAATCTGTCAACGAATAGGATTTTTGTTTATCTCTAGAGTCTAGACCCAGGTGTCAACTCTCCATCTCTATTCTACATAGTAGTTCAGCCATTTCATTCCCATTGTTGGCCATTATATATACATATATACATACATACATAAGTTTACATATATTTAATGCGCTTATGAAAGAAATGAAATTTAAAAAAAAATATTGTATTGAAACACTACTACATATGTATTTTTCATCATTTTTTTCCAATTTGAACAGTATCAAATTCCAATATAATTCCACTGAAATTTTTCTCTTTATATACATAAGTATAATTCTCAAAAGTTTCGTCTCTTTTTTAAGTAAAAAAACTATCTAATGCACCATAGCTTATTACTGATTCTTCTGAAATTTTATTATGCATAGGTTGAATACTAATAAAAAAAAACAATTACAATTGAATGTTTTACAGTATCAGGTATAATCAAATTCACAAAAATAATCCGACTTATTCAAATGGGCTAAATAAATTCTTTAATAACTTAACATGCTTTTTTTCCTCGTGTCAAAGAATTTTCTCGAATTCAAAGTACGTAACTTCTATGTTTTCATAGTGTAATTTGCCGAAACTGAGAATATCAGAATAATCTCTATCCAAATACAAAGCGATTGTGATAGTCACCTATCGAATTTGTAGGGAGTATTCATTGTTCAAGCCCCATGTCAATTGATACGCTTTTAAAAACGACCTAGTCTCGAATGACACGTGTGAAAGAGGGAGGGCACTGAAAAGGTTGATCATTGCAAAAAGCGATGTGTCCCAATTTCACAGTAGAGTATGGCGTGACATGTGACAGGCTAAAAGCACTTTACGATACGACAAGTAGGTGCTTATTATATAAATACTCTTGTATGAGTACATATAAACCCACGTACAATTACGTGGGTGCAATATTTTCATAAACGTGTACTAAATAAATGCAGTAAGTGTCCACTGAAACCAAAAACAAATAAATAAAGTGAACTTTTCCCCGCTTAACATTGCTGTAATGCGGTTTTCCACATTGCAGAATCGGCTTTGAATTAAATCTTGAAAGCCCTGGATGTAGATACATCCACCTAGTTACAGTATTTCGGTTTCCACGTGTCCCCCTGCATGGGCCCACACGTTTTAATACTATTGATTCGGTGCGATTTAATCGCCCAAAGCCGTGAGTCATGCTCGCCGATGACTTTATTGCATTCACGTGCACTTTATCGCATTTACGTATTTAATCGACTTAAGCCTTTTAGTGCAGTTACGTAATACCGCATCGAAATGCACTTAGTGATGTTGTGGCTGTGCATAGCATAGCCTCGGTGACCTTTCAATTTGATTTAATTCTGTGACCATTTCAGTGTGGTAAAACAGAGAAAATTGAATTACAATTTATAATTGCATTTTAATCGCAAAATAATCTAATGTTTTGATTGTATTACTTTTATACTTTGAGTATATTTGAATACGCAAACACATCTACATATGTAAAATATTAACATGCTACTGAGCAAACATTTTCACATGAGAATATTTTTGATCTAATTTAATTTTAAATAAGCTAATTTAATTTTAAAAAAATCAAAAGGTCAAAAACAAATTCTAAATTTGTTTGTTCAATTTCTTACCTCTCATAATATATCTTTCACGAATGAATATAATCAGAATCTAATTTTCACGTATTACATTTGCGCAATCTGCCGAAATGACACACACATAGATTCGAATTGATCTAATGTACTTGAAATCCTAAATACCCAATGTCGTTAAAACACAAGTGATATTGCTTTGAAATGAAAAAAAAACATTCCATAAATCGAATATACATAGATGCATGTTAAATCACATTCATTGCACGTATCTACATATGTATTAAATTTATTCTTAAGAATAAAATATTGCGTTTAAATCAGCTTATTCTTATCGTTAGTGAAAATTGCTCAAAATATCAAATTTATATAACAAATATTCTCGTACTTAAATGTGTATATATGTACAGCGTAATTTTTAACATAAGTTTTGATTGTTGAATTTGTTTTTGAACATTATAATTAATGAGTTGGAAAATTCTTACCGGGCTTGGTAAGAACGCATAATATCATATTTTTTTATATATACATAGATAGTGTTTTTAATATAAAAAGGCATGTGTGATAAAAATAATGATCAACGTGACAAAGATCGGTTATCAATGTTTATCATCTAATTTAAATGTGATAGATATTATATTTAGGCTCGTTTGACAGTTGAAAGAATTTCTTTCAAATGCGTAAATAATGTAAGGTTAATTTTTGCACGAATTTCTATCAAGGTTTAATTTTCAAATTTAATACATTTAATAACAAAATCAAACACTAATTTTATCAAGAAAATAAAATAAAACACACATTTAAACAACACAAAAAAAAGTGAAACACATCTGTTTGCATGATGCATCCAATTTGCACGTTTGATGTGTCTATTATTGTGTATTACATATATATTTTTGCTGTTGAGAAATATATGTGTATATTATAAATGTTACATTTTTACTGAATCCCCCCCTTAGGCAAGATTTGCGATTAAGATACGGTAAGTATATTTCCGACTTTGTTTCTTGGAATATATACAAGTTCACAATCATATTATAAAAAATTTCAATACTTACTTTGAAATATATATTTATATATATATTTTGAACAGTTTTCACTGGCAATCCATATCTATTATATAAAACATACCTCAATCATTGTTATGTCATGCTGATTTTATTATATATAACCTTAGTCATTGAATGTTAATCGACTCACTATCTATTATATGTATATATATATATATATTATATATACCTTATATGTATTATATATGTATATTATATGTAGCAAACATTATCCTGTGTTTCGTTCCCACTTTATACTTCAACATCAAATACATATTGATGAAATTAATATTAGTATGTTTTTGAAGTTAATTCAATCACTCTCATAGACATTATTAGATTGGATATATCAATAATAATATATTATTAAACACAAATAAAATATTATACATTATCGCTAACTGTAATCGTTGATAATAACATTGTTTTCTTGGGGGTGTCTTTAGGACTTCACGCTGGATTTTTACTTTCGCCAATTTTGGACGGATCCCAGACTGGCATACAAGAAACGACCAGGTGTCGAAACTTTGTCTGTGGGTTCAGAGTTCATCAAAAATATTTGGGTGCCGGACACGTTCTTCGTCAATGAAAAACAGTCCTACTTTCACATCGCAACCACCAGCAACGAGTTCATCAGAATACACCACTCCGGCTCAATCACGAGGAGTATTAGGTAAGTGATCTATTTTATTATTTATTTTTACAAAAAGTCCATCAGACACCATAAGAGTATATTTTCCAATGTAATTGACAATAGAAAATTCGCTGTTTGTCTGTCATACATGCTTTAAACCAAGTCGATTTAATCGAGTACTTTGCTTCCTATCCGATCAATATATGTATATGTACATATGTCTCATTTTCCAACTGTAACCATACCGTGAAATTTCAAACCTTCTAATTTTCTGAATATAAAATGTATGAGTGTCACGACTGACACACATTCTTATATATTGCAAAATACGATGAATATTTTCATATAAATATTCTAGCAAAAATAATCTTATTAGCTCCTTTTAGTCTAAATTTGTTTACTTAAGTGTCTCGCTTTATTGAAAAGATCCTTATAAATTTTTTCGTAAGTCGGAAAATAATTATGTTTAAGAGCTCTCCAAAAAATTATTTTCAAGAAAATAAAATAAACTTTTTCCATTTTCCTTGTAGAGCTGCTTATTGGCATAGTATGCCGATAAGTATTTTGTTGTTTTTTTTGCGTAAACAAGAGCTTTTCTGTTGTTTCGATGAGACTACTTTTGTATAGGCTTATTATTTATTTGTCTTCCTATATTGACTTTATTTTCGTTGTAGGTATAAAAATAACGAACAGATACTTTTTCCACAATTTACAGTTTGATTTTGAAGTGTAATTAATAAAATAATTTGATTAAAAATGTGCCACAATTGATATAAAAATCTTTTCACTGGTGGGTGTATGTGCTTTTATTACAAATCAAATAAAAGCACAATAGTAGGTATATTATTATCATAAGCTTCATAGCATTTAAAAAAATTACGATACGCATAATTCAATATATTATATTCACGTGTACAGAGACATCAATAAAACTCCAATTCGCGTTTAAATATCTTCGATTTGGGTGAAATATTTTATTCAATTCTATTCAAACCCATTCATCGCCGATTTAAAAAAATACGAATGCGAATACAATAGTACAAACGTATCTAAGCTTCATGTTCATGAAATTGACAATCAATTTTCCTAGAAATTCAGATGAATTATTCAAGCGCATTTATACTACATGTGTATATATTAACATTTATTGTATTCACCAGAAATTTCGGCGATACAAAGCGGCATTGTAAATAATTGATAATAAAATGCTTGGGTTGACAAATTTATCGAAAACGTGAATATGTCAATTCTATTCGATGTTTAACGCACATTTCGCATGTTTTACACTACCTACATATACATAATTTATGTTTCCATATCAAATAGTATAAATTCAATGAGATTTAAATCTCTTCGTATAATGAGCTAATAAAAAATATACAATTTATTTTGTAGACATCCACAACACGATTCCTTTAAAATTGACTTGCGATATCTTCTAATTGTTGACTTCTTAGTTTTAGGTACTTAAAACTATTCGAATTACATGATTCTGAATTATGAGTGTAAGAGTTAGTGATAAGTCACCTTATATTCTCAAGACACAATTTCATATTTGGAAGTTCATTAAAAAACTTAATTATTTGAATAAATGAGACGTTATATTTAAAGTTGGTTTAAGTCCACTTTTCTTTCAAATATAAAGGCTCAAATCACGAACTGTACATTGAGTAAAAGCTTAAAAGTAAACTCTAGTAAGTCCTCAAATTTTTCCTGAAAATATGTTTTAATAATATTTTCCTTATCAGAATTTAAAAATCAGAACTATTTTTTGTTCATTTTCATATTGAATGTGCATTCAGAACATTTCCAATTATCTCGGACGTACGTCGGACGGAAAAATGTGAAATATTATATTCATTGTGTGTTTCCATGCAGTGGATTTACGAAGTTCACGGTCAAATCCTCTATTTTGAAATGAATACACTACGGATCGTTATCGCTCGTTAAAAATGGTTCGATCGGAACCCTACAAAATAAAAAAAAAATGATTCGCGATTGTTAACTATTCAAATGAAACATACAGATACATATGAACATAGATACATTGTAGGTTGAAAATACGTACGTAAATGGCGGATTTCTCATTTTCAAAGCTTGCTTTTGTCAATTTACATACATATGTATGCTTCAGTAATAAAATGACAGCTTAAGTACATTTATTAAAATGTTCTCTTATATTATATTAGATTATTATTTCCACTATCAATATTTGAAATTAAATTACAGTTCAAATTTCTTCCAAAACTCATAGTATAATTTCTTGGTCAATACTCGGCCATCGATTAATTATATTTCAATCGAAGTGTTCATTTGCAAGTGACTAATCATCCAACCGTTTCCTCCACACCCTATGAGTGAATTAATATAAAATATTTGTTCCGGTCGAAATTTAAGCACGCATCATCGAAAAAGGATGTGACATGTCTATCCGTTACATTTACATACACGTGTATATAATAATATATGCAGACACATATTGCGTAAAATCAGAGGCACGTTAACGGTTTTCGGTGACATAAACGCGCCACGTTAAGCATTATGAAACCGGAGCTCCGTGCGTCATTACGATTTTATTGCAATAGCGGATATCCGGGAGGCCATAATCGTAATCCATCATCTCGGTTCGGTGTTGCTGAGGCGAATCTTATAATACGAACCCCCATCATGCCCTCTCTCTCGAAAAAAAATAAGAAAAAAAACACCTAACCCACTCCTTCGCGGTCGTACAATAGGTTATATATTACTACATACATAAATCCACGAAAAAACGTTATTTCATTTTTTAACGTTTCAAGTGTGATATGAAAAATACGTTTAATGACTAAATTATTAATTGAATTTTATAGTCAATATACTAGTTCATCAATTTTAAAGGATTACATTAATTATATACCTATATACATATATACATATATGGTAGGTCTTTATTTAGATTTGTCGCTTTTTTGTAAGAAATCTTTTCCTACCAAACAGGCATAACAAATTCTTATACAACACCCCTTTAATATTTTAAATTGCGGTTATTCATAAAATGCATATAAGCCTAAATCAACTTGATTTAGACCTTCCAATAAAGATGACTCAAGGATGAATGCTAAAGATTTTTCATACACTCTGTACATTACGTAGGTTTTCTATTCTACATATATGTATGTAATATAATCATCATTCATAATATTTCTCTCACATGTTTCATTGGATATCCGAAATTAATATCCTTTATATTGAAAATTGAATCCAAAGTAATCAGAATATTTTGCGTTAGTGTATGATTTATGTTAGATTATTTATTTCAAAGATAGCTAATTGGAATTCGCCTTTATTATTATATGCTTTTTACCATACATATCTATCTGTGTTTTAAATTTCCCTTATATAATGATGTTGGACTTACCATGAAGGGCATCTAATAGAATTTTCACCAAACGAATGTACGATATATTTTTACCAAACGAATGTATGTATGTACATATAAACAAACGTTAAATTTAAATATAAATGTAAATTCTCCAAATTTGGGAAAGAAGATACTACTCAAATGTTCGAAATTTCATTGAATAATTAACGTGAGTTTCTCAACTACAATGTTTCAAAATTCTAATCAACTTTGATTGCTAAAATTGCTCAGTGGACAAGCTCTTTGAATTTTTCAGAGTGCACGGGAATCATTCGAACAATCAAAGAAAAATTTGATCAAATCAAACGAAGCAGAAGAAACGCATTTGCTCTCACGAATAGTAATAATCAGCGAGACGAGAACCCCTCTCGATTTCCTCCATCTTCTTTTACACTTCGCGCCGTCGAAAGCTTGGAAAAACGAGAGGGTGAAAGTAGAAAATTGAGGAACGAGGGGGGAGAAAAGGCGACGAGACGTAGAATTCGATGTTATGGAAAAACGCGCGCGCAAAGGAAATGTCGCATGAAAGGAAAGAGAAAAAAACCTAAAAGGGGTGACTTGGTGACATTTTCAAAGGGTCAGACAACAACGACCCGCGCACTGCATTCGTAATGATGAAAAGCATGTCGCTGCTTTTTAAAAGCTTGACTACCACCATCCCAAGTCCACCTCATTTTCCTCCTTCCTCTCCCGGTCCGCCTTCTAACCCAACTGTATTCAAACGTGCCAGGAAAAACTCTGAAAATCCATTTCACTCTAGTGCGATGATGTATTTTTTTCATTTCATTGATCCGATGTCATCCCGAGAGAGACTCCGGGACATTTTCATTTCGTTTTTAATTATCATTAACTACATACATACACATCTGCAGCTATAGATGGAGATAGATTTTAAAGTTATTAATACATTAAAAAATACTGGTTTACAAATATTCAAAAAGCTACTATTAATATTATTAATGTCATCATTTGTCAATTTCATTTGACTTTATTACATTGAGCAAGCGTTCCTTCCTAGGATTATTTTATATCCTCTTCAAAAAGCTGAGAAAAATTACCCACTCTAAAGTGGATTCGCCGGATGTAGAAGTAGAGCGGATTTTTCTCGGAAACAAAAATATCAAATTTGCCGCTTTATAAAGATTTGTGTATGTAATCGTTATTACTATTGCCTCATATATTTTCTTTTGAATTAACAAGTTCCATTTATTATTAAGTTTATTTTGTTGGTGCTTAAATGACTTGTACTTATATTTCTTCTTCAATTATATTTATTAACAAATCTTCTTCGGGTATACTGAATGTTTTCCTTTTAATTTGAGTCAGGACTAGACTATATACGCTAGACGGCTCTCCAGGCACTATACAGACACTTATCCTATCCTAGGCTGACAACCTTTCTACATCAAGCACCCTCGTGTCTCACTATATCTAAGATATTTATATGCACACATACATACATATATTATGTGGTAGCCCCCGGCGTCTTTTGTCTATTTTTACTATTTCATAGAAACAAATAGTAAAAGAAAATTTTGCAAAAGTTTTCAACCATTTATATTTTAAATGCTAATTAACTATTCGTATGGGCGGTAAAGAAAAAAATAAAATAAAAAAAACATCGTAATATCATATTATTCAACTTAAAGTTTTTCTGCTTCACTTCGGCAAACAATTTTACAGTCTTCCCTGATATAAAAAGTTCTGAAAAAAAGCAATTCATCCGTATTTTTTTTCATTTAGAGCCAAATATTTTGTAGTATCGATGTTTTTCTTGGAATTTTATCTCGGGCCGAGAATCGTAAATATTATAATTTTCAGGAAAAAAACATATAATTACCAGCGCAGTTTAAGATAAACGATCAAATTTCAAATGTTCTGTATACTACATTTATTATACACCTATAAATTGATGGTGTTTATCGCAAAAAAGAGGTTAAAAAGACGGGTGAATAGGGGTTGTAACAGCACTGCGTACCTAATCTACGCAAAATGTTATGAAATAGTCATCAATCATTTCTCAAAGTTCGTCAAAACACGAGCGTGGAGATGAAGGCGTTGAAGTGTGCCTCTATTTTATATACATACATACATACATATGTACACACATTCATACGTGAATATTAAATTTCAAAAATAAGTGAATACAAAACCAATATCATCATATTATTTATCTAACATTCATAGTGAAGCAATTATAAAATGATGCTTTATAATAAAACCATACGTCTGAACATACATGAAATCGACTAATTAGAAAACGATACTGATTGTCATCCTATTTTGAAAAAATTGATTTAAATATTTTATCAAATCGAAAGCGTATGACAAGTTCGAGTCTTTGCTTTTCACATACAATATTCTAGATCATTTTAAAATTATATTTTAAGCTACAGCCGAGTCTAAATGAACATTGACGAACAAATTCATAGCCCATGCACATTATTTAATCAATTCAAACCAACAGATTGATAAATTTTCTAATAAATTACAGTCCTAAGTATGTACATATACGTTTTTAATAATATTAAATTTATCATAAATATAATATATTATATAAGAGTATTAAGGGTGTGATCCATATATTACTTTGATCATATTTATCGATAGATAAAGTAATGTTTTGTTAGTATTGCTCAAATTTAATTACATTACAGACATGTCAGATTCGTCTCATTTTCAATTTTCAAAAATAATTAATATATGTCGTCTGAGACTTAGCGCACGATAACGAGCTTCTTGCGGATTTGTGGCCGCGTTATACAACGGTATCGTTAATAATTAGTCTCCTTCTCATCATCAGTCGACCTTTAATTTTAATAACGAAACGCGATGTGGGTTAACGGCGTCGTCACAGGTGAGCGACGTCGTTAATTGGCAATTACGACACACCCGCACATTCTCTTACACTCGTTCGAATCCGATCGAAATTCGTATTCGCAACGATTCAATCTTATTATTGTTTGACTAATGATGCCAACCTTACTACGTCCGCCTACAAACATCTAAAGCCTGATTAATTTAATTTATATACGGCCCGTTTTGTACAGGTACATATGTATGTGAAATAAGCCCATTTTCCAAACAAATTCGACTCACTTTTTCTGAATGATATTAAACGAATGAATTTCAATAAGCTTAGCTTTGATCTACGTAGATGTATAATATTACATTACAGTAATATAATAATTAAATTTTACTTTTATCTATGTATACGTAGTAACAGTAGATGGGGTTTTAAGATCATGCGAAAATTCAAACTCGAGATTTGGACTGATTCGAACTCAGAATTGATCGCTGATTACGTTTTCATAGTCTAGAAAAAATGTCTGTGAGTGTGTGTGTACATATGCATGTGTTGCTGTGTATTTTGGGGATTTTTTAAACACCGTTAGTCATATCAATCTGAATCTTGGTATCGGTTACTGAAATGATTATCGATACGACGTAAATTTATTTCAATTTTTAAATTGACCGGAAGTGATATCTCCTACTATAGGTGTCCTCTTTTTTTGGATTCAATTGTCTCCTAAGAAAGTCAACCAATCGCACTGAAACTTTGTAACATGTATAGATATGATAAATTACATACATATGTATGTTAGTTAATATTTTTTAAATATTTTTACCTCAAGCGGAAGTAGTACTTTTACTCCAAAGAATCGAGGCTTTTCAAGCTTTACTCCGAAACCTTTTAATACATTGAACTGAAATTTCATATCTAAAAATATTTTAGCTTAATACCTAGTAATATATACAATTTAGTGGAGACCCGTAAACCAGAAGTGGCAGTCAATTCGGTTTTTGTTCTATTAACTATTATTTTCCATCCTTTAAATATGTACATATATGTATGTACACTTCGCGAAAAATTTCCAGTACTATTCTTGCATCAATATCATGTAAATAAATATAAAAAACAACACGTTTCATACACTGGAGTGGGATTTTTTCCTCTCAGAAAAGTAAAAAATGTTGTGACCACACGATTTTTTCCACACGTATCAATCCTGAACGTATCAATCTGAAAATTTATATTTGTATTATTTTTGTACTCACTTGGAGTTAGTAAAGTTTTGGATAAAATTCTTAAACCAGAAGTAGTAATTTTTTTAGAACAATGTTTCATTACTTTATCTTGATCTTTAAAACTATCCCAATATTATAGATATTTTGCGTTTAAAATATTAATGGTGATATTAAGCAATAAAAAAAAATTGAACAAAATCCGACAACCGGAAGTAGAACTTTTGTCTTGTGTGAATTTCCTTACATTAGCGCTCAAACTTTTCTCATAGCCATTTTCTCAAAACCCAAAAAAAAAATTCTCATAGCCGGTATATGTGCGTCATTGTTGAATTTTATTTTTTATACTTATTATATTCCTTAAATTCCTTAAATAATAAAAAAAAATCACTGTTGGGCACATCCGATTTTTTTACAAGACTTATTTTATGTTTCACTTCGTTAACGATTATCTATTCCTACAGTCTTCCAATCGTTTTGAAACTTATTTCATAAATATGTACTTACATAGTACATAGTATGTATGTACATCTAAAATATACAATTGTAGAACTGTAGAAATGTATATGTATATATGTACATATAATATTCAGTTATCACTGCATTGTACCTAATCAATGCAGTAGTGTATGAAACTTTCGACAATAGATAATTATTCAAATGAACATGAATAGTTCGTCGTCCAATATTGCATTGGTTACATTCGCTGCAACGTATTTGCAACGCGAACGAGAAATTCCATCTAACTGCAAATCTATTGTTCTGAAGATGCGACGAATTATAGCGACCTTTGATATTTGATACATTGTGTATAAAATACGTATGTATTTTATGTGTTATACAGCTTTTTTCGAATCTGAAAATCCACTGCACTAGCCCAGAATATAAATTGAACAGAAACGTTATCGTCAAAGAGTGTTTCTCGACGTTTCGGATCAAATAACCATTGCACATTGAGTTTATTTGTGCTGTGAAAGCTTTCAGTGGCAAAATCTCTGTATCGGACACTTTTGACAGTTGTTTCCACTGCAGTTTCGTATTACTTCGTTCGAAACAACTCACATACGAAGAGTATAACGTAAAATTGTTACATTGTTTCAGGTTAACCATCACGGCATCGTGTCCAATGAATCTTCAGTATTTTCCAATGGATCGACAACTTTGCCACATTGAGATCGAGAGTTGTAAGTATTAAATGCTTTTTTTAATACATTTTTTCTACTTACTATATACATATATATATATAGATTCATCAGTCATTGCGCCATTTGTTTTGATTTGATTTTACTTTGGACTATTTCATAGATGATCAATCATTTTTTGGCTGAAATCTTAATGGGTGTTTGCACGTGTGCACATTTCCAATACTAGCAGGTTCGAATCCTGCGAATTTAGCATTATAATAAAATCAAAATCAACATACAAAAGTGCAATTGTTATTAATTACTTTATATTTTAAAGTAGTATCAAAAATTTTACCCATATATAATTAATACTATACAAGAGAAGGCAAATGGGAAAATAATCACACGCATTATTTTTGTACGCTTTCAAACAAAAAATAATAATATGACATATATCTGAGAAAACAATGTATTTTATTTTGCTTATATTTTTGCTAAAGTGAAATTGTTTTTTGATATTTTTTTTGTGTTCGTCGTACACACACGCACACGTGTATGTGTATGTGTACATACACACGTTGACGTTGTTTGTTTTTAATTTTATTTCTTTATTTGTAATGATAAAATTGATGTTGCACCTAAACGTGTGTATGGATGCATTTAAATGTATGCTTACACAATTCCAGCACCCGTTCGAGGGGAGTGTCACAGCAATGTCAATAAAATCACTTGATCTGTTATCCCAGCTGATATTTCTTATAAATAAAAAGCACAGACCGGTCCATTATTTCCTTGAAATACATTCAAAGCATTGTTTTCTACTTTGGATTATTTTCCTATTGGCACACATATTCAATAAATGTTTTCATAATATATTTTATAATGATACATACGATCATATCATTTTATGTTCGTATACATAATTTGTTTTGTTTGATTATTTTTATTTTTATTTTTTTAATCAAATTACGAGATACAAATATTGTGTAATAATTAATATATAAGAGCTTATTTATACGACGAGTCACGCGTTCGCTTCGAACACTAGCATCAATTCGCATTCCCAAGTGATGCATAATTAAAAAACAATCATGTTGCCACTTATCAGTATCAAATATCACCGTCGATTGTGCTTGATTGGCAATAGATTGATAGGTAACATTTATGTAACTTTGTTTTTAAGTACATTAACACAGGTACGTGCAAGCACGCGATATCCAGTCTGTGTATGTAATTACTTTTAAATATTTGAGCACTTTTGTCCCACAAATAGCTAAAGCCGAAGTACTTGATTGGTTTATGTACATACATATGTATAATATAAAGTTCATATAATTGAGGTTAAAATCGTGACGTTTCCCAGCGGAGCGTATTCTGTGAACTTTGATAGAAGTTTCAATTCAAATTAACTGAATTACTGTGAAATTATTCGTGACGATTGAAAATTGTTCAGACAATACATTATTTGTGTCCGGAAAACAATTCACCAAATTGGAAATTCATCATACGCGAAATACCGAACATTTCATTTAAGATAAAAACCAATTACAATTTACATTTTTTTTATTTTAATTTTTCAAAAATCTATGTATTACTTAATACATACATATGTATGTACACGCAAAACTTAGGCGAGATTCCACAGAATTATTTACTTATACGAATCTTTTGAATACACAGATAGTTAAATAATTTTCTGTCTCCATATGATACATATTATCGGTCTACCTGATTCCACTAACTTGAAATTTTCGAGAATCATTTGTCTGAGTTTTTGGTGTGTTTCATCATCGAGCTTGTATAGGTATACATATGTATGTATTCAATTTTTTTTACATAGTAACATACTTATTTTACGAGATATATATTAACTATAAAAAATATAGTGAAGATTGATTTTTAAATGCTTTTTTTTAATATTTGAAAGGAGCGTTAATGGCTTAAAAATCTATAAATTATCACAATTTGTCTCGTATATTAAAGATCTTACAAACATGTATACAAAAAAAAATTGTTAACGATAAACAAACTCCTGTTCAAACAGATGAAAAATTGAGAAAACGAGTCTTGAGAAATTTCAAATTGGTAGAACGGAGCATGACGGATACATATGTTGACAAGCAATTTATAGTTAAGTTTAAATCAATCCGATAAATATTTAGTATTTATTTATTTATGAACAATTATTTTAGCGAATATTAATAATTATTATTTGTCTCGATGTCTAAATGATGTCTTGCAAGATACATTTGCACTCAATCAAAACTAGTGTTTTTTTAATGGGTGATTTTAAAACAAAATTTGTACAAATTGTTATATTTATACGAACGTAATTGATCCTTAAATTTTAAATTAAAGTTCTTATTTATTATAGACTTGAACGCTTAATTTTCAAACTATTGAATACATATAAATCATCAGAGTTCATAGTCAGATCTCTGAATTGGACAAAAAAAAGATGAATTTCGACTTGGCCGAATTGCCTTTCGCGACTCCGTTCAAAGTCGATACGCCACGCAGGTCGACTCCGAAGTGTACAAAGCGATCGTGTGACTCCGGAGGCATATCAAGCGGATATCCGTTAGTTAAGCCTCCCCCTCCACCCATCTCCCACATCTCCTCCACTATCGCTAGTACTCCCATCTTACGCTACCTGTACACGATGGTCATATTATTTTATTGTACACATGTCGATTTCTTCTTTTAATTTTTAATTTTTTTTCGTCACCATTTTTAATTAATTCAAAAAAGAACCATATAGTGTCGGGGTCTCCTTCTCGAATATACAGCACCAGCGGAAGGCAGACTCCTCATATATCTTATATACATATATTATATATAGACAATGAATAGCTGTGTCTGTGTGACCACTGAGCGGTACAACGAATGATGTGACATTCTTGCTACACTTAACAAATAGCCCCGTATACAGCTCTCTCGCCAGGCTCTCTCGAGTTCGACATTATACGTGTATATATAATCTATCTACATCTCAATCATCTATATATATAATAATAATAATATATATATAGTTTGTGTGTGCTAGCCGACCGAACCGCGGCGCGGTCTCCGGGGCGCCGGGCACAACACCCCTAAATCCGGGATCGTGGGTCGGGGTCCTGGCCGTGACCGTGTGTCCCTGTCGGAATGATTTGACATCTCATAATTATATATATATATATATATATATATATATATATATATATATATATATATATATATATATATATATATATATATATCATCATGTTTTGCATGCACCGCTCCCCCGCACGCTTCACCAGCCCCATCCCCCTCGACTGTGTCTCCCCGACATATCCCATACACGTGCCCTCTAAGCCGAAAGAGTCAATTCAAGGTCTTTGAACAGTTAACCCTAATCCAGAACGAAGTCAACTATCTTACTTATTACTCAAAATGGCATTTATTATTTTGAATTAAAATATATTTTATTTAATCAATAGATATAATATTATGACTTTAATAATCAATTATTCTTTTTTTAAAACCATAATAAACAATAAAACATTTAAAAAGCAGGCCAATATACTCAAAGGTGCACCGTATCGGTTTGTGTTAGAAAATCGTTATATCCGTACTAGGGTTAAAAACAGTCAAAATCTTTGAATTGATTTAATTACTTGACTATATTCCGTGTTTCTGTTTAAGTATGGTCAGTTTGTGTGGGGTCCGATTTTCTCTAAGTGACCATCTACGTAGAATTTTGTTTGTTGATGAAAATTGTATATACCTACTCCAAGTAAAAATGTAACGTTGTGATTTGAATGACCACTCCAAGTTTTATTTTTTTATCAAAGAAAGCCTTTCATTGTTTACTGATGGATGAAAGAAATGTATATTCAAGTAGCCATCGACCCGTAGACGTCTCTCGTAGGGTCTCTGGCTACGACGTACAATACATCGAAGCAATAGACTTATCTTCCATTGTTTAATAATATTTTGAGTCCTTGAAAGACAGCGACGAAAACTACTTAGATCACCCGACCGATTGTATTGTATCGTGAACAAAAGCCTTACCGACAGACAAGTTGTTGATCTTGAGAAACTTTTTGTCTGCAGATAAATCTATATGGATGGAAACCTGTTATGTCATGTACTCGTGTCTTTTCGACCCGCACTTTAAATATCTTTTCGGAGTAGATTTCTTTATAACATTCGGAACTTTTTCCCTAATTGTTTTTCCATTTGAGTGGTATCATAATGTTTTGACAATGATGGTTTCATACTTTTCGGAATAAGATTAATATTCAAATCTTGTATATAATATAATACTACCAAATACGCCTAGCAACCTTTCTACTGGATTAAATTTCTGGAAACCACTCAAATTTTAACTTTACAAATCGGGCGATTCTCCCATCAAAAAAGACATGGAAAGGTTCTCCCATCAAAAAAGACACATCATATTAAATATTGATAAAATTAATTCTCAATTGAAATAATAATATCAATTGGTATAAAAGGCACCTCATGTCGTCTGAGATACATAAGTATTTTATTACTGTCAAAAAACTTCCTCGTTAATGTGTGATTTTGAACTATTTTACTGGCATTTGCTAATATTGTGAAAAATACCGTCCCAAAAGAGGAAGCAGAATGTTATTTATTTAGGCAAGCTATGATTTCCAATTTATTTTTATAGTGGGCACAAATAGCCTGTTAGCTCAACGAATGCACCGATAATTTTCACAATAGAAAGCATTAAACCACTGATCTATGTATGATTCTGGTTAAAATTCAACAGAAATATATTTATGTATTGCGGAATTTATTCGTTCTAAGGAGCAAAGTAATTTTTCTAAATGCACCGTAAAATTGTACCCTTTTACCACTTTCCGATCACTCACGCAAATACACGTGAAATAAAAGTGTACCGTTTCAGGCATTCCGTATATGCACGTGAGATCCTCTATATTGAAACTCTGCATTAATGAAACTAAGAAAAACCTTGAAAAAAAACCTACAATTCTGGATACAAACACAAACACGCGTGACAACTATTTTTTTTCGTTTCTACACAAGACATTTTTTTTTTATCGCATTCACTCTGTCAACACACCAAAGCAAATAATTATACGTGATGTACATTATGTTAAACGTCACATACATATGATGTGGAGCATTTTTATTGTAAATAAAATTCTCAAAAGCTACTTACATATAAAAAAATAATTGGTTTACCGGGACTAAAGGTTGAAAAAAAAATAAACAATTTTTTTCGTGAAAAACAGATTGTAATATTATATAATCAGTTTATGTATATTATCTTATACATATATGTATGTGTATATATATAAATACATA
Organism: Arctopsyche grandis; assembly: GCF_051622035.1. Lineage (NCBI taxonomy): Eukaryota > Metazoa > Arthropoda > Insecta > Trichoptera > Hydropsychidae > Arctopsyche > Arctopsyche grandis. Next base: position 22,576,888 of record NC_135356.1, read on the forward strand.
TAGTATAATAATTCAATTATGCGTCTGAGCTTTCTTGTGTGCTCGTTTCTTACTTTTCCCGAAAAGTGTACGACGAAAATAAAACGTAGAAAAAAACACTTGTTGAGAAAAAAATACAATACTTTGAGCCAACAGAATGAGTTGAAATAAATTTTAAACGATCACTTACCTAATATTAACACACCATATATTACATGAAAATTTTCAAGAGTCATAACAGAATTTCTTTATTATGATATTAAATAGCACGTCATACGTAATGAAATTTAAAAATACATAATATAAGACTGAGTTTTTAATCGGTTAAGGTGTGATTACAAAAAATATGATATTAATATCTAACTTATATTTTACGTAAAATAATAGATATATAAAAATTAATTTGTTACAAGGTTTTTCTTAGTTTCACTTGTGCGTCGATAAGTGTTCCATTCCTAAAACTCTTCCGATCGCTTTGAACCTTTGCCATTTTGCGAGGTTTGGCTCCCGATAGACATTTCAATTGTGTCCGCTGTCAATCGTGAAATATAATCGCAATTGACATATTTAAAAATTCAAAAAATCTCGAGGCGAAGACAGCTCTCAACTATGTTCGGGTGATTGGCGATGCATATTAAACTTCACTCTACATATACCTCTATAAACGCCCATAACTTTATCTTTTTCACACTATATCTTATAAAATTTGCATTATAGGCTATCACTATCTCTTTTATATATTTTTACTTCACTACTAGATTATATAATGAATGATAAAAATATGTTTTTATAAAATTGAAATGACCAATGGGGTGTTTGTTATTTGGACAAGATGTTCTCGCCGCTTCTTTGGCGTCTTTCTTTTTGATCTCATATATGTTTTTTGTTTACAACTCTCTGATTTCTACTTTTTCGATTGATTTTGGACTGAGAGCATTATGTCGGATTTTATTATTTAAACGCCTATAACTTTATCTTTTTCACACTATCTTATCTGGGGTCTGTAATTTGTTTCTGATTGGCTAAATTGGTCAAAGACGTTTGTGATTGGTCGGTCGTTAAATAATATTAATATTTCGATTCAAATTAATTTAATTAAACAACAAATGAATGGTTCGACTGTATTCTCACTACTAGACTGCATTTTCATTTACCAAGCGAAGCTTCTATAGTCGATCTATAGAGACTTACGAGAACCAAGCATGAACTCAAAACGATCAATTGACGACACGATTAGAGGAATCATAGATAGACCAAACATACATACATACATAGACTATAAAAATTTGGTCCCTATTTCACAACTCTTCGCAACTGCAGTAGTAGATCAGTCAAAATTTTCACCACTCCACTCCCAGCCAGCTCTTATGATCTTTGATGATCTGTTTACGACATAAATTAAAAGTGTCTGACTAAGAAAACTTTTCTATGATGATTGCGCTCATGGCGATTAAGTGGATAAGGGCGAAATCACACAGCGGCGAATGTGGCACGTGATACTTTAAAACATGCGAAAAAAATAATGCGTGCCATTCAGTGCCATGCCGGCCATTCATGGGACGCCCGGCATTCCCCGCCCCACAATGATCCTTTGGACCTTTTTCGGTCAAATTGAATGCTTGTATTTATCCTTGCTTGACAGTGATCGATAACGGTGTATCCAATATTTTAAGAAATGTGGGAAACCACCCACGACGAGGAGCCGTGCACGCGGTATGCCGTTCATCGCTGTATGTTTTCGCCCTAATGCGCGAAATCAGACAGCGGTCAATGTGACACGTGGTTTTTTTTTAGATAGTTTTAAACTAAAAAGGATAAATACTACCATACAATTTCAACGAAATAGGTCGAATGTGTACTTTTGAAAGGACTATTTCATACACGCGGCCCATTAACTGTATATGTTGAAAACTACATATCTAAAAAAAACCACGTGCCACATCTGATTTCGCCCAATAAAATTTTTATTTTTCTGCTTAGAGGAAACGTTGCCTCCTAGTTCCAGCAGTCTCCGAATCCGGTAATTGGATTATTAGTCACATTGCAGTGGTCACAAAGAAACTTTTTGCCATGAAAAGCGCAAATACGCAATATTTGGCACTCAAGTTCTCGTTAGTATGATAGTTATCGTTGGTATGATGGACTTTTCGGCTGCCAGATGTTCCGTTATAGAGATTTTAGTGACTTTGTGTCCAGTGCTTTTTGACCAGTAATCACCGAACCTCCGAATCCATTCTACCATAGCATGGTTTTGTTTTATTTATTTTTTTTGTTTTTTTTTTTGTGGCTGGCTATACATATGTATATTTTGATTCTACCTAAAGCTTTGTCAACCGCTTTGCACGCTGAGTGAGTGGTCACATTGAGCTCGTTATCTCTGTTTTAAAAAAAATAAATAAAAAAGTAATGATGTGAGTTTGTCGTTTGGCAGCGCGAGAGGAGAGAGAGCGAGTGGTTTTTCCGTAGCGTTAAGGCGGAGGCCGGGGGGCGGCGCGGCGCGGCGCCCCCGGGCCCCATCTGAGCTGCTCTCGAGACGAGACGGTGTTGTCCAGTGTTGTTAATGTAAATGACGGCATTTTGTGTTTGCTCTTGTTTGGCTCTGGAGTCGGATACACAATGCGCGATATCCGCTACTTCTGGCGGGACGGCCTCAGTAGCGTGGGCATGAGCAACGAGGTGCAGCTGCCGCAATTCCGAGTGCTGGGGCACAGGCAGCGGGCGACAGAAATAAACTTGACGACAGGTACCGAGCGCTGGTGGCGGCCGGATGTCCGGGGCGTGCGGTGACCGGAAGTCCGGAACGAGCTGCCCCTTTGGGCACTTTGGGCAGTGGTGGGCAGTTTGGGCAGTTCGTCTGCGACGTGTGGGCAGTTCGCCTGCGACGTTTGGGCACCGCACGCTCACCCGGCCGCCGCGGCCGCCCGGCTCACGACCCGGCCCACAGCCCACAGCCCACAGCCCACAGCCCACAAGCCCGACCCACTCCGACACTCGGTTACTTCGGCTTTACTTTTCAACTCTCAAAAAAAAAAATATATAAATATATATATACATATATAAAAACAAGCAAAATAAAAAAAATATACATGTATATATATATACCATTATTTACAAACGCTGCACTTATGTACCTTATCTACTTGTACCCTCTTTTTATTATTATTATAATTATATTTCTATCTTTGTTTTGACGTCATTATATTCCATTATACATAAAACATCTGAAAAAAAACTTTTCGTTCAGTTTCTTTTGTTATTTTGTTTTATCGTTTCGTTTTGTTTTTGGTTACGAAAATATAAATAAGGTAAGTGTAGACCCCAAACCCGATCATACATTCGCAAAACCCACTAAAATGGGTCCGGGGTTATTCATTTTCTTCAAATATACAGTCGGCTACACCATGAGGGATATCCGCTATAAATGGAACGAAGGCCCCAACTCTGTGGGCGTATCCAACGAGGTGTCTCTACCCCAGTTCAAGGTGCTGGGCCACAGACAGCGCGCCATGGAGATCAGCCTCACTACAGGTAAGCAAAATCCAACAAACCTCCACCCCCACCTTTTGAAAGTCCGCGATGGAATACCCGACTAAGTCTAAATTCAAAATATAGAAATAATATTCAGAATCAAAAGAAGTTTCGATTTGTTTGAAACGGTAAATGGATTATTTCGCACATTGCCACGAAAGTCGCAGATGTGGAATATCTGGCACTCGAGTTCTCTTTAGTATGATAGTTCTATGGATGGAATTTTCGAGCGCCAGATGTTCCGTGATCGAGATTCCTTTGTGCGGAATAAACACCGAGCCGTCTGAAACGTGTGTAAATGCATACATACCGTAAGGCATATGTGGCATCATGCCTTAACGTTTCATTTAAAAGTAACATTCATTTTCACAAAAAAAAATCTCAATATTCACATTGGAATAACACAAAAACAATATATGGTAAATATAGACACGTTGCATTTAATTCATAATGCCTCAAATTTACTAAACTGCCATACCCCTTTTTAACAATAGATGAAGTTTCAATTCATATAATATCTAGACCTTGAGATTTTAACTGATTTGAACTCAGAATCAGTCCCATTTTTACTTTATTCTTATGCGGTGGTTCCTACCTTTTTTTAAATTATATACTCTTTAGCAGCCATTTCTATAAATTGTTATAAATAATTTAACTACTGATGAACAAACGCCACAATTTTTTTAAATACTTCTTTTTCTAAAAAGTCAAAATTAATAGACATAAGGAACCATTATATATGATTTTTTGCCACAAATGATGGTCGCAATGTTTTAACAGTTGGGAATCACTCCATTGGGCTATAAATTAGAATTCTCAATGTTAGAATCTATTTCATATGTACATATATGTAGATCACATTCTATATGTGAATTCAGAGAATATTCGCTTTTAAAATAAAATGCCAAGTCGCATTCTTAATTGAGATATGTTAAATCGATACCATAAATTACATTGTATGTACATATATAGATATATACATACAATATAATATATTAATTTGGTGCTCTCTTGAGTGATATTCCGACTCAATTTATTGTACATTTTGTACTGAAATGAACATTGCTTCTTTGTAACAGTCGTGAAACATCCCATCGCGGACTCAAATTTACATAATTAAAGACTTGCAGATTTGAATTTAGACAATTATTTTTATTGTGCATTTCGGAAGTACTCTCGAAATCATTTTTTCAATACGAATACGACATCGTATAGCAGATCACGTAAGTGGCTTCGATGATGACGTTTGCCACTCTCTTATTTGGACGAGCTTTAATTTTAACAGTTTGATTTGTATTTTTTTTTTTGTCGTTTTTACTTTACATTTTTTGTATTTAACTCATATCATGTGGACTCAAACGACAGATGCGATGCGCTGTAAAACGAGCTTTATAGTACATAGTTCTGATCGGCGGGAATATGTCTAATCTTGAACATCTATTCAACTTAGTTGCTTATGTACTTCTCATCGAATATTTCACATTTTATATTTTAGTTTTAATTTTGGTTGTTTTTTTATTAGTCTTGAATCCGAAAATGCGATAATCATACGAAGCATTATCCAGAAATATTTTTCTGATTGATGAGCATGTAAATTAGCTTTCCTTTTATGAACGAATACAATAACGGATACTTCAATTATTGTTCATTCGATATTATATTATAACCTATATAGATAATGGTAAATTTGAATTACTGTTTTTATTATTATTACTATTATTATTATTAATTATTGAAAAATTTTCATATTCATATACAATATTATTTTGTTTTTATTCTCATTTATTTATTTCGATTAAATATACTAAACAAACGATCCTTTCGATTGACTATAATTATATTATACTTGATAGGATCACCCGCCGTTTTTTTTTATTATTATTATTTGTTTTATTATTATTTTGCACAATTTAAGGTTTATAAACCTTCAATATTATGGCTCGTTTATACAATATAAGTATCTTTATTGATAAAATCAACGATCGATCGAATTCCACGTACGTATTTAATTTTTTATTATCAAATATAACTTTAAAAATCCAATATAAAATGATCAGAATTTTACAATAACACCACAAGTGTGAACTGACATATAGTTAACCAAAAAAGATCCCAAAACCTAGCAATTGATTATACGGAGCTTTGAAAAAATCGCCAAAACTCGATGCACAAAAGCACATATCCCCACACAAAAGCTTTTACCAATATGTGCTTTAAAAGTACACCTGCATAAAATAATTTAAATGTTGTGTACAAAATGATTTATTCTAATTCTAAACAATAATTAACCAACAAACATATCGCAACTTTAAAAGAGTGCAAAATGCGATAATTATATTATATTATAATATAATATATTAATATCACTTGTGTGTTTACTTCATGTCTGCACTTGTTTGTCCCGATTCTTTATAAATGTGTTTTTTGTTCATCGCTTAAAAAAAGTTAAGTCTCACTCACACACATCACGCTTTTGATTATTATCCAAATATTGCTTTTTCATATTATATATTGTATTATATAATAATAAATTTAATACCTGTTATCATCGCACGAGCGATCACACGCAATTTTCACAATTGCGTCGAATCACTCGCGTGAAACAGAGAACATCCAAAGATGTTTAATTTACAAAGTGTATATATGTATGTACCTATATACATATACATATATTACGAATATACAGTTTTATTTAATGAATAAATCGGCTATGAAAATCCCATAAAAACTAACATTTTTTAAGTGATGGATTTTTCTTATAGTAATATATAATAAGTATATAGGCATAGAGGATATTTACATAAATAAATATATTGTTAAAGAAAGCTAAAATTTTATGAATAAGTTCATTTTAAATGCATTCAATTTAGAGAAAATATATAAATTTTACAACCAAAATAATTTTTTTAAGAAATATTAGTAAAAAACTCTTTTAAATATTAATTATAAATACTGTTTGAATAATTTTAGATTAATTTCGAATAATCATAGTATATTCTATAAATCCGTAGTGTATATGTAGATATGAGTGTTATGGGAAACGAATTTATATGCGTTTTTGTTGTTCTGCGCGCGCACAGGAAACTATTCGAGATTGGCGTGCGAGATCCAGTTCGTCAGATCGATGGGCTACTACTTGATCCAGATCTACATCCCATCAGGGCTGATCGTCATCATCTCTTGGGTGTCCTTCTGGTTGAACAGGAACGCGACACCAGCCAGAGTCGCGCTCGGAGTCACCACTGTGTTGACGATGACCACGCTGATGTCTTCGACCAACGCGGCTCTGCCCAAGATATCCTACGTCAAATCTATCGACGTCTACTTGGGCACATGTTTCGTCATGGTCTTCGCCAGTTTGCTGGGTAAAAATAATCAAAAAAACCAAAAAATATCCACAAACGTAGTGCTTCATGCACTGCACTGCACTTACCATCTTGTACTCGCGCGCGGAATTGCAAATTTATCCAAGTCCGAACCCTGGTCTCCGATTGGTCAATGCCAAAATGGCGTAACAAAGCTGACCAATTAGAGAGCACCTTTCAAATATTAAAATATCAACTGACATACTTTCAGTTTTAAATTCATTAAAAAAAAATACATGATTGATTATGTACATTTACAGAATACATTTAAAATATTTAATAAAAATATGTAACTGTTCAATTGATTCGCTCGTTGTGAAATTTTCATCTTATCGTTCAAAACATTTCATTTTATAATATAACTGCATTGAAATGGTTAAGTTAACCCTTTTAGTTGTAGGATAGGTTCAAAAGCGCGACACATAAATAATGTCGGTCTAAGGCTACTCATGGACCTATGATTCAGAAGGACGATACCATCACATAGTGTGTATATAACGGTCTGTCTTTAAATATCTGAAAAGTGCTTGTTAATTTGAAAGCACTTATATGATAATATAATATATAAATACATACATGTTAAATTTTTTTTCCAAAAACAAAAAAAAAATAATAAACAAGTGTAAATAGACTTGTGATCAGGGTCTCATGATTCGCCTAGATCCAATGTTTTCGCATTAATTATTATTTATTTTTATAATATACTACTATATCATATTGTACACGCTGCAATTTTTACACATCGAGCTGTGTATTTTAATGATTTTTTTATCTGAAAATATATTTATATATATTTGTTAGCTTGCGACACAATGTGTGAACATAATATTTGACTAATCGCTGTTTATTAACGCTTCTGTTTTGATCCTCGCCGCCATTTTGTTTCAAATGTTTATAAAATTATTTATATAATATATGACACACGACGGTGATTTTGATATTTTGACCGACGCCTAAGAATTAAATATATCCATACAGAAGAATTAAACATAGTATAAGATTCCCTTCAACTCACACAGGTCCATGAGATGTTTTAAATTTGACAATGAACTCGTATACGTACGTTTAGTGAGAAAGTTCGGAAAATTTGCTTTGTGAGATTTTTCTTTTCCGATTTTTCGATTTCTGTCGTTTCTTTTCGATCGTATCGAGAATGTCCGTGTGGTTTTTGCAGAATACGCCACCGTCGGCTACATGGCCAAGAGAATTCAGATGAGGAAGCAGAGATTTTTGGCCATACAGAAGATAGCCGCAGAGAAGAAGATGCAAGCCGAAGGTCCCCCACCTGGAGATCATGGACCCAAAGGAGGCACCATGAGTCGACAAGGACCACCGGGTAGGGCATCTGTAAGTATATAATGAAATTCTAACCAATCACATTATTTATTTTTAATTTAATAATAACTGAATCACACAGCGCAGCTAAGACTAGTGAAAATTAAACGAAAAATAAAATAAACAAAAATTTACGAAGCAATTTTTGTATGAAATTCAGCCAAATCAGTTTAAAATCTTTGATATATTAGACTACATGAGAAATTATACCAATTGTAGTGGTTCTAAATTGTAAACTGTAGATTTAAATTGTAAATTAAATTTTACAAAAAATAATAATTTTATATCAATGATAAAATTGATTCGAAAATATATAAAAAACATTTTTAAGCTTGTCCAATATTATTGAAAGTCACTGAGCTTAAACTAACCATTATTCAGTTGTTATTATCAGAAGTAGAAGAAATTATCGTACTTTTCTTGTGAAAGCTCAATAAAAATCGTAAAATTATCAAATCTAGAGTAATATATTAATTTATATAAAATGTTTAAAAACATTTATATAATAGAAGTCGCCAATTTGGTTATTGCTATTTGATATTGGCCTTTTCTATGAACACTTAAGAGCAATCTAACTAAGATTGCTTGCTAATTTTTTAATTATTGTATTAAAATATATCAAACAAAGCAAAATATCTTTATACAACTGCTGAGGAATTTTCAAATATTAAAAATTGACATTTATGTATTAAATTTCTTCGTAGCCCTGTCTATATATAATTTCATTGAAAATATCATTTTTTTTGTTTATAAATCTTCAAATAAGTCAATATCATATCCCCTTTCAATACCATATTAATTTAATTTAATTTAAAAACATGAACATCGCTGGAATGCCAAAATGAAAAATCATATTTTTCCAGTTAAAATAAACTTTGAGAACCGTCAGTATATTAAAATTCTTTAAGAATCACCGGTGGGATTGGCAATATTAAATTCCATCGAGCGAACGTCTGCTTCGTTAATTTGAATTTTCCGAACGCTTTGAAGATTATTCGAAAGATTGAGCAGCGCTGCTATTATTATAACTACGAAACGGTAATCTGTTATTTTTGGAAGCACCCGAGATAATCAAATCATAGCTTAGTACTACATATATTATTTTATTAGACACTTGTTTATAAATGAGTGCTATTTATACACAACCGTATCAGGCCTCCCACAGTTGATGATTTATTTAATTATGATTCAACATTAACTTTTGCACTGTGGGTACGGACGGGGGGGCTCCGGACGTGTATAAATAGGCCTTCGCACCGCTAATCGCGCATCCGGTCGACGTTGTCGACGGGATACGCAGATACTTGTTAGTGGAACGCTTGTTCCAGGAGGTGCGGTTCAAAGTTCATGATCCCAAGGCGCATTCCAAAGGGGGCACCCTGGAGAATACCATAAATGGGGGGCGCGGAGGCGCCGAGGAGGAGGCTCCGCCCGCCCCGCCCGCCCACCTCATCCACCCCGGAAAGGTATACCCCCCGAAACCCACATCCCAAAAAACCCTGAAACCCCAACCCCAAAACCCAAACCCCATGCAAACAATCGATTCCGTACCACAACTTCCACGATTCATACATACACTAATTTTATTATCATCAAACTTACTTCGTAGCCTCACCATTGCATATATAGATATTATAATAACAATATAATATCCATATAATTCTCTGCTCTGTTAATTTATTAACAAAAAAAAAAAAAAAAAAAAAAAACCTTTTTTTCTCAACTTCTATATTTTTTTGTAAAATTTTCAATGATTAAAATGCCAATAGCTAATATATTTACATGAAATAAATTTCCGTGGAAAGAATATTACATTATATTTGGCCTTTTTTTATTTATTTTTTTGGCGGCGAATCAAGCTTCGGCCGCATGTCGATTAGGATGCAAACGTTAGTGTATTGTGAACGATTGGATATGGAAAATTAAAATTCACATAAACAAATAATCCCAAACTTTTTACCAAAACCAGAGAAAATTTACAAAAAACGTTTACTGAATTTTATGTAAAAAAAAACGCAAATTTAAAATATCATTTTTGATTTACCTGTTTGTAATCTATACATATATTATATTACATATCAATTTGAAAGAATGGGCAATTCAGTTTTAGGTTCGGTCAAAATATTAATTGATGCGAATTTTTTGGCAATTGCGATTTTTTTCCTTGCCAGTGCGAACTTTTTTTTTTTGATTTACTAATGCTGCGTTTTGTTTCTTTGTTACTTACAGCGAGCGTTTTTATTTATCATTTATTGTACAAAGTATTTTGTTATTATTTTTGAGTTTAGGTACAAATTAGATTTGATTTTAAATATTTTCCCGAACGAAAAGAAAACCATTCATATATAACGAATGAATATGGCCGATTTTTTTTAGCGACTGTATGATTGTGAAGCGTTTACATCGATCTAAAACATTATGCTCGATAACGTCGAGAATTATTAAATTGTAAATATACATATAATGTGTGCGTTAGTGTTACTTGCAACTGTGATTTATTCTCAATGTGCGCCGTTGTAAACGATTCATTACAATTTCAGGAATGCTATCTCAACTGTGTGGTGTTTTTTTTTTAATTTTGATTATTTTTATTTTTATCATTATTTTAATACAACAATCAAAAGGTCAAATATAAACATATATTTGTATCTTTAACAATATGCGAACATTATAGTTTTGTATTAATTATTCAAATTTTATTTTTTATGACTTTTAAACCCAAAAAAAATAAAATTCAACATTAGCCTGTTTCAGTTCAGAAATGTATATAAAACGGTAAGTAAGGAAGAACGGAACAGGTAATATTTTTCAATTATATTTTAAAACACAAAAAATATTTATTTGCTACTTATTCAACAAATACAAAATTTATATATACAGTTAAACAATGCTAAATACAGATAAATTCAAATTTATATATTATATTATAGATTTATATAACATTATTTATATATATATATATATATATACTTATATATATGAACAGTAAATTTTATATCATTGGCATCATATATATATAATTAATTGTTGCTAAATTGTAGATAAGCATTTATTGTATATTGACAAAAAAAAGTAGAAAATATATTATTGCAATTTGTGATCAGATTTAAACATGCCAAGTTAATTGCAATTTAAATTTAAAAAAAAGCCTCACAGTATATATATGTATATAAAATATATATTATATATATATATATATATATATATATATATATACAAAATTGTAATATTTGTTTATATATTTTAAACAAAAAAAAAAAGATTTGTTTTCAATATAAACTTATTTGTTCTATAGAAACGATTTATTAATATTTTTGCATATGCATTTATGTCAGCATAATTAACCGTTAAAAAAATAGCGCGATGTTCAATGTTCAAAATCAAGTTATTATAAAATTTAACAACTCATTTTATTAATAATTCGTAATACAAAAAAATCAAAAATATATATATATTTGTCAACTTAAAACTGATACTGCCCATTCAATTACAGGTAAACAATTTAGTTTTAAATAGATTGTTTTTTTTGTTCCTTTTTTTGTTTTGTTTTACTTTTTTTCTGTTATCATTTTTAATCAAATTCAATTTCATTCAGACTCCATAGGTAAATATTCGACCAAACAATTTTTTTTTAATTCAATTTCGTGAATGTCTCATTGTTTATTTATTTATTTGGGATATTATCATTGATTTGCTAACTTCAGCAAGTGCCCTACTTCTACTATCTGTAATACTATTCAATGAAAATTATAATGTTAATTTTGAATCAATTTTATTTTGCAAATTTAGTTGTTGTGGCAAAATTGGAAACACGAGACACTGTTTCCAAAAATAAAAAAGAAAAACCAAAACCAATATCCAATCCTTGTTTTTAAAAAGAACCAATTTACGGTGAACCAAATCATTATCCTTGAAATGAAATAAAATAAAAAATATATACAAGTCACTCTGAAATTTCAACCCTTTCCACGTGGAATTATGGTTTTTATTTTTATTTTTGAATAGCTTTATAATCATTGTATATTTACCAAAAAAAAAACATAATCTATTCTTATTATTATTATTGAAACACATTTAATTTTTTATCTATATATATACTGATCATACACATAATCTATGAATTATTTTTAAATGTGTACATCAATCGATTGATTAGCCACGCCCAACAAAAAAAAATTGCGCATTTGTAATATGCAATAAAAAAAACTAAAAATAAAACTAAAAATAAAATTACAAGAAAAAAGAGGCAAAAATTTGCGACGAAAAACTTTTTCGTTCAAAAAAATAATAATAATAATAAAGAAAAAATCATTGAAAACGAACATGTGCAACCGTGTAGCAGTGGTGCGTAAGTAACGTTGACATATTATATATATAATAAATATATACGAATCTAAGTCCCCTGGTATGATGCCACATGGATTTCATCAATTTGTGATGAAAACTATCAATCACTGAGTGTCAACCAACTGCTGATGACTAGATTCCGTTGGTTTGGTTGCCGCAACAGGGCCGAATTGGATTTTATTTCAATAAACTTAAATTTAAAAATAAAAAAAAATCCAATAAATGATTTTATACAAAAAAAATCAAAAAAAAAAAATTAACCAAAAAAAAACTACATAAAATAGTAGTATTTGTATATTATTTAACAGATACATCGGTAACGTATAGGCCAGATACAATTTAAGGTACACGCACATTAGTTTATTTTGCTAGTGAATGATTACATAATGATATATATTATTATTATTATTGTTGTTATAAAAAAAAAGTAGTTTTATATATATATAATATACAAAACAGACACATCAGGGCTGCTCAACTCAAATTTTCAAGCGGGGCCAAATACAAATTAAAGGTACACGCACATTAGTTTAAATATATATATATATAAATATATTTTTAACACATTAATAAACATTATTAATTAGCTATTATTATGTAATTGTAGTGCTTGTGGCCTTAGAGCGGTTAGAGTCGTGTCGTCTGATGTCGACAGATGTCGCGGGTTCAGATCCGACCGTTGTCGTCTTCGAACGTTGCGACTTTGTATACATGCATTCTTTCGTGAAGAGTCGAATCCTTGGGAGGGGGAGGGCCATCACACCATCACGACCCGATGAGAAGAAATCCAACCAACAGGACAATCACCGAGATCTTCGACTCTACACGCTGTATCAAATCAGGACCTATGCAAAGTCGCAACTTTCACGGCGACAGCGCGAGAAAAAAAAAGTTAAAAATGATAAAGACACCTTGAAAAAGAGTAATCGGGGTCGAGAGCCCGTCGGAGCGAAAACGTTTCATTTTTTTTTTTGGTTTTTTTTTTATTAATCCTTTTTTTATTGTAAATTATTAGGCTGCCGTCACACGATACGACCGCTTTCTTGAAAACTTTCATACATTGCATCAATTTTTTTCATTTTCATTTATTTTTTTATTTGTTTTTTTTTTCTTGTCTTTTTTAGTTTTTTTTTAATATGCATGAAGATTGTGCGAGTCGTTTGTTTTCACACGAGCGACTGCGCTCGTTCGGGCGTCCGATCGGAAGCGTCGAATTCTTACACAAAGTCTATGTAGATTCAATGCATATATCTATTGAATGTACATAGAATATCCGCAAGTGTTAGTAAAACAACGCAACCAACTGCTCAAAGCAATGAAAATATGTAAATTCGCGTTGTTTTTTTTTTAATTAAAAGCAGTTGCGTTACTTTACAAACATCCGTATGTATACTCAACGCCTTCTATTGACGCTTTTCTTTATTAACGTACAATTTTCAATCGCGAAGTCGCTCGTGTGATGGCTCTAGGCCCCAAAGCCTTAATTTTCACCCAACCCCTCGATTTCCTCAGACCCCCTCCCCCTCATTGCACGAGCCTCTATTTAAGGCTTTTAATTTTGAGGGAAAATAATTGGTTTTAATCGACGACTCGATTAGAGCCAATTATTCACATGATTATTATTATTTTATTATTTATTTTTACTAACTAACTATATATATATATATTTATAAAAATATTTATATTTTATTATTGAATTGCTTTCTACGCAACGCAATATAATTATTATTATTACATTATCTACATATATACATACGTACATTATATTGTATGTATGTATATATGTTTATATTTCTATATATACAGGGGATGATTCAAATGACAACGTCGAAATTCCGAATTCAGATATAAAAATATATATATATATATACATATGTATATATATGTATATACGAAATTCCGAATAAATCATTAAATTTTGGCAGCGCCTCCTTACATATAACATTTTTTTGATCGCGTGCAATTTGAAGCTTTCCTCATTTTTAAATTTAATTACACCTCAAAACTAAAACTTATATTAGATTAAAAAAAAAGCTGTACGTTTATCGAAAATTTTTTTGTTGAAAATCAATTTTTTTAGACATACATTATAAAAAAATGATTTTGAACAAAAAAATTCGCATAAAAGTATGGCCAAAAATATATAATATGTATATTATGGCTGCGACTATCTGTATACAATTTCCATAGCATTCAATCAATTAATTACGTAGACCGATCAATTTTTTACAGAATTTGGGTCATAATCTCAACAGCCAACATCCCAAAGTAAGATATTCCAATTTATAAAACACAACCTAATTCTAAATTTGACATGTCGTGATTGTCTAAACATTTCATCTTATGTTGTATAGGATGCGGCGGGAAAACCTGACGATTTCCATAAAAACACGTTGAAAACTTTCACAGTTTCACTCGAAAGGAAAACATCGTTTAGTTTAGTTTTGTTTTCTTTGACGATCAGTGCCATGAGGCGTGTTGCTTTTGTTGCAGAAACGTTTTTGTTTGCAAGCATGGAAGTGAACGCGCCATTACCACTGCGCAGAATCCCACGGGAGAAAACACTTCTACGGCAAAAGCACAACACCCCACCACCCACATCTGCATCGAAAATTAAATTAAATTAAAAACAACGCACATTTGGCCGTCCACTAAGCTACTACTTTGAGTTTTCACTGTGTTTTTTCAGATCAGACTTCCAGCCTCATTCTATATTTTATTTCAATTTACTTTTTAGAACAAGATTCGACATTTTGAAAAATATGCGCCGTGCGCCGACAAGTACTTGAGCGCCTTTTTTTACATAACATCCCAACAAAACGCAGTCGTGGGAAGTTATCTCATACAAAAGACATTCAAGCGCCAGTCGACGCTCACGAGCATGGCACACGCATTATCTGATTTCGAAACTTCAACGGTTTTATACGAATCACTCCCTGTAATATATTTATATATTATATGATTTTTTTATATTTATATTATAAAGTAATTAAGTCGAGTTAAATATACTTATGCTGCGCGTTGCCGGCCGGCTCTGTGTGTTCTACAAAACACGTTACGGCAACAAAACCAACGAAGTCTTGCCGAAAAATATACAAAAAAAAAATCGTTTCGTATTCGGGGATATGTTTCGACTTCCGACCAGCCGCTGTGTGGTATGTACCGTGCCTAAAAGAAAAAAAAATGAAAAAAAAAAAAGCGAAACACGCCGCGTGGAAAGGGTTACACGTCACCGCAGTGTACTCGTCGACGACTGATCATGCTCGTTTTTGGCCTTCACAGGACATCAACAAGCTGCTCGGCATCACGCCGTCCGACATCGACAAGTACTCGCGCATCGTGTTCCCCGTGTGCTTCGTCTGCTTCAACCTGATGTACTGGATCATCTACCTGCACGTGTCGGACGTGGTGGCTGACGACCTGGTGCTCCTGGAAGAAGACAAGTAGAGGCGCCGGCGCCGCCGCCTCCCCCGCGGCCGCCGCTTCTGATGCTCACGTGCTACCCGACCAAAAAATATTACCACCCCCAACCCCCAAAACCTCCCTAGTCATCCCCCAAAAACCCCTCCCAAAATCCCTCAAAAAAAAAAAAACCAAAAAAAACCAAAGCCCCACCCATACATCGCTCCATTGTCTATATGGTTTCTTAGTGACTTTGTGTGTGGTTGAATTTTGCCGCCGAGCATGACCGTACAAAGCTTGCACACTTTGGGGTACACAATATCGTCGAACGGTTGCGTTGGAGAGTGAAATTGTAAAAAAAAGCAAAAAAACACCAACGGTGCTACGCAATCGCGTAGGGTGCAAGCGACATGTAAACATATCGATCAAAATTCAAACAAAAAATTTGATTATTAATTCAAAAATTCAAAAAAAAAAACCAATCCACTAAAGACTCAAAATACAATTTAATTTTCCAAATAGAAATACAAAAAATTAAAACCATAACATTAACGGGGGCCGAAGGCCAAAGTTCAAACATATTTTTCATTGTATACTTTAGTTTCTTTTTTACAAAATTTAGCATAAACTGGCTGTGACTCACCATAGATTATTATACCTGAACCTTAATGTAAGCAGTGTCTATGTCATATTGTCACTTGATGAAAAATGTGTCGCATTATTCTATTGTACCTTACATTTGTTTTACATTGATTGATTAAAATATGATCATTTTAGTTTGCTTAGTTTGAATTTATCAAATTTTGACAAAGGCAATTCTTACATTGAGTTCCAGGTATAAAGCGTGACTTTCATTTGATGTGTAGCAATTTTAAAGGCCGAATTTGTACTGTTCTTGTTCTTCGTATAGAAATAGTGTGAATTTACTAAAACTATAACGCTCTATCATCACAGCTGCATATGCACTCAGTTGAATTAATTGAAAAGTTCTCCATTGAAATGAAATGAATGAAAACATAAATGAATCGTCTGATTCGCGCATAAAAAAATAAATCTCGGATCGGTTTGTTTACATTTCATTTGCCGACTACGCGACCAGAGCAAACAAATCGGTTTCACATTTCCATGTGGACTGATATACATATATATTAAAAAAAAAAAAAACAATATAATGCAGTAATTGGAACGCATACTTCAGACCGTTGATTAATTGCCGACTTGTGGATAATTTAAAGCAGCAAATTGAAAATATCAGTTCGACAGCACACGTATTGAGTTTCATACTATTTTGGGTTAATCGATTGGAAGATTCTTAGTTGAAAAATTGTACTGTGTGCGTAGCATCGTTCGATGGATCATCGGAAAGTTGTTATCTTAAAGTAAAAAATTAATTTTGCATTTAATTTCTGCGAGTATAAATTCAAAATTGGACTTAAACCGACGTGTGTGTGAACATATGATGCGAGTCGTGCACAAAATTATTTAAAAAAAATCCAAAATAGGAATAGGACAAGCGAATTTAAAACGATACGTGTTAATTTCTGATTAGATAGACGAAAAAAAGAATCAAGTAGAGTATTAAGAATTTTAAAATTTAAAACTATCGAGTTTTTAATTAATTTCCTCGTCGATAGAAATCTATTGATAATTTTAAGAGTAATGAATAAATCTTTTTATTTGACTAAAAAAACCTTTGAGATATAAAAGGGGGTGAATAGTCAAAATCGGAGGCTGTGGTAGTCTAGTGAAGATGTGACGAAAAAAATTATTAAAAAAGTGTTATATACCTTGTCAATTAAAAAAAAATGTATGTAATGTGTATTGGTGTATAAATCAAAATAAAATACATTTTGCATACGAGCACGTGCATACATTTCGATCGATTACATCTTAATTCTTAACTATAAATACTATTTTTAAATTTGACTGTTAAAATTTATACGAGTATAAAAAAATAAATATATATATATATATATGACGAATGTGAATGTATTGTGTACTCCAGAGCTTTTTTTTTCGAGTAATATTTGGCATTAATAGAGATTCTTTTCAGTTTTTTCATTGTATTTTCTTTATCGAACTGTTGAATATTGACATTTCAGTAAATTCAGCCAATGTCCGTGTTTTATTTTCTCTTTTTATATACATTATTATTTTATTTGCATGAAAAAAAAAAAAAAGGTTTAATTGTACTGAAACGTTGATAATCAGCAGTGGCTAGACTTAATATTTTTATTATTATTAATCATATTGTAACTGTAAGTCTTGTGATATTTGATTGATGATTATTTTTATTATTATTTTACAACTTTATTAAGGGCTGTGTTTCTTTGCTAAGTTATCTACATACAATATATTTTATACATACATATTAGTTTAGGCTAAATTGTAGTACTGTCATTGTTGCCTAAATTGCCTAGTCTAAAAAATGTAGAATCTTCAATTATAATTGAATGTTTGTTAGTTGAATAAAACTACATTGATTTTTCTTATTATTTGTTTACGAATATTTGTTGATCCATCTTTGTATTCTTTATTATAATTTGACCAGCTGGTGTCATATTATAATTTTACGTTATACTTTTAATTGATCAAAATCACTATCGAGAAGTCATCTATGAAATTGTACGTAATGTAATTTATACCTTTTCAAAGTATTGAAATTCCATTTTTATTACTATTATAAAAATCAAATAAACAACAATCGCACAAATATGACTTCTTGCTTAGTGCTGTTTTGTTATTACTTCATTATTGTTTTTTATGTGTATATATTTACTTATGATCATTGTTTCACAACAAATTTTTTAGCATCATTGTAATGAAAACTGTGATTTTTTACATCTGTAGTTTGTAGTTTTTAACATATTATTTTTTGTTGTTCATTAGTCGTTTGATTTTACAATACAAAGCTTATTTCATATTGAAAAAATAGCAGAATTCGACTGATGCGAGTCTAGCTGAGCTCGGCGAAATTTAAGATATCGTCTAATTATTCGTTTAATATTTTAATTAATTTAATTACTATTTAACAATCTGCAGTCTTTTGCCAAGTGTCGCGAGGGTTAACCGTATAGTCAAACGAATTTTTAATATTTTTAACTATTTAAAAATTAAATTCTTTCAATTCAACACGTAATATCATATTTTATATTTGTATCACTATATTTAAACTGAAATCACCGAAAAAAAATTGATTTTGCATAATTTTACGTAATTCAAATATTAATAAGCCGTTGATATATTTTGATGGTAACATAATCATTTAAATCAATGTATGGTATTAAATTGGAATTGATCCGCTCATTGAGTGGATGAGACGATATCTCTTTGAATTGTTATTTCAGCAAGCTTCATTTTTGCACACAAAAAAATGCGAATATATATATTATTATATATTCGTAAATAATATTATCATTCGCGAACACGCTCAGCTACCCTTGCCTCGGTGGCGCGATCTGGCAGGTGCCCTTTTTCCCCTATTTACCATTTTTACTTTGTGTGTTTTTTACCATTTAGTGTTCATACATGTTACAATAATAATGCATGGGCAACAACCCACAAACCCAACCTCCAAAACGCCGACCAAACCCTCAACCCCAACCCCCTCAACCCACCCTTGAACCCTGAACCCTACCACCAGCCGGTGATACGTTCATGATTTAGCATGGCATTAATGTCCTTATCTGTGGTAGATACGTGTCAAACCCAAAACCCTATCTCTCTTGATGATTAAATTTTGTGAAATAGGATTTTAACAAAAATCGGTTAAACATGAGCATTGGAAGGACTGCGCGGGCTGACCTGGTCCGCCCGTGCAGCCGCCAAGTCTCGAACCTCGGACCGGCAGGAGTATCCTCGTCTGCCACCCCGGCCAGGCACCCCAAACCGAGGTTGTGTATGTACCAAAAAAGAATAGACTGCGAAAAAAACAGACCGCAAAAAATAATACATAAAAAAAAACACAAAAAGGGTGACTTTCGATACGGAAAATACATCTCATGTGACGCGTATGTGCGTGCGCTTGACAACTGAACGCAACAGTGGAACGAAACGACCCAACAAGATCGAATAAATGACACGACGAAAACAACGTCAACCCACTGCGATGCGTGGTTCGTATGATCGTCGCACAAAATACCAAAAAAAAAACATTCGACTTTGCCTCAAATTCACAACAACAGCTGTAAACGTGGTCTTAGCCCACTACTGCGTCTAGGTCTGCACGCTTATTATTCAGACGCGCACATACGCGAACGGTTTTTTATTATTATTAAAAAAACTTTCCCATTGTATATTTTTGTATAAGAGCGAAGAGCCTCTGATTATGAATTTATTACTATTATTATTATTATTACACTAAAAAATTTTTTTAAATGTGTTACGTTATTATTATTATTATTATGACATATATATTTTGTGTTAATTAACTAAAAAAACTTTGTACATAAAACTATATTTATATTATATTTGGTGTGTAATTATTGAGGCGACCCACGCCGACAGATCAATCTGTGCGAACGAATCAGTAAACGTTAAGCACGGTTCACACATGGTATACTTTTATACGCACTGATTAATTTAGCTAAATATATTTAATCAAATTTAATTGCAAAATATTCAAAAATTATTGAATATTTATTTCAGTTGTTTTCTTTCTAATTTATTTAACATTATTATTAATAGAAAAATTCTAAAAATTAAAATAGCGTTTACAATCGCATAAATATTATTGTAATTTTAATTGTGTAAAAGCTCAATCTTAGTGTGTAGCAGTGTGTGTAAAATGCATTTACATAGTATACAAATCATTTGAAAATATGAGATTGATCGCACGTCGGCATTTAAAATAAATTATATTTATACAGAAGGGCGTCAAAGTAGCGCGAACATTTTTTTATACATATTATATTTATTTCTTTATTTTATTTTATATACACCGCCGTTCCCGTTTTTACGTTCTCTCTTCCGTATGTAAAGAATACGAGTGTTTTAATATTCAAAAAAATTATTGCATACACTCTTGCCTATGTGATAAATCGGTATGTATTGCAAATATGTGAAAGGTCGCGTTTTTACGAATTGCCATTATATATTATTATATTATTATTTTAAAGCGTTGCGCATGCGCACGTTCGCCGCGTTGCGACCGTCAGACGGACGCCGCTTTAATACAAAACCAAAAATTACACAAAACACACACACACACACATACACCTATATATAGCATATATATGTAGGTGTATATATACACCTATACATTGATAGATTTTAAAAATGAAAAAGAAATCCTCGAAAAAATGTAAATACTCTTTAAAAATATTGTAATGAATGAAATTTTATACTATATTAATTAGTTACTGGACTTATCCGCTGCGCTCGCAGTTCTGCTGCGCAGTGTATCAACCGTACGATGCACCTATACCCATTATTTTTTTAAAAAATTAGCTTAGATCTCAAAAAAAAGTTTTTTTTGTAAATATTTATTATTATATACATATACAATCATTCGGAACAGACCGTGAAGGGGTATTCTAGGGGGGACTAGGGGGAGAGGCGCTCGGCCTCCCGTGCCAATCCTCCCGAAACTCTCAGAAACCCCCCCCCCCCGCAAATACACTAAATCACTAAAAAAAACACACACACACTCATACACACACTCCTCACATCTCACCCGCACCCCATTGTCCCATATTTGTACACCAACTCTAATGTTTGATATTTGTAACGTCATAGAGTTACACACGTGGCGGGTTTGAACGGACGGAGTGATTTGTGATACCCCGTTAGAGGATGTCGAACGAAACTCGGCACGTCCGTTCGCACCCCTCGAATCAGTGCTTTTCGACCGGGTGCGTAAAATTCGCGGCATGTACATGTGCAAATTTCAAATCTTTCATAAGGGAGGGCTCCAACAACCCAATATATATATATATATATATATATATATATATATATATATATATATATATATATATATATATATATATATATATATATATATATATATATATATATATATATATATATATATATATATATATATATACGTTCTTGCTAAAAAACAAACATAAATAAAATCAATCATAGTTAAATTTCATCATATGTAAAAGTGATTTGAATATATGAAAACACATTGAAAAGAAAGAAACAATATTCCTAAATCGTTTTCCAAATCATATACTTCCAAATTCAGACGAATATTTCATAAACATGCATAGTCTGAATTGTATAATATATAATGAATGAAAAATAAAATCAGTCAAAATTTAATTTGGTCAACATAACATACATATTTGAATCACTTTTTTTTACAAAATAGATACTGTTTTCAATTTTTTTTTTGCAAACGTGCCGCGATCCAAACAACAAAAACGATTGAAAAGCACTGGCCTTAAATAATCGTCACATGTGTAACGGAATATATAGCTCTTTGTACCAATATAACTGGTGTATATCTTCACGAATAGAAATATTAGTGAAAAAAATTTATATATATAAATATATATATATGTATATGTTTAAAAAATTATATACATATATATATACATATAAATATATAATAATTGCACCACATTTCTATGATATCCATTTCTGTATCTAAACTAGAATATCCACTAAATGAATTTAAATTAAAACTATATACATAGTTGAAAATATTGCGGAAGATGGCGTTGACCGAATTCATTCATTTGCAAAAAGAAAAGAATTATATTTAAAAAAATTAAATAAATTTAAATATAATATAATGAAATGTATTTAAATAAATAATTAAAAAAAATGAAAAAAACCTTTCCGTAGCCAATTGTTTATTAAGACTGGCATTTAAGATACGTGGACCACAAAGTCCATAAAGCGGCCTTCACTGAATTGACTCTCGAGCACTTCATTTGTTACTTTCGATAGTCATTTTATACTTAAAGATGAAAAAATAACACTCATATTTCAATTCCTTTTATATATTATATACATACATATAAAACGTGCGTATATATTGTTTGTATTGTGTAATAATAGATCGACGTTCGACTCGTAAATGCAAAAAAAAACCGATCGATGTCGGTATTTATTTATTATTATTATAATTATCATTATTATTATTATTATTATTGTTATTATTATTATTATTATTATTATTATTATTATTATTATTATTGTATCATTATAAATACGTATGTATGTTTTTTCCCGCTTGTTCCCGTATTGTTTCGCCGGTCGAAGCGCAAAACGCGTGCAAAACCGGCGCTACATCACATCTTGCACTTTGATTTGCATAAAATGAATTCGCGTTCATTGTCATATAATTAAAAATACTTAAAATCCAAAAAAAAGTATATAGGTAGGATACGAGTCGCGGCCGGGAAAGGTCACGTGGGGTCAAAAACCAACCCCACATCCGACCTATCCCGAGCCCAACGACAAACACGAAATTCTAAACTGATTACTTGATATAAATAAATACATATAAATATAAATATATATATAAATATAAATATATATATACATATATATACATATGTATATATATATATATATATATATATATATATATATATATATATATATATATATATATATATATATATATATATGCATACTTAAGGAGATTAAAAAAACTCATAGGACTCTTATCGATAAGTGAAGTATTATATAGTTAGGCGTACGTAGAAAACATGACAAGTGTATTAACTATCCTCTATATTGTTAACTACATTATCCAAGGAAATAATGTTTAAGTGTACAGACACAAAAAACTATATAGCAACAAAAAATCATTAAAAATTCGGGACGATTGAGGTGGTGGAAGACCCTCGTCCGCAGACCCGGGAAAGAACCACCAGGCATCGGCGGAAGGTCTGAAAGAACCTCGACATGCCACAAAACGGACTTAAATAAAAATAGTATATATATATATATATACATATACTACCTTAGCGTATAGGTATACATTATAATATATATATATATATATATATATAAATATATATATATATATATATGAAATTTTTCTAAAAAAAAAGTATAAAAAAAATACTTAAATAAATCTTATCGCAGAAGAAAAAACGATAAAAGAAGCTATCTTTACTCTGTTAAAGTAAATGCTGTCTGCGCAGCTAGTTTTGCTCAACTGTAAGGTCATTTTCGCTCATACACCCTCGACTATAGGGGTGCGTCCTATTGAACACCCCTGTCTTCTTAAAAAATATATACATATGTATATATACATATATATATATATATATATATATATATATATATATATATATATATATATATATATATATATGTGTGTGTGTCTGTATATGTATATATAAATATTTGTATACATTTAAAAATTAAAAGACTAACCGATGCGAAACTCACATACTCAAAAAAAATCAAAGTTTTCGCAATGTTCGGTGATAGCTAACCTTGTATTTAATATATACAATTAATTGAAAATATATATAAAATATGTATAAAAGTATATAATTGAAAAGAGAGACCGAAATGACAGTTACTAAAAAATTATAAATGAATAATAAACTTTAAAAATTTAAAAAAAAACTAACAGTTTATTAAAAATAAATGTAAGGAACCATAGAGCAATACTAATTACTTTTATGTAAAAAAATGAATAAATAAATAAAAAAGCACACTTTAAATATTAATCAAAAAGAAAGGTGGTCAGAAAATTTTAAATAGTTTTAAAGAAAAAAAGTAAATTTAAATTCCCTTCGTTTTTTCGTACACCTACATAATATTATATTATATATACATACGTCGAACACCGAAATGTTTTCTCTTCTCGCTTCGATCACCTTCATTTTTATTTATATTATAAAATACATTCAAAAAAATAATAAAATCTAATGATGAAAAACAACCCCTTTTGGATCATATATTCATTTTACAACGTTTATTTCTTTTTTGTTTTTTTCATCGGATTGTATCACCATTGTATTATTATTATTATTATATTATTGTTATAAAGGCGACAATATTATCTAAAAATATATAGCTTATATTTAAAATCTTTTTGTACAGTCAAAAATATATTAAAAATATATATATATATATATATATATATATATATATATATATATATATATATATATATATATATATATATATATATACATATGGCAAATTAGCCCTCTTGTACAAGCTTCGGCCACAAAGCGACTCCCAAACGATCGTATTTTAATTATTTTTTTTATCAAATTTATGTAAATCAATATGTAACTAAGAATTCAATATGTTAAAAATAGATAACAGGATCTTGGAAATATTTTGTAATACTCCAAATTATGTCTTACATGTATGTAAAACAAAAACACGTTCAAAAACAAAAACGGCGTTTTGGGAGTTAACATAATCACGCTTTGACTCTTTTAAATACATAATGGATTTGTAAAAGGGCACATTGACTGTTAAAAAAATATACGTGTATATGTATATATATATATATATATATATATATATATATATATATATATATATATATATATACACATATGCATATACATATTTATTTGTGTTTAAAAAAAATACATATATTGTAAAATCATCGTCCACAACACAGTAAGTACACTAAAAAAGCACAGTCAGATTTCATAATTCGTTATACTCACTTGTAATATTTACTATTCGTGTAATGTGATCCCATAACTACACATTATTTAGTGTTTCAAAATGTAGATGCACATAGATATATTCAGATATATGTATGTATATATATATATATATATATATATATATATATATATATATATATATATATATATATATGTATATATATATATATATATATATATATATATATATATATATATATATATATATACATATATATACATATATATACATATATATAAAATGTAAAGTCATTAACAATTTATTAAATGTAAAAAAAAAACCACAAAGATTATACATCATTGAATCACAAATTGCAAAAACAATATTATTTTACCTGATGCAAAAATGAACAAACACAAAAAGCAAACTGGTTGCCAATCGCTGAATATGAACCGATAGATGGATTATATAGTTGATTATTATAAATGTGAAAATCAAGAAAATATCTATTATATACATAATACATTGTGTTTTTAAATATGTTTTCGAAATGTACAACTTACATATATGGCTATCCCGATTTTTTTACTACTCAGTCAATATGCAAAGTCGGATTCGTGTGTGAATCCGACTTTAGATTTTCAAAATGTTGTGAAAATTAAATCGTCTGTGTTTGATACGCGCTATAAACCACTTATGTATTTCCAAATATACACCTGCATAGCAGTGGTGCTCAGCCCGACCGACCGGAGGCATCAAGATTATAAATTTAACCAATAGTTGATAGCCACTAGTATATAATATACAATGTAATTATTCCACCATAGATGTATTTTATATAACAATCACAAGCAAACATATTCTAACATTTGTGTATTAAATTTAGTCAAACGTATTGAGAATTATATCTAAATAATTTGTTTAGGCTGAACATTTGACGTTCCGAATGCGCCTCTGTAGGGAAAAGTATATACGAGAAAATAATAACTATTATAATGTCAATCTATCTCGTGGATTTGATTTCATTTGCAAACGTTATGTATAATCGTTCGTTTTACAGCGGCGTACTCGGTTAGCGTACGGACAGCCATAGGAACCCTCATCGATTCTAGGTACAAATTTTGCTTTTGCCTTTTATATGTATTTATATATTATATTATATACAAGATATTGTTTGTAAACTATGTAGCTTAGTGTGTAGGCTATTCAAACACAGACAGGGAACGAATAGCATTTGTAAAATGGTGGTTTTAGCGAGATTAGATCAAAGGGGTGCTTATAAGGTTAAAAGAGTAACAAATATATACATATATATGTATATGTATATATATATATATATATATATATATATATATATATATATATATATATTCATATATACATATATATAGGATGATGCAACCACCATCATCACTTTCTAAAACCGCTTTTCTATCCGAGGGAAATAACGGCTAGACAAACCAGAACATGATGCAGTTTTAATTGTTACAGTTTATTTTTCTACAATTCCAATGAAGAAATGTAAAATAGGTTTTGTGAAAAAAAAACATACAATGTTACTTTATATGGCAGATAACATCTTTGAGATTTTTCAGTGCTGTACTCTTTCAATGGAAGGGCATGAACTGTGCCTTAGTGTACTTAGATAGGCACAATTCATGTATAATTGTGAGTTTATTGCACAGACTGCATCTTCAAACTCAGTTCTCAAGAAATGTATGTAGAACAAGTCGGGAGGAGTTTAGGACTGAAGGATCTTACTAGCTTTTTAGCGTAAACCTCATGTTTTTTTTTTAATATTATTTGAAGCTTGTCTTCCACATCAGCATTGTGATTGGCAAAAATTTATCATGACAATTAAAAGTGCATTGTAGACTGTTTTCAGAATTAAGCTCATACATCAACGCCTACTCTTCGGACAGCGGAGAGTTTTGTTAAGTGAAGGATGCTGCACCACCCTATACATACTATATATAAATATAAAAATAAATATATATATATATATATATATATATATATATATATATATATATATATATATATATATATATATATATATATATATATATAAATATATATAAATACATATATGTATATGTATTGTACAACACATTAAAATATTCTAAATTCATGTAAAGCAAACAAGCATAGCCCAGTGACGTAACGACACTGAAAAAAAATGTAATGTTTATAGGTTTATGAAACATGAAACGATACATTAAAAACTATAGAAACATGATAAACTAAAATAATAAGAGTTAAAATATACCATATTACATAATTTAAACCTGCTGTTTCATTTCTCTTCCGCACACATGCAAGATGATTGGAAATAAAATATGTTGTGTATGTATGTTATATAATGTATGTAATTGTATTTACCAATAAACTGTATTTGCACATGTATGTATTTTGAACTTATTTATTTGATGCGAAGTGATTTTAAATTAATTAATTAAATAATTTAAATATTCATGTACGGACATCTGCGTATGAATATATAAACTAAATTTACTTGGATTGCTTTGCTCATAGACTTTATAAAACTCACATAGATGTCACTGCTTAAAAAATGAGCTATTTGAATTATTAATTAATTAAATTAATTAAATTTAATACAAATTGCAGAATAAAACAACGCATGAAAGTCAAACTGTTTCATTAGATTTTATATTATTCTAGAAAAGAAATCCAAATTAGGAAAAATTTAAAATACACCACAAAACAACAAAATGAAACTATCGAATTAAAATCAAAATTTTTATATATCCACGTACTCTATGATGGCTTTAAAATGAAATTCCAATATATGAGTCATACATATTAGTAGTTCCGTGCAAATCATTCACCGTACGCTGAAAACTTAAACACGACCCGATATTCGCGTATGCAATTTAGTGCAGTTGCACAAACGAAACACAAGTAAGCGATGTGCGTGGCTGGAATTTAAGCGAAGGAAAAAATTCAATCGGCCATTGTGTGAGAAGGTAACAATCATGTTATTGTAGTTTAGCCGTTACACCTGTGCGCGTGCGCATATGCGCAACCGGTGAGAAAACCGGTTCTCGTGACATACCAATTTGCGATACATATACAGATCCTTCGGTCGAATGCCTTCCCAAGATACCCAAGAATCGTATTTGAAATAAAATCATTTAAAAACACAGTACAATACTAGTCACCGTCTATCCAACAAAGCTTTTATCAACTCACTCAGATAATTCAAAAACTTTGTATAAAAATAACGCAAAATAAAACAAGAGTAGTGACTCAAATATTGGGGTTTGGTGCAAACGATCGAAAAGCGCCAGATAGATTGAACCACAGATTAACTGGATGGCTGCTTTAAACGCAATTCTCGACTTCACGAATGATAGATTGCACATCAGATGACGAGTAACCTTTCGATGTGCACAGATGCAATTATTAAAATGGTAATATTATTAAAATTGAGTTGGATCTTTCTGGCGAGTTTTTAATAATTTAATAAGAAAAAATTCGGAACTTAAGTATCAGAAGCACAGAATGTATACAGGGCAGGTATGTCGGGACTTCGGGTAGATTTCGCTTAGTGTAAGTGCGAGCAGTGCGCACGCATAAGGTACACGTGTCGTTAATCTGTGGTTCAGTCTGTCTGGCGCTTTTCGATCGTTTGCACCGCATCGCAAATATTGATAGAATATTGTATTGTCATCGGAAATCTGTACGTGTTCCAAATTTCAAGATAATCGGCTGAATCTAAGGGTGAAATCATACAGGAAGAAACGCGGCACATGGTTTTTTTATTTACTTTTAAACATGCGAAAAAAATGTGGCATATTCATGCACATATTCAATGCACATATTCGTGGCACACCCAGCACACGCCGTCCCAAAATCACCCCTGGAGTGTTTTCGGTAAAATGTTACCCTTGTATTTATTTATCCTTGCTTGACAGTGATCGATAACGGTGTATCCCATATTTGAAGAAATGTAGGAGAACCCCCACAGTGGGGAGCCAAGCACACGACGTGCCGTTCTTCCCTGTGTGATTTCACCCTAAATGGATTTAAATTTGATCTCAAGTTTTTAACCACACACACAACTATGTAATAACTAGATTTAAGGCGAAAACACACTGAATCGAACGGCATGTTCTTAGAGTATCTCTTAATTTTTTTCAAATATAGTGTTCACTAGAGGTAGGACCGGAAACGTGCCGTTCTTTGTTTATTGTTCGCCGTGCATTGTTCATCTTTATGATGAACTTTTTTTTTGCACTCTAGCTTTGCAGTTTGCTCTATTTCTTGGAAAATAGACCCAAAATGCCGTTTCCTGGAAAAAGCACGCTTCCAGTCTTACCTCTAGTAATCACTGTCAAACCTATTTATTATACAAAGATTTTAGGCTTGAGTGCCATAGGATAGCTTATACGTGCTAGCGTTTTTTTACATGTGCAAAACTATCTAAAAGAAAAAAAACCGCGTCCTGTCTCTGTGTCTGCGTCATTAGACTACTCGTCAGGTAATTGTAGTTAAAAATAGACCAGTCCATCAGTGTTCAAAGCAAGAGAGCAAAAAAGCTTGTAAAAACTTTTTTTTTTCTAAAAAATGAAGTAAATAAAGTTATGTAAGTCATCTAATGCCAATCAATAGTTCCTAAATATGGAACTAGAAATGTACATATGTATATACATAAGTTGCAAAACTAAAGATAGACTAACTATCTGACAATCCCAGAACTTTCAATTGGGAATGAATTTTGAATCAAACTCTAGTATATACATATGTATGTACATATGAAATACATACATATATATGTATGTACATATGTATATTGAATTTGTTGATTGTTTATTGTACATGTTTAGTACTTGTGTACAAAATAATATATATATATATATATATATATATATGTATATACAGTGGCGGACTGGGACTGAAATTAGTACATGCCAGGAGTCAAAGGGGGCCCCCAGGGTTAAAAAAAATTTTTCCTCCCCCCCCCCCCATATATAAAAAAAAAAATCTTTTTTTTTTATCACGCTAAAAATCTAGGGTAAAAAATAAATCAAATTTTCAAAAATGCACGAATCAAAAATAAAAATTGCAATTATATTTTGCAATTTTTATTTTTATTTTTATTAATTAGAATATACACATACTACACGTCTTACTGGCAATTAACAGAAATACAAAATGTATATAGGAAACTTTATTTACAAGATAGGACTGAACCGAGATTCAACAAGGACATACACATAAAATACATAATTATAAAAGAATAATAAAAAATCTAAAAGAAAAATTGGAAAATTAAGAGTATATTAGCAAACGTTTGAGTCCTTTCGACGCTTGTGCATATCTGTTAATAATTTCTTCTGCATCCAAATCATCTAACATTTGCTTCTCAATAGAAAGGAACATAAAATTTTCTAAATTTTCTTCAGACAACGTATTTCTCAGTCTGTTCTTAATTATTTTTAATTTTGAAAACGTCCTCTCACATTGCACTTGTGTAACTGAGAGTGTGGAGACGATTTTGTATAATTCATATAGGTTATCATACGCTTTGTCGTGTAGTCTGTTCGACGATAAAATTTTTAAAACGCACGATGGACATGTTCTGCAAGTTTTACAGCTGCTGCTGTCATCCTCACTCTCACTAATTTGAAGTAATAGCTTCAATATATCAAAATTTGAGGCAAATGAAACCAATTCTAATTTTACATTGCCTCTTTTGATTAGTGGAAAGAACTTCACAACACCATCCAATGCAATATCATCAAGGCCTTTTTCTGCAATAATTTTAAAATTAGCTGGGTCCAACCAAGATAAATCTTTATACAACTGCTTGTGATGTATAAATCGTGATTGTAGCGATTGGACAATGCGATCCATTATAAGGTTAAATACAGTTATTCGAAAATCAGCCAGAGGATCCGAAGAATTTCCTTCATCATTAGTTACTTCATCTGCCATTCTTTTCTTCTTCCTTTGTCTTTTAACAGGCAACGCTGTTTCTATAGAATCAATTTCCAATGTTTGATTTTCATCCATATTAATCATTGAAATCATATCATTACATATTGTTACGAATTCGAAAGCCTTACTGTGAACATTATGGAATGTTCTTTTCTGTTCCATCAACTTTGTTGTTGCTGTATCTACCAAACTCCATGCAGTAAACATATCTAAACAATTTGTTTGTAAATAACTAGACAAGGGGGCTGTGGTTTCAAATATGTACAAGTAAGTAAATGCTGTCAATATGGTTTCAAACTTTTGAAGACTCTGGAGTAAATAAGTGGCTTCGTGCTTCGTTTTTGCATCAAACTTGTCTGAATCCTGTATCATTGATAAGCATGTAAGTAGATTTACGAAAGTACTAGCAGTGGGATCATTAAAATGTCCAAATATTGTTGTTGCTGCATTAGATTTTCCCGACCACCTGGTTTCACCAATTAGTTTTAATCTTTTCATCTTTTCTTGCCCCAGTTGTTTTTCAACAACTCCTATCCACACAGACATTCTCTTATATGATCCATTTATAAAAGTTGCTAAATTTTGAAGCAAATTAAAAAAAGAAACTGCAGACACACAACATTTTGTGGTTTCAGTTACTACCAAATTTAAGACATGGGCATAACACCATATATGAACATGTTGATCTGCCATGTTAGCAAGTTTACTCTGCAAACCATTATACTCTCCATGGTAGCTTGCAGCACCATCGGTGCTATCAGATATACAATTTTTAGGGTCAATATTAAGATGTTGCAACTTTTCAGTCAATAAATTAAAAAGTCCCTGTCCTGTACCATCATTACACGGCACAATTGAAAGTAGGCGCTCATAGACAATGCTTTTATGCACATACCGAATAATGATGCTAAATTGATCGATGATTGTATTATCCTGTGTTGAATCAACCTGGATAGAATAATATTTTGCTTCAAAAACTTCATGACTAATTCTTTCTTGAATCATAGTTTTCATAATATGGATTAACCTATTAACAGTTGTTTTGCTCAAGTAGGTAATTAGTCCACCACGGCCTTTATTTCCCGCCTTTCCTTGGTGCTTAAGTCGTTTCATTCTTTGATATGACTTTTTTTGCACTGCAGAAACGTGAGCTGCTATAATGGTGTCATATTTTGCCATCAACTGCACTGAAGCCAAAAAATTACCATGATTCGAAGCTTCATCATCCAGAGTATAGGCCGATTCATTTCTGTGACTTCGAAAAGAAACTGCTTGCTTGCCTAACATCTTTATGATGTCTATAATCCTCATGACAATACTTCTTTGCTTTAGTACCTTTTCTTTCTTTTGAATTAATGATGACGCAAAAAAATTATCTAATGTTCCATTATTAACCACACTGATATATTGATGAACATTTCGCACATGGGTTGTTGTCGATTCGTGCACAGCCAAGTTCTGGCTAATACGTCTGTAGTCACTAAAGCCATGTACAAATGATGATGAATCCGATTTGGGACACTCAAACGCTAAGCAATATGAACAATATAAGCACTTATTTTCTATGTTATATGTTAGCCAATTTCTTGGGACTGAATCATTCATAGTGTTTCTCTCATATAATCGAGCATCAAATGGTAGATCACTTACAGGCTGAAATGGATGTTCAGCAAAAAATTGTTTCAGATTGTCTCGCGATGGATATTGAAATATTCCAGTAGTACATTTTTTTTCTTGTGTAGGTTCAATAACATCATGTGCCTCAGAATTTATGTCTGAAGTAATATCTAATTCCTTGTCACTAGTTGAAACTATAGGTATATGCGCGGATGTTGCAACTATAGGAAATATAGTCTGTACAGATACCGGAATAATGAAGCCTGAAGTACTGGGCCTGGGTTGATTAATATAGGATGCACTTATTCTTGTCTCTATATCCAAAGAATTTCTTTCTTGTTCTTGCAACTCACTTGTCAATACATCATCGCCATGAGTATTGTTTCTTGTTTCTTGATTATTTGTTGCGCAACTGGACATTGATGCGGGAAGTGGTTGTGGTACTATAAAATCTGTAATAGATCTGCAATACTTGGCTGACTTCTGTTTTTTTGTTTCTTGGCGTTCTTTGCGTTTTAGTGATCCAGATTTATACCTTCTCTTTTCCATGTTAATAGGGGTAATATATCTGAAAATCAAAACCGATTTATATTTTTGCAAAGCAGTTTCTTCTCTTTTTGTTTTTACAGGGTTTATTATACGATTTTTTTAATTCTTCGTATTAATAAGGATTTTCATTCAATTATAATTATATTTTTAATCGATGCTAATTACAAATTCTTTATATGTAAAATAACACTGCTCTACACGAAAAATGGTTCAGAGACCAGATATGAATTTTCTTATAGATATATTTACAGTGAACCCGAATCTGGTAATAAAAAATGTTGGTTGGCCCGAGATTCGGAGATACATACATATGTATATGTGTTTTTTAAATCGCGCGATTTTTCTATATCTTGGTGTTGTTCGGTCGATGTCTCAAAATCTGTCAATTTACTGTTCAAAATGAATATTGGAATCTATAGTCGGGTATTTTATCTTTCATTTGTAGTACTTTTCAGCTTTCAAATCTCTCTAAATAGTCGTCCAGTTCAAATCAAAAGTCAAAAGTACGTATTTTCATTTGGGATTTTTTCCCATTGTTAATACTATTTTATATTGAGTATTTTCTATTGAAACATGTTTATTGAGATAGTGTTCTGGCCACACTATTTTTTTTTTCGTTTAAAAGGGTTAATCGGAAGTGTGCTGAATTTTAAATCATTTTGAACAGGAAATTGACAGATTTTGAGACATCGACCGAACAACACCAAGATATAGAAAAATCGCGTGATTTAAAAAACACATATATCTCCGAATCTCTAGCCAATCAACATTTTTTATTACCAGATTCGTGTTCATTGGGCATAGATCTATAAGAAAACTCATATCTCGTCTCTGAACCAAAAAAAAGTCGTCATTTGTCGAACATTGTAATCAACGGGACTATATAATATTATGTTTTTGTAGTTAATATATGTTCAATTCATCATCCAAGACTATTATAAAACGATTGAATCCACAATTAAATCGACTACCATGGCAGGTGTTGTCAATTGACTTTTAAATATTTAAATTATTATGGTATAGTAAGAAGATTATAAATGATGTTCAATCGAACACCTCGTATCTGAATCAAAGAACTACATAATTTTATATGCAAAAGTTACCAATATTTGAAACGAATTCAATGAATATAACGAGCCTATCCCTTTAATTGTTTGGTTTTCGGGATTAAGGATTTCGTATGGTTACAATTATTTTTTTAACTGATGCTAATTGTAAATGCCTCTAAATGTAATTTTATATTCCCCATGGGTTTTACCAAACTTTTAAAAAAAAGGGAATATACCAAAATGTATTATGGATGATCCTACTATGATGCTATCAGTTTATTTTTAAATGGCCAACATTTGCATCGATTTACCTGCTTACACAATAAGGGTGTCTCGATACCTGGAAAACATCATGTAATACATTTTTTTACGCAGCGAACAATCAACAATTAACTATAATTATTATTTAATTGTCATGTCTATAGAAAAATTTATGTTATGAATAGATGATCTTGCAATTGACAATAATACCCATGTCAAAATAACAATTTTAGCAAGTTTCATATTTATGCACCGGAAGACAAAAATGATTAGTAAAAATACGTTTTAGCAAAAGTGGACTTTTCGCTACCTTTTCGAAATAAAGGAAAAACCACAATTTCGTTTTTTACGAGATATGATAGGTAAAGTACATTTAGTCTTACTTCAACTTTCGTTGGAGACATTCATCCATTATCTGATCAAATTTCATCCGATCTGTTTTTTTATTTATTAATTCGCGACTCCTAACTATTGAACCAACTGCTACGTATACATAATAACTACGACCTGGCCGTCCTTGGATTTATCACTTCACGACTTATCTACATACATACTGGACTTCCCACTACACATCTAAAGCCTGGACCGCCCTTGGATTCATTCTTAGAGAGTGCAGTTTTTAAATAAATGTATATATGTATGTATGTATATAATTTTTCTTCTCATTTTATTATTTTGAGATTTTTTATAGTGCTTTGGTGAAATCTTAAAATTAAATCGTATTGGGTAGGATACCCAATATTAAGAGAAGCAGACTTACTTAATCGCTTTCTATTTTCAGTTTATTGAGTTTATAAATATTACAATAAATATTTCCTTTCTTTTCCCTAAAAATATTGCAAAAATGTATTACAAATGTGACGTGAGGAAATAGTTCATTAACTAAATAGAAACTTAAATCGAAAAAATGCGGCAAATAAATTTTCAATATAAAGAATTATCAAAAAAACTAAAATTAAAATTCGATCTCCGGCTCAATTTCACCGGATACGATTTGCCTTTGAAATCGAATTGAGATTATGTCCAAAAATCGATAAATAATTAAACTTTGCAGTTGAAATAGCATATCGTAGAGAAAACATAACAGTTAAATTTTTTTCAAATTAAGTTAAAGTATTGATCGATAAAATATTACTAAAAATTACTATCGTGAAGGCAATGTTTTTTTTTATTAAATTTGCTTTTCTCTAGTAAGTTGACCAAATAAATGTCAGTTAACAACACTTGCCACGATATTCGATTCCACTGCGGAGAATTTATTCAAGCATTACAATTTTTCATATTCACAAAAAAATTTGAGGCATAGCGTGGGTTGTGCAACACTTCCCCTTTGGGGTCGCTCGACGATACACGTAAAAACGTAAAGGAGGTATGTAAAAATAAAGCGTATTTAACCGCATCCACGCTTATCATTTGGAATCATTCACATCCTGAACCTACATATGTATATATATTGGAAAAACTTTGCGAACATAGATTTTATTGTATTCTATTTACATCTAGATACAATAATTCAAAATAAAACCGTCTTGGATGATGAATTGAACATACATATATTAACTACAAAAACATAATATTGTATAGTACCATTGATTATTTTACATATAAAAGCATTTATAATTAACATCAATTAAAAAAATAATTGTAACTGAACGAAAATCCTTATCAATACGAAGAATTAAAAAGTTCTTATAATAAACCCTGTACTAGATATTTTTTCTATTGATTGTAATATTTTTATGCTTTAAAATACTTAATTTTCTAGCGAATTTCTAAAGTCAAAAATACATATTTTTACACAACTTTTCCCCGTGCTGTTATGGGTTCATTTGGACAGTTTTTTTTATTTCAACACGTTTATAGGGATTGGTTTTTTTTTCTCAATATATTTTTTTTATCTAAACGTAATAATTCGAGCGGTACGTGAATTTCAATCGAATTAAAACAAACATCCGCTAAAACGTTGTCGCGTATGAGTGCGAGGGAGAAATTGAAATTCATTAACACGAAAAATGTTGTTTAAATTTTAAAATATCAACGCATTAAATAGATCAAAACTCATACTTGAGCGAATTTAAGAACACTTTTTCAGTGGCTGTCGACGACACAGCAAGTTAATGTGTTATATAATATAGGTATATCTAAAGTTTTAGTACTTTTTTTAAAGCTGTCTAAATTTCCAACATCAAACTCCTTTTTTTATTGTTATCGATAGTTTTTTTTACCCTTGAGAGATTTTATTGTATTCCGTAATTTGGTTTTCTATGCAAAACAAACAAAATTAAACAATGAAAAAATTAAAAAAATCACTTACCTTAAATCAATGTGAATTTTATAAAATAATATAAAATTCTGAATGTTTCCGCTCTCACAAACACTTTGTAATTATGCCTTGTCTGCTGTACTAGATGTTGAATAGTACTAGTTCGAAACACAACTAAAGTAAATTGTACGATATTAAGTTGCTTTAAATGTGTAAAAAAGAAAACATATGTTTTGGATTATGCCACTTCGAAGAAAATAAAAGGATAATATTGAAATTTTCGAAGTCGTATTTAGCCAATAAAATAAAAAGGTTTGCCGGAGAATCGTACAAAGTTACCGACAGATCTTTGGAATAGATTTTCAACGGTTTTAACTGGTTTCTTTCGAAAGATCGTGGGTAAAAGTCGCTTTAAAGAGTTTCGTTTTCAATTTAGGTGCAATAAAAATGGCAAAAGCAAAATAGATCTATAAATTACATTGTATATTTCGTTTTAACCCTTGTCCTAGGTAAATAGAATGCATCATAAAATAATGTGGCACAAAAGCGGCTTTTACTTTCGGTAGAAAACAATGCATAATATTTTCGATTAATATTAATCAAAACTCGGGCTTTTGAGGAGGGGGCAAGATTAGGAATAAATTTTATATTCGGAAACTATTTAAAATTGTGTATTTAAATCTTACTATATTGTCGAAGTATAATCAAATGTTATTTTTAAAGTATGAAGTAAATTTAAATCGCTGGTTGATGATGAGTATCAAAATTGTTTTATGAAATTTACTTTATTTTATTCACGGAAATTTGTATATTCCCATTTTTATTTCAGTAGGTATTTGTTACATATGTAGGTTAATAGGTATATACATAATCTTGAGGTTGGAAATGGGCTTGACAAAAGGGCCCACACAAATGTTGAAACTTACATTTCGAGCCTAATAAAAAAAGTTAACCGATCCTTGGGCTATTAAAGCAGGTATTAGTTGCTTTTGTATATCGTAAGAAGTTTCTTTTGTTGAAATACCCAAACTTTAGGTCCCGAAGTGCAATATCCTGTACATTTTTACACACGTAAAATGAAATAGTGAAAAAGCTATTTAACTTTACTGAGGGCCCCTATTTTCTAACAGATCGTGGGGCCCACGTGCCATCGGGCATGTTAGCTTGTATGGCCAGTCCGCCACTGTGTATATATATATATATATATATATATATATATATATATATATATATATATATATATATATATATATATATATACGAATTTGCGATAAACACTTGGGTAAGCATATTTTATTAAACATCAACAAATTCGATATGCGACGAATTTGTGAGAAACTGAAGCGAGATAAATCGGCAAATTCCAGCAGGAGACGGTTGATCTGAACCCATAGAATTTGAAGCCACAACCTCTCTGCTAGTTAACAATAGGTTAACCAGTAAGCTAGGCTGTGGCAAGTTGTTGTGAACAAGTTGATGTATGTTCACAAGGCCGTAGCGTGGGAGGGATAAGGTAACAATGGGGGGGGGAAGACCCGGGCGCAAGATTGAGGGGGGTGCAAAACACGGTTAGTAATCTAATATACAATTTCGAAAGAGACTTTGTATGTATGTATGTAAGTATGTATATACGTAAGTATCTTTGGTTGGGGACTTCGTAAACAAAACAAAGTTTCTATGACGACCATTCAATTGGTTTAATATTATATCTTTTTAGATTCAAATATATTTAAGAAAAAAAACAAATTAATATTTACTATTAGATTCGCCATGTTTACGCTGTTTATATTAGAAATACTGAGCGAAGCTGGGTAAAAAAGCTAGTATTCCATAAAGTGAAATAATATGCTTGATTTTATTTTGGAAAATAATTCTCGGAAAAAAATAGGTACACAGATTTATTGATTATTTTATTTGGGGATTTTTTAAAATAATTTTTAAAATGTTGATATTATCTTAACTTTAACAAAAGAGATTTATTTAAAATACAGACGAGCTCTACAAGGGGTCAATCGACCTATTTACAAAATTGACAATATTTTGTATTTGGATTTATTCGAAAATTGTGAAAAATAATAGAAAATAGTTGAGGGAGGGTGGTAGCAAGATGTTTGCCCTAGCTACGGCTCTGTATGTACATATATAAAATATAATTATACACACATTTTACCTTCGTTTAGGTCAATCTTTAATTAGAGGTAAGCACTCAAATAAAAATCAATAAAGTATGCGTAAATAATAAATTATAATCGAACAAAAATTACACAAAAAAAAACAAAATCTTTCATATCTAAGTAATAAAAACTGATCGCTCTGAAATTCATAGAACCAAAAGAATCACCTCCCCGCATAGTTTGATATCCATTGATGTAAGTATAATATAGCTCAAAACAATCAAAAACGACTAAAAAAACATCAAATTTGTAATTAAATCAGCCATATATTGCAGTGGTGGATCTTCCATGTGGGCTTTGGGCTGCAGCCCTCCCAGTATTGTACATAGACATGTTATTTTTTACATACCTCCTTTACGTTACATTACATACTTTACATTACCTGCGTTACGTTACGTTACAGTCCTATTTATCTCTGCAGCCAGGGGCGTAACTACGATGCCGCAGCCGAGCATGCGGTGCATGCGGGTCTTTTAGATTCAAGAGCCCAAAAGGTTTTCAAAAACTACTTGACATTTTCAAATAAAAATATTGGAAGTCTTCTAAAAATTATTGATATGACTAATAGGAAACACTATTTAAAATTTTATGCTCCAAATTTGATACGCAACACATTGCGTATCGAATTTTCACCCATCTGTACTCCTCACGACATTCGATAGCTTACCGTAATGGCACAGTAATAATGCATAATTGTCTACAATTATCTATAAAAACGATGTTAAAATAAAATGTCTTTGAAATATGAAATTGCATAATTTGCGACTTTGAAGGCGAGGAAAAAGAACATTTAAATTGTGTGAGTTAATTACCAATTTAATTTTAATGACAAAAATACTAAAAGGGGGTATTTTTCTAATATTTGCATGCTGGCCCAATTTTCCTAGTTACGCCACTGTCTGCAGCCCTGTCAATGTGAATTCTCACGAGCTGCCAGTGTGGCTCAAATGATCACTGGGTTCGATCCGCTATACTGCTTATTACGTTTGGGGGTATTTGTGACTCCAAATCGATCGTTTCTTATCAGAGTTTGTCAATTTTATCTGATCATCGTTGAAACGGTTCCTCAAAATTGGCAAAAAAATCACCTTTCCTGGTATCACAAATCTTCTGTATTTATTGTATGTACAATTTGTAAAAATTATGTACAAAATCTAAATCCATAGATGTCTCAATAGATTAATTCTGTAATTAATTAATTAATTTCTTGTTATTTCGTGTTCTTCAGCTTCTGGAAATACAGTGATTTATGTAATAATAAAATGCTGCATTGTTTGTAATTAATTGTCCAGGAAGGCGCATTGGGGTCCTGTCAAGTAAAAATAAAAAAATAAATAAATAAATATAGTATCTAATATATAATTTCGAAAGAGACATTGTATGTTTATAAGTTTTGGGTGAAGGCATCGAAAACAAATCAAAGTTTTTATGACGACGATATCGATATCGATTAGTTTTGTTTTCGATTTCGGTTCCGTTTCCAGATTCCTTTTTCAGTTCCGGATCCCGATTAATGTTTAAGTTCTGTATCACGATTCTTTTTTTAAGTTCCGGATGCGGAATTCTGTTTCAGTTCCGGATGCGGATTTCTGCTTTAGTTCTGGATCCGTATTCCCGTTTCAGTGCCGGAATAAAAAAAAACAATATTTACTATTAGATTAGCCATGTTTAAGCGGTTTTTATTACAAATACCGTAGTTTTAATAGGTAAATAAACAGGTATAAGACAAGACAGTGCAGTAAGAGAAAAAAACGTAGATAAAAAGGAACGTGTAATGCTATAGACGTAATAGAAAGGCGCAAACACGCTGAACCGCACGGCATGCACGTGCTCATGGTTTTCAGCTGGGAAGGACGTTTCTTCAGGCCATTAACAATTCGTACGATCTTATTATTTCTACAGGTTTCTCCTACATTTCTTCTAATATGGGAATCACGGTTATCGATCACTGTCAAAGCTATGTCAATTCAAGGATAAATACTTAACCAAAAACTAGGGGTGATTTGTCTTTAAGGGCAACCGAGGCACTGCCTACACAAATTTCTCCTAATGGAGCGTTGCTTGCCAGCCTTCCAATACCTTCTCCATCACCTGCGCCAACTCCTGCACCGCGGACGGCTTCTCTGATATATACAGTTTCTAAGTCTCCAATTCAGTCTCAACGGTCTCAGAGGCAGTCTTTCATCCGTTGCTCGGGTATTGAAGATGAGCATCTAAAAGCTGTCTCCGATAAACGTTTTATTCATTTATTCTATCTGAAACGCGAGTCTACAGAAACTCAAGTGAGAGATTATATATGTAGGAAGTTGGGACGAATTGATCAGAACTTCACAGTTCAATCACTCTCAGCTAGGGGCAGTTATGCTTCATTCAAAATTGGAGTCTGCACAGCTGACTTTTCTGTGGTTTTTGATCCTGCTTTTTGGCCGCAGGGAGTCAGGTTGCGTCGGTGGCTTTTTCGGAAGACAAAGGCCGCAATTTAATAAGACCCGAAAGGAACGGGCGCGCCTTTGTGAGTCCTTAAATGTTTACTACTAAAATGTAAGGGGACTTAATTCAAAGACCAACATTTGTTTATCTGCTGTTCTTGCTCAAGATCATGACTTAATTGCTTTTTCTGAAACTTGGATTTGCGATTCTGTCTTAAATGGCGAACATTTCGATGACCGCTATTTAGTTTTTCGGAGGGATCGTTGCAGCAGAAGCGGGGGAGTTCTTCTCGCTGTACTAGCTGCTGGTTTTCAATCAGTTCGCCTTTTTGATCAGCTCAATATCATCGGTGAACATATTTGGGTTGAACTTCGCCTAAAGAATTTTTCTATTTTAATATGTGTACTGTATTTTCCTCCGAATGAATCTCCTCCTATTATAAATTCTTTTTTTTCAAATTTGCAAAATAATTTTAATGTTTTGGCTGGCAGGAAAGTCATGATCTTGGGCGATTTTAATCCTAGGAGTTTGAATTCTGTTCCTAATGAATTAATTTTTATATCAGAACTATTTAATTTGAGTCAATTGAACTCAATAACTAATTGTAATTTATTAGATTTAATTTTCACTAATTTAAATTTTATTTCTTGCAATGTATCTAGAAGCCTATTTTCATTGCTGCCTGCGGATCCATACCATCCGGCGCTTGAGTAAGATGTAAAAACACTTGTTTCAGCTTCCTCTCATTTTCATTCTGCCAATATACCGGCTCCGGGTGGATGGTTGTTTGATGATGTTGATTTCGTGATCCTCAATAGTATGTTTTTTGCTTGTAATTGGGATAAACTATATGAGTGCGTTGGTGTTAGTTCTGACGTTGATTCCTTTTATAGTATTGTTAACTCTGTATTTGATAAATGTTTTATGAGAAATCGTCAAATTAATGAAGCAAGGGTTTATCCAAAGTGTTATCATTCCCCAATAATTTCATTAATGCACAATAAAAATAATGCACATAAAATGTGGAAAAAATATAAAGTTCCTACATTTTTTATCGATTTCTGCAACTTGCGTACTCTTTTTAAGCGGATCTCGACTTCCGCTTACGAGGGATGCGTAACTTATTGTGAAAATTCAATTGCTCAGAATCCGAAAAAATTTTGGAGCTTCATCAACAGCAAACGAATTATACATTCAAAACTTACGAAAATGCACGATCTGGATGATGACTTTATTGGTCATGACAGCATCGCAAATACCTTTGCTAACTATCTTCATTCGGTTTTTGATTCGACTACTGCTACTGTTATGACTTCCCCTAGTTTAGATTCCTCCATGCTTTCATTATAGTCTGTTGACATGTTCCATTTATCTGATTTACGCTACGGTTTTGGTAAAATTAAAAATATTAAATCTTTTGGACCAGATTTCATTCCAGATTTTATTTTAAAGGGTAGTGAGCCCAGCCTCTCGTCTCCATTGATTTTTATTTTTAATCTAATGCTGAAGACTTCAGTTTTTCCTGAATCATGGAAGTGTCCGAAAGTAACTCCGATCCATAAAAAAGAGATAAGTATTCCATTAGAAACTATCGCCCGGTTTCTATAATATCCTCTTCTGCAAAACTTTTTGAAATTATACTTCATAGGTATATTTTCAATCATTGCCAGAGTATGATTATTGATCAGCAATATGGATTTCGTCCACAACGTTCAACGACTACAAATTTGTTGTCATTTTCTGGTTTTGTAACAGATTCCTTGGATGCTAATATTCAAACAGATACTGTTTACACGGATTTCGAAAAGGCCTGCCTTTCGAAAAGCACTACGACAAAAGTTAAATTGTTTTTATAATAAAATTGTTACTACATTGTACTTATAAAGTAAAAATAAGTCCTGAGGTAGAATATCACTTACGAGACACGGTTCATTGTCCTACTTTTGCACAAGAATATATTTATAAGTATGCAACATGATACAAGTTGCAGGTAAGTAGCATGATAATTAATCATGAAATATGAACAAAATACGTACCGTGATATGTGTATATAATGAGACTCTCAAAATGATTTATTATACTTAAAAATTAATAATAATAGAATATGTTGACGTAGAACCATGCATATTCACACAGCTCTTAAAAGAAACCTTTAGTTTATTGAACTAAAATTTCATATCTAGAAGTTTTAACTTAATACTAAGCTACGTATAAAATTTGGTAAGCATCCATCAACCAGAAGTGGCAGCTACCCCTTAAACATGTGTGCTCTGCACGAAAATAATCATATATAATTCTTCTTGTATCAATTTGATGAAAA
This sequence comes from Arctopsyche grandis, assembly GCF_051622035.1. Classification (NCBI taxonomy): domain Eukaryota; kingdom Metazoa; phylum Arthropoda; class Insecta; order Trichoptera; family Hydropsychidae; genus Arctopsyche; species Arctopsyche grandis. Next base: position 22,621,029 of record NC_135356.1, read on the forward strand.
CCATCAAATCATTAAATTTAGTCAAAAAATCATTAAATTTAATAAACCGGAAGTGGGATTTTTCCTCTTAAAAAGTAAAAAATGTTGTGACACGATTCATTCCACACTCCTGAACGAATCAAGCTGGAAATTTATATTTGTATTCTTTATGTACTAACTTAGAGCTGATAAGGTTTTGGTCAGAATTCGTAAAGTAGTAATTTTTTTTTAAACAATATTTCATTATTTTATTTCGACCTTTTAAATTATTTTAAGCTTCTTGATATTTATTAAGTATAATAATTAGTGATTTTAAGTAATAAAAAAATTTGAACAAAATCTGACAACCGGAAGTAGAAATTTTGTCTTGTGCAAGTAAGTATCCCTACATTTGCGTTCAATTTGTATCGAAAATGTTCTCATAACCGGTATGTGTGAACGTGTATATATGTTTACTATCTAATTTTGTTTTGTGACCTTCTTATACTCCTCAAATACATAGATAAAGTCATGGGTTGATCACATATGGCTGTGCTGCTGGCCAGGCCTTGGATATGTATTTCCGATCGTTCCCTATCAGAGTTTTCCGATTTATCTGATTTCATTGAAACGGTTCCAATAAAATTGGCAACCCTGTCCTATTTCTCGCACAATTTGAGATTCCTGCATCTTGAATTCGCTGATTTATAAAATGCTTATTTTTTCCACAGAATTTCGATTTTTCAACATCTCGAAATTCGGCGATTTAATTTAAAAAAAAATGCTGCAAAAATGCAAATTTATACATAGATGTCTTTATGATGTATGTAATTGTAATTCGTCAGGAAGGCACATTGGGGTTTACCTGTTGGGCCTTAAAGGTACACATGTACATACTATGCAAAAATGAAAATCGCCGTTATTGATCACTGTCAAATCTATGTCAATACGACGATAAAATGGCACAGAAGCGCGATGGCACAGACTAATTATGCCAGCATTTTTTTTGCATGTGCTTAAAAAACTATCTAAAAAAAACCACGTGCCACCTACGATTCTATATGTCCGCACCTTTATTTACCATTGCCCTAATCCCTAATGACTAAAGCAAGGCGCGTGGATGTGCCGGCTCGAAATAAATGGATTTCTTTTGTCAATTTCTATTTTTAACCTTTTTTTTAGAAAAGGTTAACAATTGAAATTGACAAAAGGATCCCGTTTCAGCGCATTCGTCCGCCAAAGACGGGACTTGCTAATGACGATCCGATGTCTACTTATTACCAGCGATCGGCGTTGGATGGATGCTTTTCAAATAACTATAGAACGCTTCATTAGTGTTTTTTTGTATGAAATTGACCATAGTGAACAATTTTTGTTCGAAAAGCATCCATCTAACGCCAATCTTTACTTATGGTTAACTGACTGCTGACTGCTATAAAATACCGGGAGAACTGACTCATGGACCGGGACACAGGGATATAAATATGTAATAAAATATAAGATATAATGTACAACATTTATTACTTTACTAAGAGGAAAAAAATTCCCCTTCCGGTTAATATTTTTTTATTTATTTTAAATATATTGTTACATAAATTATACTGTAGTTTTCTTGTGAAAAACACACATATTTAAAAGGGTCAAAAAAATATGCTAAAATTTTTCTGAGAGAAAAATATGAAACCTCGATTCTCTAAAGTAAAAATATAACTTGCGGTTGAGGTATTAAAATTATAAAATATATTAGTATATTAAATTTATTGTTTCTATAATATGTGAAAAAGTTTTAGTCTAATCCATTAAGCAGCTTAGGAGATAATTGAACCCAAAAACTTAAAAAATGGATACCTATAGGCAAGGTCGATGAGAGGGAGGGGGGAGAGCCAGGGTAAATGGCCCGGAAGGGGGGGGGGATGTCCGACTGAGCAACATTGATATTTTATATTATTTAAAAAAAAAATACATGTATTTATTTAATACTGAATGCTTACGATTTTTCGATTTACTCATTCTTCGTGTCTATGTGAAATTGCACCTGTTATATCATACTTTCTTATTAAATTATTTGAAAAATATAGCAACCATCTTAAAAGTATTTTTAGTTCTGATAGATTTTTCGCATATTAAAAATATATCTGAGACTTTTTTTAGTTTGTCATAAGTAAGACCCGGAATTAATTCTTCTCGACCTGAATATAAGGGGAGGTACCATTTCCGGTCAATTTAAAAATTTGAACAAAATTAAATGATCATTTTAAATGATATTACTGATTATCTTATAATATTTTTTTTTTTTGGTTTAATTTTATTATCTGATTATTTTGGTTTAATAACTAAGTATATGATCACAGCGTACTGATCATTTAGAATACTCACTGATAATTTCGAAATATTTACTGACAATTTAGTTATTTTTATTTATATATATATATATATATATATATATATATATATATATATATATATATATATATATATATATATATATATATATATATATGAGTTTGAGTTCGACCGCGCTCGGAAACGCTCGCATTTGCTCTCGTTCCCATTTTGCATTTCGAAATACTCAAACTCCGCACGCATTCAACTCTAAAACTTAACCATCTACTCACCTATTGTACTAATTGCATCCTAGTATAACTTAAGTGTTTTAATAATCAGCAGATCGATCGTTAAAGGCATTTATCTCCCAGTGTATTTGTAAAATCAGTGTATTTGCATATTCTGTGTTATTGAGTTTGTCAAGAGCTCATCGTATCGCTCGTCCTTATACCTGCTAACTAACCCTCGGTCCAAACAAAAAAGACCATAAATTATAATCTCCGCCACGCGAAATTTGCTTTCGTCTTTGCCCGAAACAATAAATCTTATATTTTATTGGTCGATGAACCCTGTCTCTCAACTATTTTAAAGTTACTATAAAGTTATTTCTATATTTAATCCAAATAAAGTAACTGCTGGGGTTTTATACTCTTTAGTATTTTATATAATATTTTGATACTAAAAATATCCAATTGCAAACCACACTCACATATAAATATATGTATACATATATATAAACCCGTTGTCTCCAAAGAAACATTTCACGTTAAAGATCTGTATCATTCTTAACGAACTCTGTTCCCCAACTATCTTATAGTTTTTCAAAGAAACTTACTTTAAATTAACCCTTGGAGCTTTATAATCTTTATTATATTTCATTATTAAAATATTGAATTGAAAAGCACATCCACATACATATATAAATCCGCTGTCTCAAAGAGGCTTTTCACGTTAAAGATCTGAAAAGTAGTATAACAATTGTTAACCTATTATTATCATAACTAACGAGCTACCCTATTAAATGGCATGCAATAACTCATAAGTGATCTAAGTGATACCTAGGATGAAAATCCGACACCTGACCTGAATACAGAGAAGAGTCTACGGCGGTTATAACTCAATCCTTGAATGGAATTCTCTCTCAAGTACCGCCTTTTTCTCAACACATCTTGGATAAATGCGAGAAAAATAATATCCAAACCTCCAACAAGGTAAGAGTGACGATGGATGATAGCTTAGCTAATAGAAATCTGTATGTAGCTACATACAATGTAAGAACGTTATCGAGTGAAGGAAGTGTGCTTGCATTAGAGAATGAATTAGAAAATATCAAATGGGATATAATAGGACTTAGTGAAGTAAGACGAAAACAGGAAAACCAAATAGTCCTAAAAAGTGGTAACTTTCTCTACTGGAGAGGGCTACCAAATGGTAGAATAGGAGGAGTAGGGTTTCTTATCAATAAGAGAATAGAAAGAAATATTACAGAAATAAGCGACATATCGGAACGTATATGCTATGTAGTATTAAGAATCTCGAGCAGGTACACTTGTCAAATCTTCCAAGTGTACGCCCCCACATCTAGCCACCCAGACGAGGAAATAGAAGACTTCTACGAAAAACTACAGGGCGCATACGATAATAGCCGCCACCACTTTAAAATAATCATGGGCGACTTTAACGCAAAAATAGGACAAAAGGCAAACACAGAAAGAGCAGTAGGCAATTTTGGTACCGGCCAAAGAAACGAAAGAGGCGATGGCCTCATAGAATTCGCAGAACACAACAGGCTCTTTATCACTAATTCATTTTTCAGGAAAAACGCAAACAATAAGTGGACTTGGGAGAGTCCTAAAGGAGACAGAAACGAAATCGATTTCATCCTAACAAATGCCCTGCACTCCGTTAAAGACGTTAGTGTTTTAAGTAAAGTAGATATAGGTAGCGATCATAGATTAGTCCGGGCCAAGATGGCCATTAATATAAATTGCGAACGTAGGAAATTAATAAAAGGATGCAGTAGCTCTCCAGACTTCGCTCAACTAAGGTCTAGGAAAAAGGAATTCGAACTCGAACTTGGAAATAGATACGAGAAATTAAACCCAGAAGCAGACATCGAGGAATTGAACACTGTAATTAGTTCGGTTCTAACCTCAACAGGTAAGAAATTAGGTGGATTCAGGAAACAGATTAAGTTAAGCAAAATTTCAGCGGAAACAAAAACCTAATTAAGCATAAAAGGAATTTAGATAGGGATAATAATAAGCAAGAATACAATCTAGTAAATAAGGAAATTAAACAGAGAATAGTCAGGGATGTCAGGGATTTTAACAGCAAGCTAATAGAAAATACCATTAAGAATAACCGTAGCCTGAAAAAGTGCAAACAGGATCTTTTCTTAGGCAAAAACCAAATGATCGCAATCAGATCAGAGAGCGGAGTAATAATTAGGAATAGAGAAGAAATCATAGACAGAGTTTACACGTTCTATGCAAAACTATACGAGAACAACAACGGTCAATTCCCCGCTCTGGAATCAACACACGGCCAAAGGGTTCCTGCAGTATTGCCTAGCGAAGTAGAGGCCGCGCTAAAAACTGCAAAGAACGGTAAAACTCCAGGGGGAGATAATATTCCCATTGACTTACTAAAATGTGGCGGCTCCCCCCTAAATAATATCTTAGCTAGGCTTTTCAGCAAATGCATCCAGAACCAAGCTATACCAGAAGGATGGAATAACGCAACTATCATCTTAATACACAAAAAAGGTGATAAAAGCGATATCAAGAACTACCGACCCATTAGTTTACTTTCAGCGGTCTACAAGCTCTTCACGAAGGTTATTACAGAAAGGCTGAAGAATATCCTCGACGAGAACCAACCTATAGAACAGGCAGGATTTAGGGCAAATTTCAGTACAATGGACCACCTCCAAGTAGTTGGCGAACTAATCGAACGCGCCAACGAATACCAACGGCCTAGGTTTCGTCGATTATGAGAAAGCCTTCGATACAGTTAGCCACAATGCAGTACTTAACGCTCTACAAACACAGGGAGTACCGGAACCCTATGTGGGACTGTTAGCTGCAATATATAAGAATGCCACAGCTTCGGTTTAATTTTTTTCAGGTACAGATAGATTAAGCATAGGAAAAGGAGTAAGACAAGGAGATACAATCTCGCCCAAGTTATTCAATGCGGTGCTTGAGGGAGTTTTCAGGAACTTGGAGTGGGACACAGCCGGAGTAAGCATCAACGGTCGTTTCTTGAGTCACCTTAGGTTCGCAGACGATATAGTTTTAATAGCTCGTGATTCAGCTGAACTACTTAACAGACTAACACAGCTGGACAGGGAAAGTAGAAAAGTAGGATTAAAAATTAACGTAGATAAGACCAAACTAATGTTCAATAGTTATTGCATGCCTGATAGCATCCCATTAGATGATAAACCAGTAGAAGTAGTAAATAATTATTTATATTTAGGTCAAATAATTGACATGTCTGGTAGTAAAGATGAAGAGATAAAGAGACGTATGAAATTAGGATGGAGTGCATTTGGACGGATGAATGCTGTTTTTAAATCAAAAATGCCACTCTGCCTGAAGAAAAAGATCTTTGATCAATGCGTTTTGCCAGTGATGACGTATGGATGTGAAACTTGGACACTGAACACCAAGATGCTACATAAAATCCAATGCACTCAAAGAAGTATGGAGCGCTGTATGCTTGGCATAACGAGGAAAGACAGAAAGCGGAACACGTGGGTGAGAAGTATGACAAGAGTATTGGACATAGTGGATAGAGTGAAGAGATTGAAATGGCAATGGGCGGGTCACGTAGCTAGGAGGATGGACGAAAGGTGGACAAAAGAAGTGCTTGAATGGTACCCGAGAGAAGGCAAAAGAGTAAAAGGAAGACCGCAAGGAAGATGGATGAACGAAATTAGGAAAATGTGTGGAATGAGATGGATGAGTGTTGCGCAAAACAGAGACGAGTGGAAGCGTGTTGGAGAGGCCTTCATCCAGCAATGGATGGCGAATGGCTGTAAATGATGATGATGATGATATATTACTAGTGGTTTTACACGGCTTCACTCGGTATTTGTAATATAAACCGCTTAAACATAATTAATCTAATAGTAAACATTTTATTAAATTTATTTGAATAGTTTTATTTTATATAAATTTATTTTAATACTCATTTTTTTTTTTTTATTAAATTAACTGTCACGAACAAACAAACATATATACTGCCTCTTTCGAAATTATATGTATACCAAAATCCAGCACCTGCGTCCCCGGAGCCTTCGCCCTCAGTGGTTGCGCCCCCTAGGGCTTCGCCTTCGAAGGCGACCCTCGCGCCTTCGCCCCCAGGGCTTTCGAAAGCTTTGAATCGAAAAAAATCGAATCTGCGCCTATGAATCGAAAAAAAACTACGAACCAACGAACGAAACATACATACATATATACATATATATGTATGTATGTATGTATAAGCAAAGTCTCTTTCCAAATTATATATTAGATTACGTTAAAATGCAGCGTATAATTCCACTTATATTTATGACAGTTTTACATTTAAAATAAATATTTCGAATGTGAAGTGAAAAAACTGCACTCCACCTGATACATAAGCATACATATACGAGCCAAACTGAAAAATCTGCTACCGACATAGACACGTTGCAAGTGGTACCCAATGTTTGCACCATCACCACTTCCATTAAACCGAGTTAGCTACAGTTGGGTCTCAGTCGAACATTGGCTTTCGCTACGGAAGGGTCGGCTAGACCAAGTTGCACAGATGACCTCGGCCCTAAACTAGCACCAACCATTGACCATCACAAACTGATGACCGACACGCAACCAGGGTGGTGACCATTCGGGAAAGACTCCTCGAGGGAAGAAAATCTCCATCCTTCCGAAACAGGTGAGTCTCGGAAGTTTCCAATAGAATACAACTGCAATTTGTGAAATTTTCATTGTGTGGGTCAATTTCCGGTTCGGTTTTCGCTATTTGCACACGAGTCCGTGTACAGATTTTGTAATTGCACGTCAAACGTTGAGGTCGCAACGAATGCTGTGGTGAAATTTGGGACGACTTGTTTCCATTTTTTTTTAGTGTACGTGCAATTTGAATGTTCTCAATCGAATGTGGAAATATGCAAAAGTTTTCATCTTAATGAAATGCGCAAAAAGTAACGTGTGTCTTATCTAATCTGTAGTAAATCGGCTGGCGGTAAAATCTTATATGATTTTTCATACTTGTTTTCGTTTGGAACGCGTGTTATTTTAAACAACTTTAGAACACTCTCGAGATCTTTAATATATTTTATTTTTTATATAAAACTCAATATATGATACATATGTAATATACATATACACGATGCCAATTATATAGTCCTTGATTGAAAGGTCAAACCTTTCCTTTATTAATAATGAATTGATATTCGTGTTAAAAACAAGCAATTTAATTGATTTATTGCACAATGTTATTTTATATCACATTTAATTTTCTACATTTCTAAAACTCACTTAATATTATCGCGAAGCTTATTTATGTACTTTCACAAAACTACGGAGAAAATCAACATCACGTGTTCCATTATACATTTATCGCGACGCTAATGATTATAAAATTAATTTATTTTGAATTCGAAGCTGATTCCAAGAATTCAGAAAGGAAAAAGAAACTGCGTGATGCATAATGGAAACTTAACTCCAGGGCTGTGGAGTCGTTAACAGAAACACGACTCCGACTCATATTTTAATTGGGCTATTAATTATACTTTTACTTTTTAAATATTTATTTATGAGAACATGCATATATGAACCTAATAAATGGCATGCGTTGTATTAGGTTCATATAATGGATTTGTCAAACAAACATTTCAATTTGACGTAAGCATGAGAAAAAGGTAAAGATTTTTAATCTTCATACATTGGGGTATATACATACATACATGTACATACATAAATAGTAGATTCAAGCAGAGTAGGAGTCGTAGAAAATCAACCGACTCCGACTCCATTTTATTATTATTATTTTTTTAATTTATAGTATTACGTTATGTATCAACTAGTCTCCAATTCTCTTGAAGTAAATCCACTAATAAATTGATATTTAATAATTTGTTTATAAAAATCATAATTATAATGTAATTCACATTATAAATAAAATCATTGAATTGCACGTATTTTGAAGTTTTGATTATTACCTCCGTCTCATACTTTTTATTTATTAAATTGATTTATTTGTGTATCATACACATACATTATGAATGTGCTTACTTTTTGTTAATACCTATCTAATACTATCTAATTAATTTGGAAAGAGACGTTGTATGTATGTAACCTTCGTTCGTTAGGTCGTAAATCCGTGACGTCATCGAACAAATAATTAGATTTTTTTCGATTCAAAGGATTCGAAGTCCCCGGGGGCAAAGGCGCCGAGGGCGAAGCCGCCTTCGCACCGGGAGCGAAGCCCTAGGGAGCGCAGCCGCGGGGGCGCAGGCGCCGGATTCTGACATATAATTTCGAAAGAGTATATATTTTGAGTTTGTTTGTTCGTGAGAGTCAATTTAATATAAAAAAATTATATAAAATAAAACTATTCATATAAATTTAATAAAATGTTAATAAATTCAATAAACTATTAGATTAGTCATGTTTAAGCGGTTTATATTACAAATACCGAGCGAAGCTAGTAATTAAATAAATTAGGTTACATGTCAATTTTTAGTGATTTTTTTAATTCCTTTAATTTTTATATTTTGAAAATAGCTACTATTTTTATTCGCTATTAATTTATATTTTGCTACTATTTATTATATTATATTATTATATTATTTATATTTTGCTACTATTACTATAATCGCTACTATTTATCGCTATTATTTTATATTTTGAAAATCGCTACTAACAATTTTATAAGTTGGCAATAAAAGTCGATCTTATTAAAGTCATTAAAGTTGAAGTCGGAGTGGGAGTCAAATCATAAGATAAAGTCGTAGTCGTAATTTTGCAGCGACTCCACAGCCTTGGTTGAATCACTCTTAGTTAGTAATTCATTAAGTTGAAATCGAATTTCTACCGTCCCTGATCCTGCTTCATTTACCTTCCTCATCAAGCCATCATCTTTTCCTCCCATAATGATATTTACCTTTTGATAGGGCTTAGGAACCCTTCTCATATATCTGTTGTGGCCTGTCATAGAAAAAGGTTAACAGTTAAGTACCAAAGGAATTTCTCATCCTACCCCACCGCTCGCCTGAAAAATCTCCCGATTCCGATTTGATGTTCGTCTTTTAGTATACGAATGTTTCAATTTATTGACGGTAAGAGTTTAGGAATTTCCCTTTAAAAGTGTGATATTTTTCTATATACATATATATGTACATATAATACATTTAAGTAAGTGGATGTGCACGTCTCAACCAGAAGACTTCAGAAGACCGCTTGAGAAACACTCTTTCCACTGCGCTCCATTTCACGTACACATGTAGGTACGTGAAAGTTAAGTAACATCGTTCGAAATCTAGTATGCTCTATAGAAGAGTGCAACGCCGGGTGGAGTATGCGGTCTCCACGGCGCGCGGCAACTTACAGACATACCTTTCAGTGGGAACGAGGTTGAACACACACACGTGGATCGGATGGGTCGTTAACGGGTTACCAAGCAACCAAAACGTCGGCAAAACACTGGTGAGGAATGCGGCGACGTTCGACAAAGTTCGTTCACACTTTTAGACAATGTTGTTGTGCATGCAATATTGGAATCGATCGCCTCGAATTGAATTCTGCGGGCCTATCTCAACCAGCCTTCAAAATCTATACACACATGTCAACACCTTACGTATGTGGGTACATAGACCTTTTGCAATTTTCATTGTTGGCGAATAATGGTGGACGGCATTTTTTTGTGCACATTCGATAATACAGTGTGTCAATTGAATTTTAACAATGATGGACTGTATGCACGTATGTATGTTTGTATTTAATTAAGAGGCCGGTGAAGCGAGTCATTATGAGAAAAATTATACACATATATGTTTGTATAATACATTAGACCGGAACGAAAAATGATAATTGTGGAAAAATTGTGTCGTATCAAGGGAACGTGAAATAAAAATTTGTCCTGCGCCTCCAACTACATAATTGACTTATTTCAACAACTATTTTGAAAAAGTCGATTTTTTTCACATATCTTTGTTTTTAGAAAAGTTTCGATTTTTTAATAACTATATAAACACTTTACAGTCACCTATTGCAGTTTTATTGGTTCGATTACGATTAGTTTTGATTGATTAACGTGAATCTAAAGTCTTCATTTTTGCCAAAAACTCGCTGAAAGCGGCCATTTGTAGCGGTCTATTTAGAAAATCATATATTTTTTTTAATATTCTCATAATTATTTTGAAAATATAAGTTATTGAGAACTTCCTTGGTAATTGTCTTTATTTTAAAATCAAAAAATTCCGAATAAAGCGTGAATTTTATGTAATATAAACACTCCAAAATGATATTTGTACATATATATATTGATCAAATATGTTGTTAACACTTGTTGCACTATGACAGATAGCGAGTGACCAGAACGTATATTTTATTTTATATCTCCAAATATACTGAATGCAGGGTCTTCATATTTTATATATTCCTCATAAAAACCTCTATGATTCGAATTATGTCATTAGAAAATAAAAACATTGATCAATATCGACGGAAATAATTGTTTTCGCGGAAAGCCCCTTGCACACGTGCCTCAGTGTGAGGCTGATATCCGACTTGGAATGACGGCACTGCTTCAGTCATAATTTTTTCATTTCTTGCACTTATTTTATATTATCCGACGACATGTTAAATTACTTTTATGGCGAACTACATTAATTAACCTAGCAGAATTTGCATGATTTCAACTCAAACACACATTTTTGACTGGATGCTTGGCGTCCAGCACAGTGGGTAGTCTATTTTTTTAACACAGTAAGGCGTGCTAACTACGGGTAGTTTTTATATGAAAATTTAAACACAATGATCTAACTTCATTTAACAAAATTCATATAAAGTAGCATTTGTGATTATTTATTTGTTTATTTTTGTGCAGGAAATCAAACCAACTTCAAAATGGCGGAATACGCAATGCTCCTGATGGCTGCCCCGATTGTAACTTACGTCGAGGGACTATCTTTGCGAGGGGCAAGGTGCGGTCAGCTCACCTGTTCCCTTCAAGAGTATTGTTCACCTGTTGAGACGAGATGCGCCCCCTGTGCCAACATCTGCGATTCCGAAAATCACAACTACGACATGACCCTTTGCGTCAACGATTGCCAAGGTATGTTTCCCCATTAAGCGTTTCGCGTAATCCTATCCGGATATTTATGTATACGAATCAATTCAATATAGTGCGCAACATGTATGTGCTTGTTCGTGTGGTTTATTTTGAACTTTTACATACATACATATATAGATACTTAAATTTATTTTATATACTTTATTTTATGATACGATCCGCTTTGTTAATCTTATCATTTCATAAGATTCGGAAGTTTGGAAGTTTGACTATGTATTAAAATATAAATACAAAATAAAGTTTTACAACTGGTTAAGACAATAGATGCATTCCACCAGCTTTTGGTTGATTTTTTTATAACTTATACTTACATACATATGTATGTGACTTACTTAACTTGCATTAACAGACTAATACACCTGGACAGGGAAAGAAAGAACTTAGGACTAAAAATTAATATAGAAAAGACCAAACTAATGTTCAATAGTTATTTCATGCCTGATAGCAATCAGTGGCGTAAATAGGAATTTTGGGCCCTAATGCAAAATTTATCCAAGGTCCCCTCATCCCCCCACCTAACTTGATTTTTTAAATTATGAGATGAAATCATTCAAATTGTTTGTTGATACATATTTACATAGGCCTATTAGTATAATAACACTGAGCAACAAAAAATCACGTTTTTGAGTTACCAGAGCGGAGACTAGCCAATCTTTACTAAGTTTGACCCACTGAATTCGAATATGATATTTATTTTTTTTGGTGGGCGATATTTATTTTTTTTGGTTCTCATAAAACTCAAATTTTGTCAGTCCTGAGTCCTATGGATATATTTCCAACTGTCTATTTTTTAATAATGGCGTTACGTGATTAATTATCCCAATTTAACCCAAATGGATTTTTATGATCTGCAACAATGCAAATCCAAATACCTCATTTCTTTGACCTGTTCATGTTTCTGTGTAAAAAGGTGAAGCAAAATAATATTATATCCTCATTTTTGTTACTTTTGAAATTTTGATATTTGATATTGTATATTACATATTATAAGTACATTGGTATACACAATATAATTTAACATTGTCGAAAATATCGAAAGTATTAAAAATACATATGTATATGTATATGTATATAAAATTTAGGACCGACTGTCAAGCTGGGCTCTTATGCTTTGCATGACTGCTATGATATGATGAGCTTAGAAGTATAAGTATTTAAAATAAAATAGAAGTAAATCTATTAGAGTTAGCTATATATAATTTTTCTTCAATAAGAAAATTCAAAGAAGATCAACTAACTTCCTTTGGATTAGACATTCGTTTTGATAATTCAGTTGTGTCATATATCTTTTTCCCTTTTCAATCATTGGTTTATGTATGAATTACCAGACTAGAAAAATAATAGACATGCAGTGGTGTCACCCTAATGGTTTCCATAGGTTTCCGGAAACCCGTTATTAAAAATCAAAAGTTTCCGGAAACCCGTTGTTAGAAATCTAAAAATTCATATAATTTTTGGTAAAAATTATACAAATCTTGAAAATTGTTTTCAATGGTTACAACTTCGAAAAGGTCACAGTCGATTACATATTAAGTAAAGACAAAAAAATCTTTTATCGAAATATATATAAATATAAATATAATATACATATATATAAATTGAAAAAAAATTGGAAACCCGTTTTTCCAAAATTGGGGTGACACCACTGTAGACATGTCCAGTTGTAAAGAAGAAGAAATAAAGAGACGTGTGAAATTAGGATGGAGTGTATTTAGGACGTCACATCCATACGTCTTCAATGTGTTTTGCTATTGATGCCGTATGGATGTGAAACTAGGTCATTAAACGCCAAGATCTTAAATAAAACCTTATCCACTCAAAGAAGTATGCATAACATGGATACATACATATGTATATTGGAAACGGAATACGTGAACGAGAAGTATGACAAGGGTAGTGGATATCGTGGAGAGAGTGAAGAGATTTTAATGGCAATGGGTGGGTCACGTAGCTAGAAGAATGGACAAAAAGTGGATGAAAAATGGTGCTATTACGATACCCGAAAGAATGTAAAAGGGTGAAAGGAAGACCGCAAGAAAGATGGTTACACGAAATTACAAAAATGGGTGGGGTGGAATGGATGAGAGTTGCGCAACACAGAGACTATGTAGAATAGAAGCATGTTGGAGAGGCCTTCATCCAGCAGTAGATGATTAATGGCGTAAATTAAGATGATAATACCTATGAATGTACTCATATATTATATGGATGCATGTATTTTACATTACAACGCATTTTTAACATGCGAGTTACTGATTACTGGTTACTGATTATGTATTGTTGTAACATCGCTATGACTAGATATGAAAATAAAATATCATATAGTGGAAAAATATCATATATAGAAAATAAAATATAATACCGTGTAAAATTACCATTAGATGTTTTTTCAGTGCATGAATAGTAGAATAGTAGTTTTAAGAAGTTCAAGATATTATTAAAATTTGCTGTAGATTGAAAATAAAAAGATAAGTTCGTATAAAAAGTATTCGAATATTCGGATTTGGGATCCCCAATAAATACTGAAAAAACTGTTATGAAAAAGTTTTTATGTTAAATTACAAGTATAATTCATTCTTTATAACTTAATATGTTTATATTTGAAAGCGGCATGTCCACTTTTCTTCAATTCGAGAAATATTTCGCAAAACATTAAATATAATCAACAATAAAAAATTTTTGAGATTCTGGACATGTCGAATTAAAATAAGTGATAACAATTTGTTAATTAAGTCAAAAAGAAATAGTGTTTTTGGTACTGAAAATTGAAATTCCGCTACTTTCAAATATAACGGCTCATATCTATCTAGAAATGCATGATTATGATTAACCCTAACTATACAACGACTAATTGATAATGAGTTTATTTTATTAAAGGGTCAAAATTTTTGATCAAATTCAAATTTATTGGATATCAATTTCAAGTTTTATACACAATTATATTAACAGGATACACTTATCCATTCTCTCGCCAATTGATCCACTCTTCCGCACAGGTGTACGATTAAAACCAATGAAAACGATTAACAGCTTGATAACTACCTATTCGTTCAGTTAATGTGAGATTCGATTGATAAGAAAAATATAACGGTCTGCAATTGAAATTTGTACTGTAATCTGGGTTAATTGTTCCGTACGAATCACTACACGCTTTTACCAAGATTGTCCACATTACGTGCATTTTAAAATACAATACAGTTGGTATTTCTAATCAAATGAAACGATACAACTGCAATCATTATTATAAACATATACGTACTATTTACAAATCGATAATTTTTATAACTGTATCCACGCGTTTGGCGCTTTGATTTTTATCACATTTACTTCCAAATAAGGTCCTCATGACAAATATTAGTATCTATGGTGATAGTGGAATCATTGTTGTAACACGTCTTTATAACGTTATTACGAACCTAATCAAACAAGTTATAATTTAAACCTTATCAATAAATTATAATATGTACATATGTATGTATGTATGTATGTATAGAACATGAAAGATAATTAAAACTGTTAACAGTTTTGAATTTCCTAGAATGATTATTCTGCGTTGGTATTCCGTTTGAAAATAGAATATGCTTAGAATTGAATTGACAGAAAGAATAATGGTTAAGATTATCGACTAATATGTGAGTGTTCGCAATTTTGTACATATAATAATCTTGATGTGGATAAAATCTCCAAGATTTGTATCTAAGTGTAGTAGCACTTTCTAGAACTTTTTCAGCAGACGTTATCAAATTACCTATATTATAATGAAAATAAAGAAAATCCTGCTCTCTTCTAAACCCAACCTTTCTGGACTTATGTTGAAGTAGTTGATCGTTTAAAATGCTAGTTTTCTTTGCTTATAATTCAAGATTCGATATGGAAAATATGTTCCGATAAAACCATTCCTTACTTTTGATTTAGCATTTTGTACATGCCCTACAAATTTCAATTGAATATTTATTGATTTCATACCAGCTGTGAAAGTATACTTTCACGGGTGTTTTAGGGAATTCATATACCGAATATTTTACATTTACTTCTGATACTTCTATGAATGTTGTCTTCTTCTTCTACCTCCAACAAAAAAAAAATCGATATCTTATTCAGTGTATAAATGTTTAATTACATACATATGTACATATATCCGAAGGAAATTGTGATGGTGTTAGATAAACCTTTGCAGTCAGTCTAAATACAGCTTCTAACTGTTTGATTCCTGAATGGAATGCTCTATTTTTCATAAATTGGACAGTCCTCAGTGTTTTTTTCCAATTGGTGCTATTATGATCTACATAGAATTGTTGACAGCATGTTTTCAATATCCTGATTAGTGTTATACGCTTTCACCGATTGTTGTTGACTCGTCAAGAATCAACAAATGTGTTTTATCCCGGTTCGTAATTCAGATCGGGGCAATCGCTTATCTACCATGGTCCCGTGGTCCCCAGCTTCAGTTTATCTGCCACTCTGGCATTGGCTAATGGTACTGTTTGTAGAATGTAGACAGTCAGTCGAAGCACAGAAAAAAATCTGTATTTCCGTATACAGAAGGTCGCCATGTAAAGATTTCTCTGGGGCAGAATACGTCGCTTCGACATTTCAAACGTTTTTCGATATTTCAACTATGTTTTGCTTAAATTGCCAATCACGATATGTCAATTCTTTCATTTTTATCATAAAATTTTTCTTACTAATCACATTTTTGCTTTTTTCGAAAACGTTATCAAAGAAGACGAAAAGTTATTGCATACAATGTGACTAAGAATATATTAAGTAAATTTTTTTAGAAAAAAAAGTGTAGGGAGAAGTGGCTTTAGCCTCCTCGTGCCCCGCCTGCCTTTCAAGTCACGGGCCACCTCGATTGAAAGTATAGTTTCACTGGAGAATACAGATTCACTGTAACATATACATATGTACTCTATTTCGTATTTTTTCGCTAGTTTTTCTAGCAATTCAATCCACAACGGTTATTTATCTCATGTGCTCGATATTTAGTTATATCAAAACAAATTATCAAAAATTATTGAATGACTACTGCATAAATTGCACTAATGTACATATATACATATGTATATGTACATACATATGTCCATAGGAACCTCATTAAAATCGATCACTTTAACTACGTCTACGATCGCATATAAATTCAGGTAGCAAAAAATTGGGTCTACCTCACGTCACCGAAAGTGAAAAGGTCGAAAAAGCAAATATCGGAAGGCAAAGATCGAAAATCGAAAGATCTTAAGTCGAAAGATCAAAAAAAAGAGTGCATGGTAAACAGTACTATGTACACATATATATATATATATATATATATATATATATATATATATATATATATATATATATATATATATATATATATATATATATATATATATATATATATATATATATATATATATATATATATATATATATATATATATATATATAGCCAATGCCAGAGTGGCAGATAAACTGAAGCTGGGGACCACGGGACCATGGTAGATAAGCGATTGCCCCGAGCTGAATTACGAACCGGGATAAAACACATTTGTTGATTCTTGACGAGTCAACAACAATCGGTGAAAGCGTATAACACTAATCAGGATATTGAAAACATGCTGTCAACAATTCTATGTAGATCATAATAGCACCAATTGGAAAAAAACACTGAGGACTGTCCAATTTATGAAAAATAGAGCATTCCATTCAGGAATCAAACAGTTAGAAGCTGTATTTAGACTGACTGCAAAGGTTTATCTAACACCATCACAATTTCCTTCGGATATATGTACATATGTATGTAATTAAACATTTATACACTGAATAAGATATCGATTTTTTTTTTGTTGGAGGTAGAAGATATATATATATATATATATATATATATATATATATATATATATATATATATATATAATGTATATCAGTGGCATGCGGTGAAATTATCTCTCTTTTTGTCATACAGCCTTGTTTAATGTGCGCGCGCAGGATACGGGAGGAAAAGCCTGTTCCTCTTGTTCCTCTTATATCCTGCTCGCGCAAATTAAGTAAGGATGTACGACGGGGGGGGGGGGGGGGCAGAGAGTTTTACGAATATTTTCAATTTTTTTACTGTCGACTTTTTCACGGTCACCACATAAAATTTTATAATCATAACAACCCAAATAACATGAAATACATAACTTAAAGTATGTTTAGTCAAGGTTTACTCTACATTCTTATCTACACTTGAAAATATTTGCCGTCACGCTATTTTTGATAACATAAATGTGCATATTCGCATACTGGAAACCCCACCTGCCACCTCTCGTGCGTTATCACGTCGTGATTCATCCGACAGTCTTTCATAATACAATAAAATGTATGACGCCGTCACACACGCCACTCGTTCAAATATTCAAAGCCACATTAATAATTTGTTTGTTTGGCATTCGACTCGCGTACATCGCTTTTTGTTGTGTCTCGGAACACTTGGAAATGTCCCTCAGGTACAAAATGGCGACACACACTTGATATAAAGTATAATTAAGAATAAAATTTAGTTCAAATATGATTGCAAGTAGATACCTACATACACTGGCGGTCACATAAATTGCATCACTTTGAAAAAACGTGTTTTTTTCGTATTACGGGCTTCTTTCGTTTATAATCCCTACTCAAATCAATTGAGAAAGTGGATTATATCCCTGTGATACCTTATTGTAACAGTTAAACAAAAAAGGGATGTCGTAAAAATTTTAGGGACCAAATTTTGCGATGCATGGTTTTGTGGGGGATTAGGATCGTTATGCATGAGAGATAATTGAAACGATACTTTATTTATTTTTCGAACTTTTTCATTTCAATGTCATTTTTAATTATATTTTACACATTTAAAAATAAAACTTTTATTCAATCCACATTTCTTCATATATTGGATTCTTGTAATCGATCACTGTCAAGCAAGGATAAAATATCACCGAAAACACCCCAGGTACTATATACTATGTATATGGGTTAGGAATGCTGCGTTTTTTTTCGCATGCTTAAAAGTATCTAAAAAAAATGTACCACGTACCACTCAGTGTGTTTTCGCCTTTAGTGTGTCTTCGAACTTCGGGGTTTAAATAACCAGATTTATTCTTAATTTTTTATTGAAATAAGCATTTTGCCAATTCGACGATGTTCGTCTCATTTCTAATCATCCCGCGATGTTGGGTTTCTCATGAATCATGATCCAAATATTATGTACTTGCTTAGCATTTGTTGGGTTTCATTAAACGTATGGGCTAAGATTGACCTTAGTACAGGTCTATTCTGACATCTGCATCTTTAAAATTGTTAAAAATACTAAATAACACTATATAGTTGCTACTTTTGTCTATTATTACTTTTATAAGACTTTTTGTCGTACAAAAAGGTGATGAAGTTGCGGATGTCAACAAATACTATGTGGGTTCATTAGATAAAACTAAATCCATATATGTGACCCAGACCAAACACACATACAATAGGTCATTAGTGAAGAAACTGCTGTATGAATAGGTCAAACGAGTAAGCTTAGTTGGCTTGATTTGAAACATTTTACTCTACTAATATGCCACATGTTGGTGGAGCGATGCATCAGAAGTCGTACGATTTTGTGCTTCGAAGTTCATTCCCGTATTTTAAATATAGCCGGATTGTTCCTACCGAGAAACGGACGTTTCTATTTAAGTGCTCTATCCTTGTACAAATTAACCCACGTTAGGAATAATACTGATGCTAATATCTCAAATCAAACGAAGCTGGAAGCTCCAGTACTGATTTTGAATCATACATCTAACATATGTACACTGGCGGTCACATAAATTGCATCACTTTGAAAAAACGTGTTTTTTTTCGTATTACGGGCTTCTTTCGTTTATAATCCCTACTCAAATCAATTGAGAAAGTGGATTATATCCCTGTGATACCTTATTGTAACAGTTAAACAAAAAAGGGATGTCGTAAAAATTTTAGGGACCAAATTTTGCGATGCATGGTTTTGTGGGGGATTAGGATCGTTATGCATGAGAGATAATTGAAACGATACTTTATTTATTTTTCGAACTTTTTCATTTCAATGTCATTTTTAATTATATTTTACACATTTAAAAATAAAACTCAATATTTAGTGGACCCTCCTTTTTATTTTACGACTTCCTTAATCCTAGCAGGCATGGAATTTATCAATTTATCATAATGCATCGCGGCATTTCATTGTACACACACATTATAAATGGCATTTTTTAATTTTGACGCAGTGTTGATGTTCACTTTGCCTAATCGAGGTTTTATAATCATCCACAAATTTTCTATCGGGTTCATATCGGGACTTTTCCAGGCCATGGTAACGTCGTAACTCCCATTTTCTGTATATTTTTTTTTACCAATAAAAAACCATTTAATTTTTAAATTTCATTAATAACATACATAAGCATAAAATAAAACATTTATTTACCGTTTTTCATCGCTGGCATGGAGCGGATACGTCTTGGAATATTACTTCACCGCAGTATGAAACATGTTTTTCCATCGATGGGACAAAACTTTCCTCCAATATTGATTTGTACATCTCTTCATTCACAAAACCATTATTTAAACAAAGTTCTCCAATCCCGTAGTATGAAAAACACCCTCAAACCATTTGGCTGTGAGGGTGCTTTACTGTTTTGACAGTATACTTTTGGTTGTATCGTTCTCCACTTTTGCGTCGAACCTACTGTAATCCATCCGATCCATAGAGGTTAAACTTGGAGTCATCCGAGAGTATCACTTTCTGCCAATACAAAACTGTCCAATTTTCATAACTTTTGGCCCTTTGAAGACGTGTCTCCTTCATTTTATTTGAGAGAAATGGCTTTTTTGCAAGTCTCCGAGCGTAAAAGCCACCTTCTATCAATCGTCTCTGCACAGTTTCCACACTAATATTAATTGAAAAATCTTTTAAAATGTCTGTTCTTAAATCTGAAGCAGTTTTGAAAAGATATTGAATAAATTGGCGTGTCAGCAAACGATCTTCCCGTGAATTTATCGTCCGAGTCAGTCCAGTACCTTTACGTCGGTCCACACTGCCAATTTCTCGTTCTTTCTTCAGTATTATTGAAATTGTTGATTGAGAATATCCCAACTAACTTGAAATATCTCTTGTTGAAAGTCCACATTTCGAAAAAGCTAAAATTTTTACTTTGTTCTCCGAAGTTGTTTGGTGGTGTTTTGACATCACTATTTCTAGATTAAGAATAACGCTGCTTCCGCTTCGAAATCACACTTTAAAATGAGTTCAAAATATCGAGGAGGGTATACTTAAACAAAAGCCTAAAAAAAAATTCGAACCCAGAATGGGGTAGAGCTTTTACGACCTGAAAATTCAAAGTGATGCAATTTATGTGACCGCCAGTGTATGTCGTCTAACGGGTCGAATCGTTTCAAATATAATATTGGTTGTGGCTATTTGCTGGTACTATATCTGCAAATTATTGGCTGTTTGCAGGTACTATATCTGCGAATTATTGGCTATTTGCAGGTACTATATCTGCGACAGGCGTAAAGCCTTCTGCGCATGCGTGTGAACTGTCACTGTTAGCGTGTTTACTGTTAAAATTTTGTTTTAAACCTCTTAAAATTTAGTTCGAACTCGTAAAGTGACGTAGAGTAAAAAATATAATCCAAATTAGTTCATATTATTAATTGTTAGAAAATTATTATCATATACAACGTATAATACGTACATACAAGTACAAGCCGCGAACTAGCTAAATGATATAAATCTATTATAATACCATGCGAAATTTATTTGCCTCGTGTATAATGAACGATTGATTAAACAAGTCTAGCATACATTAAATGTAAGAAATTATAATCGGATTATAAGTTCACACGCATGCGCAGAAGGCTTTGCGCCTGTCGCAGATATAGTACCTGCAAATAGCCACAACCTATAATATTTTATATGAAGAGATCTTAAAGTCGCCAAAAGAAATGTTTGCAAAACATTTCAATAACTTATTGGTATGCACGTAATTCTATACATTCTAGAGCAGTGTTTTCCGAACTTAAACATGCTTATATGTATGTACATATATGAGCAATTATATTTTAAAGTGGCATAAGTCCAATTTTCTTCATTTCGAGAAATATTTCATAAAACATTTAATATAATGTCCTGCGTTTAACAATATTTAAAAAATACTAGTGGCCAGTATTACGTTTATTCTGCTTTTCCGAGATTCAGGACATATCGAATTGAATTAAGTCAAACAGAAATTGAGTTTTTGCAACTGATAATTAGACTTCCGCCACTTTCAAATATAACGGCTAATACGTGTACATATGTATGTATTTAGGGACATGTGCAGATGCTTTCGGCGTATAACCAAATTTTAATAAATAATAACTAGTGAGGAGATGGATTGTAGAATTTTTTTGTTTTGATACAAGCATAAAAAACCCTCATCATTTACAACTATTCACCATCCACTGCTGGATGAAGGCCCTTTCTAACACGCTTCAACTTGTCTCTGTTTTGCGCAACTGTCATCCATCTCACCCCACACATTTCCCTACATTCGTTTACCCATCTTTCCTTGCGATCTTTCTTTTACCTTTTTAAATTCTCTCGGGTACCATTTTCGTACTTCTTTTGTTACCTTTCTTTTCATTCTTCTAGCTATGTGACCTGCTCATTGCCATTTCAATCTCTTCACTACCCTTGTCATACATCTCACGAATGTACATATGAATTCCGCTTCTTATTATTTCTCGTTATGCCGAGCATGCAGCGTTCCATACTTCTTTAAGTGCATTAGACTTTATTTAACATCTTGACGCTCAATGTCCAAGTTTCACATCCATACGTCATCACTGGCAAAACACAATGATCGAAGATCTTTTTTTAGGCAAAGTGGAATTTCTGATTTAAAAAAAACGGCATTCATTCGTCCAAAAGGACTCCATCCTCATTTAATTTCTAGTATTTGTCCTAAATATAAATAATTACTGACCACTTCTACGATTTTATCGTCAAATGAAATGCTATCAGGTATGCAGTGCCGGTTTTAGGGGAGGGCTGGGTCGGGCGGCACCCGAGGGTGCCAAATAAGTTAGGGCGCCGCTCGATGCGTCAAAGGCGCTTTAAATTTAGAGCGCCAAAAGCCATACAAAATTTTAGATTAGAGCGCCAAAGGCGAAATTTTTTTCTAAGGGTGTTGCCCGAGGGCGCCATTGGGTGTAAGGCCGGCACTGCAGGTATGCAATAGTTATTGAATATTAGTTTGGTCGTATATTTCATACAAAATCCAATGTGTGAAAAGGGAAAAATATATCTGACACGACTGAATTTTCAAAACGAATTTCTAGTCCAAAATGAGTCGATTAATCTCCTTCGGATTTTTTTATTGAAGAAAAATCGTATCTAGTCAAATTCATGAGTAGCTTTTCTTATAACTTTTAAAAAAAGTATTTTGAAATAATTAGTTGAGAAATGGACTTTATTTAAATTTTCAAAATTGTTATTTGATTCAAGAAAGTACGAGCTTCTAAAATATTGTGTAAATTTACTAATTTATCGCAACACGTCAAGTTCATTAGTCATGTTGCTATTAAGTCATTAAGACGTGAAAAATAATCAATTGCATTACAATTTGTCTATCAAAATCAGCAAAAGCCTTACAGATATGTTTGTTTTGTTTATTTTTTGTCTATTTGTATAAAGTTGGTCACCGGGCAAATGTTTTTGAATATGTTGTATAGATATCCCACATATTCCACATGTTGCGAATGGAATATACACGCATTCGTTTGTGGTTCAATACAAATGCATCTAAATATGAATAAAAGCGGGCACACGTTGTGCCAAATTGACGCTTCATCTTTCTTTTCACACGCATCCACGTATTTTCCACATTTTGCGTATGTATGTATTTTACTATCATTTGGATCCACGAAATTATCCTGGTGAACCACTTTTACCGGAATTCGCGTGCCTGTTTTGATTCATATTTAGATGCATTTGTATTGAACCACAAACGAATGCGTGTATATTCCATTCGCAGCATGTGGAATATTTCCGTACGCTGCCCAACCGTCCGAAATTATATGTGAACCAGGCAGTATATGTCGGAGTATTTCATCAGGTAAAAGTCGAGTTAATTCAGGGCACGGCAATACTATTGGCATCGCAAAAAGTAGCCAATTATAGGAAGGAGCGGGTTGACAGAGCCTCCCTTTCGACCTAGCGGTCTCCGCCCTGTCGAGAATTTTGACTTTTTCCGATATCAGAAATGAGTGTAAAGTCTGCCACTACTTCATTTAACTTACTAAAGTACTTTTATATGTATATTGTATATTTGAATACATTCGTATAATTGATGATTTCAATTAATAGTAGTATTAGCTCACCCGTGAGGCATTTACATGTCATGGCTGCCGTTCGATATTCGAATTCATCAGCAACCTTCTAAGGCCTAATGCTTTTGAGATGAATGTCCCAATTCGGGAATTCGAATCGTTGATTTTGATTTGGAAACAAATTTTCAACCACCTGTTTAAGAAATGAGAGTACACATTTGAAAAAAACATCTGTGACGAAGGCTTCTCGACCGGTTCCGGTTCGACGATGAGTCACTAGCCAACCGGTTGCGGTTGCCGCCATCTTTTCAACCAGTACCCCTCAATATCTCACATATCGTTCGAAGGTCGAGAAACATAAGTAGATAAACTAAAATCGACGGCATATTCCAATCGACCGTTTTGCCCTTTCCACGTGTAATTTTTTCTATATTTTTGCACTAAAAATCGAAATAATATAGTGTACAACGAAAGTTTAACTACCGACTTTCTCAATACAATGTGGTTTCAAGATTTAATTAAAACCCTTCGATCAAAATTTTGCCAAACCCAAAAAACCTGTTGTTAAAATACCTCCATAAATGAACTTTTGCTTGTGAGCAATGTTCTCTTGAATTATTGATGATGGAATACTTATATGTACATACATATATTTACGAAGAAATAAATACAAGTTTCATAGTGAGGTCTTGATGAGGATCGGGATCTTGAATGTTTACTTGGTTTATAGCCATTTCTATTTTATTTATTGAAAAATCATCCGAGTCCAATTACAGATTTTTACAAAGATAATAAAATGAAAAAGATAAATACAAGTTAAACAAATGAAAAATAAAATAATAAAAGCTATAACATGACAAAATAGCACATTGCGTAACTAAACTAAAGTGTTAAAATATTGGAAAAAGGTTATAAAATAGAATAGAAGAAGAAATGGATAAATTTACCATGCCCTAATAGCAGTGGATAAATTTACCATGTATGTACGTGTAAAACGATGAATGTTTTCGCTATGCAAATCAACAGTTTTCAATTTAAAACTACCAGATTTGTTCATATGTAGAGCCAAATATACTCATCTGTAGAACCCCATACAAATTTTTTTGAAAAAGTTTTTATACATTTTCTTCGAACTTTTATTCGCCAGAATAATGCTGGAGAATTTGGCTAGTTTATGATAAACCTAAGAAAACCTATCGAATATCATTTGTTAAAAATTGGATTGATATTATTATAACATTTTGCAGTTTGGTTGAAAAGATGGTTTTTGTATTTGTATGGTAGTATGAAGATTTTTTTTTACAACTACTTTTGAATTGGATTGACACTATTATAAAAATAATCAAAAGTATTTGCCACAAATTTTTCAACATTCGCCTTCACTAATCTTCTTTTTTTTAAATAATTTCAGACTACATACACGACTTACGATTTGTACGACGACAAGAAAACGACTTGAGCGAAGACAACGCTTCACTGAAGGGTAAGTTCAAGATTTCTTTCGGAGCGTTAGTACCTGATAAATTATGCAGTTTCAAAATATGTGCGATAAAATTGTTTGTTTGATGTGTGTTGCTAATAAAAAAATCCGATTAAAAAGGTGTACATATTCTATAGGCTATTTAGCATGCGTGGCGTATGTATGTCAATGTTACTCCGCGAGAATACTGCTACACCTCGCCGAAGGAGCTACACACTTGATTCAGAATATTTTTTGATCGTGTGTACATATTTTAAAAGTATACTGAACTGAATTATTGTTCTGCAAAAAAATAATAAGCAACAAACAGGTTTTTGTGGCGCATTTAGAAAACGGAAAGTACATATATGAATAGGAAATCACCCAATGTTAAAATTAGATGTACATATGTAACTTGATTAAGCCGTTCACTAAAAATTAAAAAGAAATATAGCATAAAAATAATTCTAGTATTAAGATGCGAAACGAAACTGAATATGAAAACGAATTTTAATTGAAACATTTAAGATGTCGCTTATTTGAGAATATGTATTCAAATTGAGTGCATAATTTTGTAATATGTTTTTGTCTTGAATACTTGGTCAAATGAATATTAAATATATATATCAGTGTCTAGTTAATACGTATTAATGTTGTTGATTGACTTAATTGTAATTATTATTAGCTGAGCAACAACAAAAAATTACCGGAGCGGAAAGTTTGAATTCTCTAGATAATTAATTATACATATATTAAAGCAATAAAAATGTTAAATCAATAGAAAAAACATCTGATTATTGATTCCAATACTCACTTTTTGTACATCAATACCAAATTTAGAATTATAAACTTCAAAAGACAAAAATCTGTAAAATTGCACATTTTTTTAAACACTCATTTCTCGTAAACAAGAGTAAGTCAACAAGAATTATTGTCATATTCGAATTCAGTGGGTTAAACTTAGAAAAGATTGATTAGTCTCCGCTCTGTTAGGTAAAAAACGTAATTTTTTGTTATTAATCACAATGATTACATGTGTATATGAATGTACGTGTCTTAAAATATAACAATTGGAATTCCAATTGATGTTTTGATAGAAAGGACACACGTATAATTCAAGTATGTACCGTATATGTAAATTTGAATTGACAATGCACCTTTTGTAAGTGGCTATAATATAATGCTAATAGTGAAAATGTTTCTAAAGCATTGCATCAAAATGCCAATTTATAATAATATTTACAACATATGCACAGAATATTGCACGTTCGTTGAACTTTTCTAAATTTACTAGGAAATACATCCGCATTTGTTGCACTATTTTCTCAGAGTTTGTTATTAAAACGAACACGTTTCTAAATTGTTTAAAATAGTGCAATTGGTAGAACTCGAGTATTAATAGGAATTGAAATTAATATTGAATATCCTGTATGACCATTTTCAGGCATGCACACTTGTGAACATATTGCAATGCACTTCTTGCGATTTTCATATAACTGAATGTAAATTTGTTATGTGTTTGATTTACAGCAACGGTTCAGAAATTACAAGCACACGTTTCAATTTTAACAATCATCTGTTCGGTAGTCTTAGTGCTGCTGATAGCATTTTTAACTATTAAATGTTATCGGTACATTAAAGCACACTACAAGAAGATGTCGTGGGCATGGATTAGGACGAAGCTTCATTCTCCCAAGGTATATATTATTATTAAATAATCAAAACACTCATGTGTATTGCTTATATATATTTATGTGTCTATTGAGGTGTTCGCATCATCGATTTAAAATTTGAAAATATATTAAAATTTTTATTTTATACTACATATGTATGTATGTATGTATATTCAATTATGTTTTTTTAAAACTGTATTTAATTTAAGAAATGATAATCTGCGATGAAGCGTTTTTTTCTACATACAAAGCATTTCAAAAATATCTTATATTTTATATGTACATACATATGAAGCCTGAATTAGCTTGTCCCTTTAAGCATTTGCATTTAATAAATTTCCACTTGTATTAGTTTAATAGTTATAATGGAATTAATTATTAAAATATAATCTTTCATTTAATGTAGATACATATTTATATCACTCTCCGAGTCAAGTTATTATATGCATACATATTTAAACATAATAGTTTCTCTTTAAGCGACAAAAATTGAATTCACTATCACAAAAATGCACCATAATAACTGAAAAGACAATAATCTTTTTTCATATTGTACAACATATGTACATACATATGTATTGTATACCATAAAAAAACACTTCAACAGGATATCACCACTTAAAATCAGCGCGCAAACATTTACAGCATTTTGCGAAATAATTACCAACTGATAATATTTATGTATAAGCTATTATTTTTAAATGACTTTCATATGTCCATGAAGATATAGTTAGAATAAACATCTTTTAAAAAACAAACCATCACTTTTGTGCCAGTATTTTACACATGACAATGGTTCAAGTCGTTTCGGTAGATTGAAAAGTAATCACACGTGTTATATACATATATTTAGTTATTTCTTATAATATTTTCATAAAAGTAATTTTCTATTATTATCTTGCATCAATCGAGCAATTTTTCTTATGTTGATCAGGTACGAAACTCCTCAAAGTCATCTTCAAAAGAAAGCCTATAATCTTTTTTTTAAATGCTATCGAAAAATTGTCCGATTGTTTGGATAAGGTTATATATATGTATATATATATATATATATATATATATATATATATATATATATATATATATATATATATATATATATATATTATAACTACATATTTATAATTACCAAAGCTACATTTTTTTTAGAATAAGCGTGAAATGGCCTGTATTTGCTCGTATGGGTTAAAGTAAAAAGACTTATCTGAAGTTTTGTATTCTTACTTCGGGCTTGGACACATTAAAAAAAACGTCTACGTTCCAATTTAGAGTCCTTTGAAATAATATACTAAATTCGGTGGTGAAAATTGTAGATTTGCATAGCCAACAAACAAACATTCGTCTTAGCTGACTAGTTGAATTGCCTGGCGTTGCTTCGACGGGCTTTAATTACAATGAAAAATAATAAAAAAATAACTTTTTTCATAATACTTTGTAGAATACGGTCTAATTTGGAATATCATGATAGTTTATCAAATTTTGCATATTCATATAATTAGTATTTGATATATCAAAGAAAATTACATAAAAGATGTTTACTCTACAAAGATCTAAAGTTTTGACAAATTGTATATATTGCTCAGCGTCTGCTTGTGACATTTCAAATATTACCCACAATTTCATACTTTCAGATATCTGATTATGTATTGTCAATTTTTCAGAGATCGTCTCAAAACAAAATACCAGTGGAATTGGCTGAGCCCCGTAGACCGGAAGCGACGGGTAATGCAACAGCGGCACCGCAACCTCTGAGCGCTCGAGCTCTACAGGTAAATGTCAATCAGCCTCATCGTCAAGCTGCCGAAGACGCATCCTTGGACTATTCCTACGACAACATGGCGTTGAACTTGACACCGTCTCCAACCTCGGTGACGGCGAGACAACCTCAGATCTAGCGCCCTCTTGTGAGAATAGCAAGACTCATGCAGGACCGGTACAATGTGTATCATTTCTACATAGCCGCTTCTCCGTATTTCAATCAGTACAATCCTTTTAATTAAACATCCAGTTCATACTTTCTATTGAAATAACAACGTTATTGTGTTTAGAAGCTGGAAACTTAATCGCATGAAATTCCGTTCAAAAAGTGAATTCATGTTGAAGCTGTTTAGAGTCAGATTTTTAAATCGAAACAATCTGTCTCTAAACACATTGATGTGCATGTACTTAAAAATATTCTGAAATCAGATTATTCATATGATTTTATAGTTAATACTCAAGGATCATTTTTTATACAAGAATAGTTTTATCATAAACTGATAACTACTGTGTATGTATTGTAACTTAAAATCGTTCCCTTTTCAATGAAAATATAACTAAAATATTGTTCAAAATAATCCCCATTGACATTTAAGTATTTTTGAGATCAGGAATGACAATCCTCTTATTGAAAAACTGCCGTTACCAGTTTTTTTAATCACTCGGTGGCACTGTGGTGGATGTCATCACTTATCTGAATGTATTTTCTACCTGAAGATTCCTCAAATATCAGGAAGAGATGTTTTAAGACATCTTTTCCTGAAAAGATAGAAATAAAATATAGTTACATGTTGCCAGATGCAGATTGTACATAGGACGAGTCCAATATCTATCATTGAAACTTTAACAAAAATTCTGCCGGTTTTTTAATAAATAATTCATTTTTAGAATTGGTGATCAGTATTATGAATTCGATTGTACCGAAAAATGTCACACGCGAAATCTCACGAGTTCAAAATTAACTGATAACGTCACAGGCAAGATTAGACAAGTTTTTTTTTATAAATCAGCATCGTTAAAAAATGTTATAACAAAAATTAATGATAATTATAATTGGAGTGAAAATATACATTATTAAAAATATATAATATTCTATTTTGAAAATACAGGATATAAATTTCTAATAAAAACTTTAATTATTTGTATAAATTGTATTTCAATGGTAGCCATTAATATCTTGCATGTCATTTCTGCTGTGAATTTGACTATAAAAAGTAGAGATTCATGTTTGTATTTTAAATGTTATTATATTTATATGCTTGTCAATAATATGTACGTATTTTAAGAGATTGGCAAGTAATTATACTATACCCACTGGTCACATTTGCTTGTATTATAAAAAATAACTTGTACCCGAGCACTTGAGATGAATTTGAAATGATTTAAAATTTCTTTATAAAATCTCAAATAAATCTCACGCCTCGTTGACTTTTATACTATTTGTATAATTATTATTTTAGATTAGTTTTAAAGAATATTGTAGTCACTTGTAGAGCAGTGCTACTCAAACTATGGTCCGCGGCCCAGTACTGGTCCGTGTACCGGGGGTAGCCGGTCCGTGCTCAAAGAAGTAAATTAAAAATTAAAACAATAGCTTATTATAACGTATATATTAATGAATTTGGAAAATAAACTAATTGATCTGACTACAAATGAAGAATTAAAAAAGTGTTTTGAAACCACAATTTCACTTGCGTCCTTTTAGATCAAATTGAAAGCAAAATTCTTCCCAGATATTTAAGAATATGCACTGAATCTCTTTTACCTTTACGAGAGTGATTTCTCATTAGTTTAATAAAGACAAAATATCGTAATAGTGTAAATATTCATGATCCATTACGTGTGGAATTAATTGTCTTCGATAAAACCACGACTGCATGAGTTATCTAATAACAAACAAGCTCATGTCTCATTAATTTTTTTTTTCTTTTTCATTTTTCATCTTCGTCTAAGTACATATATGATATATATGTAGATATTGTACTTCTTTGAATTCAACAAAATAAATTTTACTACTTATATTTAATATTATTTTTATTTGTTATATGAACAAATTTTCACTCATATTCATATTTAACTTTTTTATTTAAAAATATGATGTTGGTCCGTGAGAATTACTTAAAAAATATATGTCTGCCAACTGAAAAAGTTTGAGTAGCACTGTTGTAGAGGTATTCGGATCTGGTCTGAGGTTTAATTTAAATATTATATGGAACAGTATTTAGGCATAGTTTAAGTTGCTTAATGGAATATTTTATATATACAAACATATATGTATCATATACACTTTTACCTGTTAAGTATTAAAAATTAACTCTGCGGTATATATCGGAATTAATTCAAAATATTGGCTTGTCCAAGTTTTTATAAAAATAAAGTAAAAATTTATTTAAAAAGATTTAATTATTCTTACAATTTATTGACTGAATATACAATTACTTCTTAGCGCCAAGCGTACTTTTTAAAAGTTTTTTAAATAATAAGTTTCTTCTTAACTATATGATTATATTTTAAGGTAATTTAATATATGTACGTTTATCCATACAAAACATTCCATGTAGACAATTTAATTACATTTATGCACACAAATGGGTTACCTGACAACTCGTTCACAGATTTTCGGTAAACCGAGGATGCACTCCAGGCATTACGTATACGGCCATCTCTTTCTCACCCCGTCTGTTCACCGAGATCTCGTTTACTATGCCATTACGTATGCAGCTATCTCTTCCACAGACCGTCTGTTATCGTTGAACAGACGGTCTGTGAAAGAGATGGCTGCATACGTAATGGCAGAGTAAACGAGATCATGGTGAACAGATGGGGTGAGAAAGAGATGGCCGTATACGTAATGCCTGGAGCGCATCCTCGGTTTACGGAAAATCTGTGAACGATTTGTCGTGTCACCGATTATATTTTAAGGTAATTTAATATATGTACGTTTATCCATACAAAACATTCCATGTAGACAATTTAATTACATTTATGCACACAAATGTGAACCTTAAGTGTTTACATTGTATGTCTATAATAAATGTTGAATTGTTCTTTGTATTATAGAATAGTATTATCTAGTTTTTAAAATATTATATTATTGTAGCGATTCCCTATTTTTAAGTACACAATCCGATTCCAAAATGCATAAGCCTTTAAAACATCATGTCATATATATTAGACAAGTTAAGAAAAAAATTGATACTCACGCTTACAAATGGACATTCTCTGGTGTACTACAAACTTTGAGAATATCATAACTTATTACTAGATAATACGTATTGTAATGATAAAGGTTCATCAGTCTATTCCTTAAGGCCCAAAAAAGTGACTATAGAAATTAAAAATTATATTGAAACAAACAAACGGTGATTGTGAATAATTTGGGAAACGCTACTTTTAAAATGTCCCTGTCAGTAAACGTCCATGATTTGTAAATATAACTGTGAATATATAGTTAATTATTTACTAAATAATTAGTTATTAAATAACAATAATAATTTTAAAATTCAACATATTGCACGATTGTGGAGATTATTATGTTGAAAAATATGTCAAATACAGTGTACTCTCGATTATCCGGGTGCGGATTATCCGGTTTGCGTATTAAGGTCTGTTCATACCTATCCAGCACGAACCGTATCCTGCAGGTGTCATGCAAGTGCGGATAGTATTCTTTGATACATTCTATATGGACGCGCATGAATGCGTAAATGCGCATGCGCGAATGGAGTATGAATACGTCCATATAGAATGTACCAAAGAATACTATCCGCACTTGCATGACACCTGCAGGATACGGGTCGTGCTGGATAGGTATGAACAGACCTTTATCCGTCCTTGAAAAATATTAATTATTTTTTTTAAATTAATTAAATTTTGTTTTTATATGATAATGAGACGCGCCGATTGATTGCGACCGTAAACATGCGTGTTATTTGAAACAACTGATGTCACACAGAAATGTTTTTCGTTCCCGTTTTAAATGTATTATATTTTACTATTGCGTCAATTCTTTCAGTCACTTTTGACCATCGAAGATGTAACAAGTGCGTGTATTCAGAGCAGATTTTTTCGAATATACGTACGTGTAATTATTATTATTATCAATTATAATACTTTGTGTCTGAAATTATTTTCTTTGCTATTAACACGAAAATATTTCAGATTTACATACCTGTTCGAAATATAGTTAAACAAAAACATAAGTTAGAGGCGTTCACGAGAGATTGTGATAGCTCTGCAGGTCCTTCGAAACGAAAATGTCAAGATACGACGATTTGATTGCATCTATATTCATATACATATAGTTAAATCAAAAATGAGCAGAAGGAATACCAATTAGCGGTCAAATGGGTATGGAAACAGCCAAGTTTTTCCATGAAAAATTAAGATTAGTAGACAACTTCAATGCTTCGTCTGGCTGGTTGACTAGATTTTTTTATATTTTGGCAACAGTAGCACTAACTATAGGTACTAACGGTCACACATCTGCTTAACTATACGCGTTTTGCTTAATAAATATTGAATATTAAAATTATGAAACAAAAATTTGTGTTGTTAATATGATATTATATTCGAAACCAAGTCAAAATTCAATGATTCGGTTTATCCGTGTTTTTCAATTATCCGTGCCCTCCCTCCCCAGCATTACCCCGGATAATCGAGAGTATACTGTATACATATGAATTCAATTACTGATAATTTTTTCTCTAGATATCATCATTGTTTCTTTCGACGTTGAATATAAATTTCACATTGAAAACTGGTATATAATTTTGCAATATGCTAATTTTGATTAAATTTTGTAAAAAGTAAACAAAAAAATTACTTATTTTTCATGATAACTAACTATATCATACGTTTATAAATGTTTAATGTATATAATATGAACTTATTTGTGGAGTATAGCATCCATAGTTAATTCCTCTAAGATTTATATTTCATATAGATTATGATATTGTTTGTAAAAGCTAATTGAATATGTATGTATGTATGTAAGAGCTTATGGAATATTTTTTATTAAATATTGTATTATTAAAATTATATTGTAGTATTATACCTTTTTAGCATTAAATTGTTTAAATATAAATATATTTCATGTTGCATCTACAAGTTTACTAATCGAGATTTTACCATTTTATGTATGTATCTACAAAAATATACATAAATTGTTATGTGAGTGTGACTCAAAATTTGAGATTCTTTTTGATATTTACAATACTTTTTGGAATAATTAACTTTCTATAAAATTATGTCAAGTGTGAAATATTATAATACACATTTTGAACTATAAAATTATTTTTAATACCTATGTATATTATTAAAAATAGATTAACATCATCAATGCGAAAAAATTTCAATAGATCATTATATTGTATGTGATCATCTTTGACATTGAAAAAATTGATCTGTCTATTTCAACAATTTACTTGGGAAAATAATTGTTTACATCAAGGTGCGATTTAATTGAATATTTTTTTTTTTATGTTGTTTGAAAGGTGAGCCGTGGTTTTGAATCAAACAAATCGAGAATATGTTTTAAATTCTTTAATACACGTAAAAAGTATCTGAAATAATAAATGTTCATTGTGAAATTGGTGTGGTAATGAAGATTGGAAAAGAGTTTTAAAGTTTCCGAGTCATCTATAGCTAAGTTTCACAGAATAAACAGTCTCAATTTCAATATCAAATTAAGTTTCAGATCAAAATATATATTTCTGTGTGATCAAACCCAATCATACTCATTCCAAGTGTGTACATATATTAAATTTGAACCATTTTTTGCAACTATGATGAATTTCACCAAAATATTATATTAACTTATTTTTTTTAATTTTATGACTAAAACAATTGTCAAAATAGAGAGCATGTATGTATGTATAATGACTTGGGAAGATGATTTTTATAGCAGTCTCTTAAAAGTGTCAAGATTATTTAATGAAATAAGTGTTCTAATTACGGACACTATTGTTTGTAATAACTGTATTCACTCGATGTTTGTATCAAATCTAATATATTATTATATATGTATATGTGTTTATGTGTTTATGTATTTATGTGCATAAATACAAAATTTTGTCCAAACAGTATTCATAAATGCACAAATACATAGTTGTCATCACTTTATCTGTATTGTGTTATTGAAGCATCGCTTTCCTTGAACTAAACGTCATTATGTGGATTTCAATAATATGACATTTAAATAACGCAGTGTGAAAGTGTAAAATGTATTTGGATTATGTCGTAATCATTGGAAATAAAACAATATAAATTTACCTTAACCTATTTATTAACCTAAACTTAAATTATAAAACAAACGGTTTGAGCCCATTTACAGCTATATTATTCTACGTGCTGTTTATCGTAATTAAATTAGAACACAATTTTCATTTATTTCTGAATCGGTGGCATCACAACGCTGGTACTCATCCCAGAAATTTCAGATGTTTTATCCTCCAAGTGTCCGTCGATATGGGCCGTACGTCGATTCGACCCATTGCAGCATCGATGACACAATTTGTGGTGCAGCAAGAATCTATGTACAAAAAAATATAACACAATTGAAATTATACAATTTATTAAAATTAAAATGTATTAAAATTGTCCATACCTGTATGAAATGTTCTCTGGCATCCAAGCATTTCATATTTCCGGTGCTGATTGAATTCTGGGTGTTAACCTTGCGTATGAACAGTCTTATAAGTGAAACATGATTAATATGAAATTTTACTATGTTAAATACAAACATATGTCTCTTAAAAGCTATGGCGTCCTTTATATAACTTTTAATTATATTTACATATTATTATATCAAAGTTTCGGCTAGCTATAAATAATTAAATATTATGTACAAGTCAGTATTATGCGGGCACATTCTCATAAAAATCTATTATTTACATAACAAAAAATTTAAAACAGAAACATAACAAATTAAATCAAAAATAACAAAGACACAAAATATTCTACAATAACTAATATTTACACAATTTGACTAGCGGCATTCCATACAGTCAGTCTTAAATTTGGCAGAGAGATGTGCATTTTATTCAACTATTTCCAAAATTTGAAAAAAATTTAACGAAACGCAGATCTCACTTTTGTACAGAATTTTGAGGAAAAGCTAGGAACTATTACCGGGCTACTAATTTCAACTACAATTTGAAACTATCTAAAGCACAAGTCTTCTATGTTTTCCATCGAAAGTCTTGTCTGTGAAATTTGTAGGGGGAATGCTGCTTCGTCCGAAGGTTTCGCCTCGCCCTCCTCGACTTGTCGTCCATCTTATCCATGGGTGTCGGTGACACCCACGGATTCTTCACAATTCGATCCGGTCCAAGTGGCAGTAGACTGTACAAATGATTGTTGGTCCTATGCTTAACTTACTTCGAATGGCTCTTTGAAAACGGCACACTGTATTTATATCTAAATCTGAAGCTTGTGTTAGTGAGAATTGGCACAGTAGGGTGAATACACACACACATATCGATGAAAATCAGTAATGTTAAACAGATTTGAACTGTAGACCTTTCTTTTCAACAGCTTCTTATGTAAAAATAAATTATGTTAAATATTTTATTATGTGATGTTTTTCAATAAATGGGACTAGATATAATCATTTTACACGTGCTTACATACCCATTTTTCTTAAATTTTCAATTATTATTATATAAATGCAAGTAAACATTATATGCAATTAGTCACAACTAGTTATTACTGGATTATTATAGTGACTTTGATATGATAAATAACATTGCAACATTGTAAAAATGAGATAAATTAATTGAATGATATGAAAAATGTATGTAAACTGCGTCAATCTATTATACATAATGCTGACGATTCAAAAGTATAATGTAGTTCTAGAAAATATGAAATTTTGTAAACAAAATATAATTTACTAATAACTAAAAATCAAAACTGCTTTATATTTTAAAGTAGAAATTAATTTTAATACATTTTTATCTTGTTTCCAAATCACTCCATCATGAGATACCAGAAATGAAATCTGTTTTCTTCTCCTATATTCCAAATGATGTTTCATAATCTCCTGAAAATATTGATGATGTTTGATTCTGTCAATTTACTAGCTGCCCGGAGATAGTCTGTTGTGCTTGAATTGACGTATTCTAGCAATTGGTTTTCATTAATATAGTTTTTATTCACTCCATTAGGATTTTCTTAAAAATAAATTGTCTTGCCGTCTAAGAATTTCTCTTGTATCCGAATTAAATTCTTCTGATTACAATTTCATTGAAGGTTAAATAGTAGAAATTGAAAACATATATGTTTTATTTTTAATATTATAATCTCTTGGAAACAGTAAAAACTCGAATAATCACAATAAATTGTATCAGTCAGTGCAAATGTCAATGTAAGCTGAACAATATGCAATTTTTGTTAACATTTAACCTGATCAATATCAACCATATGAACAATATGTAATATATACGTGTTACGTATCTATTTTAGTGTAACAATGTATTCATTGTAATATTTATTTTAAACATATGCGGAAACGGCAGCGAAATGTATAGAAAAATAGCATTGAATAAGATAAAATCATCTAGCGTCTAACAAGCTACGTAGCTTGTCGAATATACCTGAAAAATTTTTTTAACCCTTTTATGATTCGTGTCTTCAAACCAACTATTTTAGATTGATTTTGTAACTTTTACAAGCGAAATACAATCTAGTTTTCAGGTTTTCGAGTTTTGGAGAATGTCTTGCTAGCTTACATAGTAATCAATGTCGACTTAAATATTTAGTTGGAGCAAATTTGCTTAATCTTTTTGAGTCTCTTCACTTTTTATAAAATTATATTGAATATTGATAGAATAATTTTTAAGATTGTAAAATAAGAAATAAATTATTCTTCTTATTCAATATGCATATAATAAAAATCCTAGGCTTTGTTATAAGAAATTCAATTAATTTGAACAATATTAACACGATTAAATTATTATTTTTCTCATTGGTAAGGAATCGACTTGAATACAATTCGCCAATATGGTCCCCTAATTTACACGTACATAGTAATTCCATTGAGAGGATTCAGAATAGATTTATTAGATTCATTGATTTTAATTTTTTTACAAAATCTGACCCCGTCACCAACAAGTATATTAAATTGAATATGATCAAACTTTGTGACAGGAGAATAATCAATGATTTATTATGTCTGTTTCGTGTACTCAGCGGAGTTATGGACTGTAGTGAATTAGTGGACCTCATAAATTTTCATACACCGGGGAGATTTACCAGATGCAACTATTTATTCCACATCAAAAATTATGCCACTAGTTATAAAAAAAAAATCAACGCCACCCCGACTTCATAAACTGGGAAACCAATTTTAGCCAATTTGATTTTTTTAATATTAGTAAAAATAGTTTTAAAAAATTGTTGCATGATCATTTTACTAATTTATACAAATGCTAAATGAATTTTATTTTATTTTTTTAATTAATTAATTTATTTCTTCAATTAATATTAAAAATCGTATTTTTTCTTTTCTTTTCTAATATTATATTGTGGTTTTTTTTTGTTTTATTGTTCTATGTATTATTATTATGTATGTTCTATATTATTATTGTTCAATGGTCCTTGCGGCCGTATATAAAATAAAATAAATAAATCCAAATCAATACTCCTTCCATCAATCATTTTCTATTCGGTCCAGAAATCACTAAAGAAAATTCCTTTCTGTAGCATTTCATTATGTAGCTACATATATTCCAAAATTTATTTATTTTTACACGTCAAAATATTCATCTGGATGTTTTTTTTGTCGGAAAAATATTATTAAACGTTAGATGATCTAAATCTTGTTAGATGATCAAAATAAAGTGTTGATTTATATTTTCATTCTGAAATTCACAATATTACATAACACATGCGTTGAAAATACTTATCATGCGCTTATTTGATATGAAAAATAATACACAGTCAATATTATTTATTTATTTGATTAATTGCAAGAATGACGCCATTTAATGGAATTGTTGCAGAGCATAAATAGACACATATTTAACATAAACATTCGTGAATTATACACACGATAAATAGACAATTAAATACACCATATTCATCAATGTATGTACATTATGTATTACATATATGGGTATATCAGGAAAATATTCCAAGAGAATTAGGATGAGTCTTTCTTTAGACAGTGCGATGAACTCGACTTAGAAGAGGCAATGCATCTTCGTCTTCCCATTTTGCCTCATTATTTTCTCTGTTGCACAAAGACTTTCCACACTCACACTTAAGTGGCCATTCGACTTTCAAGACATACGTGTTACCAAAATCTCGACCTAAATGCACCTGGTTCATGTTCATCTTCGTGGATTTCGGCTTGAATTTATATTTCTCTACATGGCGCGATGAATGTTTATCAATGGGAGTCCACATATCTTCGCCGGGTTCTAAGAGACTGACAAAAAAAGTATTCACATCTTCAGACACCTCGTCGAGTATTAGCATTGGGAAGTTGTGACACTTAATCTCCACCTGAAATATTATATGTATTATATTTACATTCAATCACTGTATTTGTATTTGTTGAATATACTGACTGTGATGGTTGTAGTTTTTGTTGGAAGACAGCAAACGTCCGCTTGAGGACACGGTCCACAGTGACGAGGTGAATAGGGTTTACGGGACGAGCAAGGACCTAAACGTAAATGTACACCTTTCCAACGTTGCATAGTTTTGCACCAATGCCTCCTCTGTATGTGGAAAATAAGAAAAGTATAAAAAATTAAAATGAATTTGAAAATTTTGCAAATTGAAAAGTTTGACAAATATTTGAGTGGTTATAACATTTTAAAGACGGTAAGATTACTTTCAAATAAATAAAATAATATTCCGTTAGTCACAGACATTACTAACAAACAAACCAGTAGATTCTATGACAGACTCACTAAAAACCATACTAACATACTTGTAAAGAGTCTCGGTGATTACAACAAAATGTCTATACCTTTCAGGTATAAACACAGATTACCTAAACACAATCTGCTTTAGAACGTCGACTTTGTAGAGTCTTTAGTTAATATTATGTATAAGATGTATTATGAGTATTTACATATAAGAATTGTAAATAGGTTTTTGAGCTCTTTTTCTTATTATGCTGTACTTTTTCGTTAGAATAATATAATACTTAAATTACTAACAAAAATAAAATAAAATTGTAAAATAGAAAATGATCAGTAGATCAGTAGCTATTAAAAATATATAAGATGCATTGTGAACATGATTTAGTAATAATAAAAAGCATTTAAAATCAAAAAATAAATGAGACGAGTCTTTTTCCCATCTATATATGATAATTACAATACAAACTTGTAAATGAAATGAAATCATAATGAATATTCTCTTAAGTTTCAAATAAATCAGTGATTTATTGTTAGCTTTCAATTTTGATTGTGTTGTAATTTTCCGTTGACCATATTTTAACTTTTACAATGAAATCGAGTATTAAAAGCAAAATAATAACTTGTTAATAATTACAACTCACTGAAATGTTTCAGATTGATTTGAATGCCATGCATATGAATAAAAATGAATTATAATCATAGCCCTATTAAAAACCAAAAAATATATATTGAATGATAGACGTCTGTTGAATTTCATTCAAAGCTTATTCGTTAAACAATTTTAATGTGACGGTTTTTATTTTCATATGTACATATGTATTATACATGCATAAGTACAATATATGTACATAAGTACAATGCGCGGCCAGCCTAAGTGCGCAAATATAGATTTTTAAGTCATTATTCCACTTGATTATTATTAACGTGTAATTTTATTGCGAAATTAATGAGTTCACGGTCAGACACACCTTTATCTGCACGCGATTTTAAAACAAAACAAATACATATGTACATATATATTGTATACGTAAATGAAATAACAAAATGCTTATTTTGTAAGTTTGTTCCATTTGAAATCTATTCGTTTCACTGATTTTGTACAGAGATTTTCGCCAGACATTTGTGCTTCAATAAATCTATTGTGAACAAGATATTGAGTCTACGTTGCAGTTTTGCTGCACTAGAATCGCTCGGACGAAAGGTATGACCCAAAAGTTTTAATCGTGGCTTATTTTCCCCACTTTTCTTGAAGCGATGTTGTGCGTAAGAAATGATTGGACTTCTCTCATTGATATTATATTTTAAAATTCCAGATTTGTACTCAATTTTTTAAACCTTTTTTGGACCGTGGCCCCCTCCCTTCTCTACCTCCCTCCCATTTTTTTCTGGAAAGTAGAAGTAAGTTTATATAATATACAGTCGTACACGTAAAAAATGCCGCATGACTGCATAGTATGTACATTCAATTTGGGTTTTTTCTCAGAATTCTGTCTCGATTGTTTTCATTTTTTTTTGTTTTTAGGTATGGCGAACTTCAGGTACTCGATATTTGGATACAAAGCAAGTGTTTAAGGTTCGACAGTTTTTTGTTGGACGTCATCGCGCAAAACATCTCGCAAAAAATGGATAACTCGAAACAGATGTCGATTGTTTTAAAATCAAAAATTATTACGTTATTCGAAGCAAATCTTTCTATACGTGAAATATCTCGTCGAGTGGGATTTGGAGAGAGCTCAGTTCGTCGATTTTTGAAAAAATATCTAAATTGGGCTAAGAGCCATAGTCATGAGTCATGACTAAAGCCCGGACCCAGAGGGTGCCGCGTATTGTTCAAATGTTGTAAATGCATTGTTAAAAGGTTTCCGAACCTTTTTTACAAAGGATTTACAACAATGGAACAATGAGCGGCACCTTGGCTATCCTGCCTCTAGTCATGACTATGGTTCTATGGGACTATGGTCATGACTCATGA
Organism: Arctopsyche grandis; assembly: GCF_051622035.1. Lineage (NCBI taxonomy): Eukaryota > Metazoa > Arthropoda > Insecta > Trichoptera > Hydropsychidae > Arctopsyche > Arctopsyche grandis. The sequence goes on from NC_135356.1 coordinate 22,662,732, forward strand.
GTCATGAGTCATGACTCATAACTCATGAGACTGTCGATGATTGGAAAAGGGTTGTAGTTTCTGAAAAATCGAAGTTCAATTTCTTTGGGCAGGATGGGATGCCCATTATTCGTCGGAAAGTTGGCGAAAGTTATTGCATTTCTCCGGTCGTTGCGCATTCGCCGCATTTAATGGTTTAAGGGTGTATGACCGCATATGGTTTAGAATCCCTAACAATTATTGAGGGAATAATGAATGCAGAAATGTACTTTTAAATTTTGTAATTCCAACGATCGAGAAAATAACGCAACATTCAAAAATCCGATTTAATCAAGCGATTCTGCACCATGTCATCGCTCACGAGCCGAAAGTACAATTTCGATTTTTTTTGTCTAAATCTTTTACTAAATGATTAATAATATCCTTTATCACTTACAGATCACAGAATTTAAGAATATACTGGGCATCAAATCATTAGAATGGCCGGGAAACAATCCAGATCTGAATCTAATCGAAAACCTATGAGGCTATTTTAAAGAGAAAATTGGCAAAACGACGTACATCAAATATTATAGAATTGCGTAAAAATATAACCGAAACTTGGGAAAATGATATTACGACGGAATGTTTAAATTCACTGTACGAAATCAAAGCATATTGGTGACTATTCAAAACCGAGGCGGCAGTACGAAATATTGAAATATAATTAGAATAACATTATCCAAAAATAGTTTTATTTACAAAAGATCTTTTCAATACTTCACAAGGAATGTTAGCTTTAGAAATTTAGCAACAAAAACGGTGTGAGGATAATCTGACCCCCATAAATTTAACTTCGGCGCAAGTACCGCCAGTACAACGGGAACGGGAATTGCATGCGTTATTGTGGCATTACAACGTATGCCGGGTTCAGCTAGTTTAAATATGAAAATTTTATAACTTTTTTCTGACTCCCCTAGAGCTCGTTAGGCCTCCCCAAAAGTAGAATTTTGGTTTGTGCCCCCCTTGAGAGGGTCTGGGCCTCCCAAGGGGCCCACGTGGACCCAGGTTGAGAAACGCTGGCTTAGTATACCATTTTCAACTAAATGGAAATAAAACGTGGAACTAATAAACCAGTATTTCACCGCATGGTTTAGTTATTTATTTAGAAATCAAATCAGAAATAAAAATGTATGTAAGTTTGGAGGGTAATTTAAGTTTTTCGTTTATGAGGTTACGACTTCGCATGCATGGATTTCGAGCACGTGAGCTCTACAATCGATAAGCAAGTTTCCATTTTCATGTGAGGTAAAATAGATCATCCTTGACCTGGTTATAGCATTTAGCTTACGCTAGAATCGATAAACGTTTTTCATACTAAACAAAATCTTTGCACTTCAACTACATACATATGAAAGTTTTGAATAAAGGAGGTTTGTAAACATGGACTACGGTTTACAAACCTCTGAAACATTGGTTTAGTTCGAAACGAGGACATACATACCAATGAAACACGATTTCGAGATAGCCGATGTATCTGACACATCTCAACATGCATTGGTCCTTTAGGGCGAAATCGCACAGCGGTGAATGTGGCACGTGGTTTTTTTTTATTATATACTTTTAAAAATGCGAAAAAAATTATGCGTGCCTTTCAGTGCCGTGCCGGCCATTCATGGAACGAACCGGCATGCCCCACCCCACAATGATCATTTGGACCTATTTCGGTTAAATTCGTGTGCTAAATATTTATCCTTGCTTGACAGTGATCGATAACGGTGTATTCCATATTTGAAGAAATGTAGGAGACCACCCATGGCGAGTAGCCATGCACGCGGTGTGCCGTTCATCGCTATATGTTTTCGCCCTAGGGCCGGGCTCCACCGTGCAACTTAGTCGGCCGACTAGTTGCGCAACACGAAAAAATGTATGGAAATGTGTGCGACAAACAAGTTAACGGGTGTGGCATGTCTACCTGCAACCATTAGTCTGGTCGCCCTCAACCAAGTCGCTCGCAAGTTGCACGGTGCGGCCCGGCCCTTACTCTCATTTTCTAAATCATTCAATATTGTAATCGGATGGTGTAGTTTTTGCATTATTTGAATATTTCATATGCGTGATTCAATTGTTTTTTGATATTGAGAAATCAATATACTTCAAAACAATCTAATACCTCTTTTAAAGTTACTTTTAAAATCGAGGCAATTGTTTTTATTGTGCAATTATACGTATTTTAAAACCGTCAATAAAGTATCACCAGATTTAAATTCAAGAAATTTAAAAACATCTGCAAATACATATTATAATAGTAGATTGAATACATATGTATGAATGTACATATATAACTAACCCTTATATGATGTGTAGCGCTGAAATTCGCCTGTCGAACTGGAATACAGGATTTCCTCTGACACAGACGGGTTTCCTTTCTCATTATGCATGAAGGATTGACGTTCGATGTCCTGAAGGATAGCCCAGTTCCACATGTAATCGAGCATTCACTCCAGGGAGTAGCCTTTTCAATGCATTTTGGAGGATCGGTCACTGGATAAAATACAAACATGAGAAGTTTTCAAAATACAAACATGAGAAGTTTTCAAAATACAAACATGAGAAGTTTTCAAAATACATACATATATGAAATACAATATGTGACGTGTGGACGTGATTTTTTTATCATCTCACATATGAGCCGGTATATTTGAAAGTGGCCAAAGTCCAATTTTCACTTCCAAATACACTATAGGTACCTGTTTAACTTAATTCACAAATTGTTATCACTGATTTTAATTCGATATGTCCATTATCTCGGAAAAGCAGAATAAACGTATAATAAATAGGCCAGAATTATTTTTAAATATTGTTAGACGCAAAACATTATATTTAATTTTTTGCGGAATATTTTTCGAAATAAAGCAAAAATGGCACTTTCAATTACGACTCATGAATCTCCGCTTTCGCTGTTGAAACATTGGCGTTTTAATATTCCATTTTCATATGAAGATCCGTCGAACGGATATAGACAAGAATGTCGCCTTCAACAATGGAAAAAGGTAATTAGGATGCGCTCGAGCTGTTAGATGAGATGTCTGTACCACCGTATTCAATACATCATAATGTGTAAATACCAAACATGTAATAAAAATTAGCTTTGGGGCGCATATTTGCGAAAGACTTAATTAAAATTACCTAAAAATCATAATTAATTATTATTCTACATTCATTTTCTCATTTTTATTGACTGCATCTCAGAGAAATGTTATAATAATATAAGTGGCTTTAGGCGTTATATTGTTGTCAAGTGACGATTGTATTTGATGCTTGGTGGTTGACGTATGTCCGATAAAAACTTCTCTGTGCAAGGGCAATCGGCAAATGCATCGTTAAAAATTGCACGATGCATTCAAAAACACACAATAAACAACAGGGGATACATTTTTATAAGAAAATTGATCATTTAAGTAATATATTATTCAATTAACATCATATATGATAGTTTTCATGAAAGCGTCATGGCGACAGCTAGCATTCGGCAATAGCATACGCATACGCGTACAATAATGCGTAGTTATGGATAGAGGTAGGACCGGAAGCGTGCTTTTTCTAGGAAATAGGGCATTTTGGGTCTATTTTCCAGGAAAAATACAAACTACAAAGCTAGAGAGCATTAAAAAGGTTCACCATAAAAATGAACAATGAACAAAGAACGCCGCAAAGTTGGTCCGCTCTTTAGTTATGGAAACGATACCCGTGTTATTGAAACAAGAAATGTATTCGAAATGGTGCTTCTATTATTATGACATTTCTCTGCTGCATCTAGTCAAAAATCTTTTCAAAATAATTAAAACAACAAAAAACGGTTAATTTTTGGTCTGGAATAATAAGCGTTCGCAAAAATCCGTCCGAAAATATATGTATTGTACAGAAAATTAACCGCACCTCGACGAGATAAATAGACAATATATAGTTGGTTGGTTTCAAAAAATTTTAACGAGCTCTAAATAAAATACTCAATTTCATTTATATCAATATGTGAATAAATGTAAATATCAAATATGTAAATACAGTAAGTCCTCGACTTCGCGAATTCGTACTTACACGGTTGAGAATTTAAAAAAAAATCAACTACGCAGTTTCACCGATTTCTGGCGTCATTGGCACGTGCAGCTGACACATATGGACGAAAATACATTTCGCACTAAATAACAATGGCAACGCGACCACTTCCACTTGTATGTACTCGATCTTCAAGTTCACCATGATCAGTCAAATTTCAGCAAAGTCAGTCAAAGACAGCCGTTTTTTGCATAAAACTAAATATGTTTAAAAAAATATTAAGAAGCGAAACATTATAAGTATAACTATGGAGACCAAAGTGATAATTATTAAAAGTCATGGAAATGGTAATGAGACCATAGACTATGTATAACTATGGAGACCAAAGTGGTAATTATTAAAAGTCATGGAAATGGTAATGAGACCATAGACATAGCACATTATTATAAATTAAATGAATCGGCCGTCAGAACTATCATACTTATAAAGTTAGAAATATGGAACATGTAAAAAAATATGCTCCATTGCAAGGAAGGATCATTGCTAAAAAAAGAGGCGAATTTATTGAAGAAATTGAAAGAAACATCGGTGCTGCCTGGAATGAAGTTTCAATATCTACCATGAAAGGCGTTTGGAAGAAGCTCACTCCTCAGTTTTTTTGATGACGTTGATCAAAATCAACGGACACTGATCGGTTTACGCAAGTGAATAAAGCAGTGCAGGATGCTATTGCCTGTTATAAACTGATTAATTATGAAACAAAGGGCTACAGTACAAACATCACTGGACAAGTACATATTGATGTACTTAAAGATGAATTAAATGAAAGAGGTCCCATTTCATCATCATCAAAGTCTGAGGATATTGTAATTTTATAATACCTACATACATACACTTATAGATGTACATGCGTACATATGTATGTATTGTTTTATTACTTTTTTTTAATTTTGTATATGTTCTTATACTAATGTACCTATACAATCCTACCAAGTAAATGTTACTTTAATGAAGATTTATACACTTTTGTCCCTTGATACAAAAATACTAATACATTAAAGAATTCCTCGACTAACGCGGTTTTCGACTTAATAGAGGACTTACTGTATACATATTTGATATGTACACTGGATAAATATGCATTGCTGAAATTCCATTACATACATACATACATAAAATATTAATCGGAGTGTTCTTAATTTGTCATTTTTTTAAAAATGTTACTCGATGCGATTTTGTTAATGGTGTGTCGAGACAGTAGTTGAATGAGCCAAATCAATATCGACACCAATAACTAATTCTGATTCAAAACATGTAAGTGATAATTGCGAAAATGGCATAAATTGCGTTGTAAACACGACGACATTGTTAAAAACAATTATATGATAAGAATGACATACATATGTATGTAATCAAAGTCGAAGTTTCACACAAACACAATACTCCAATCTTGAATTTTGCTTTTTATACTTATTATTATATATTCCTCAAATACATACACACATTTACATATGTTTGTTTCGTTATCTAATTTTGTTTTTTATTTGCATAGCAACGTTTTTGTCGCTCACTGTACGAATGTAAGTGAGCCAAGTCTTTGCTTATGCGGTCTGATTAAAATTTCAATATGCAAACCGGAGATTAACGTCATCTGCACTCATTCCTTATAGGCATGTGCATGCATGTAAACCAGTGCTACTCAAACTATGGTCCGCGGCCCATTACTGGTCCGCGGAGAAAGACGTAATTAAAAAAAATAAAACAATAGCTTATGTCAGAACTATTTCAAAATATAGACTGGATAGCCAAGCTAGCTTATTTGACAGATATTTTTTGCGTTTTGAATGACCTTAACTTATCCATGCAAGGAAGAATGTCATCTTGTTTCACAATGGCAGACAATACAGATGGGTTGAAACGAAAACTAAAAACATGGAAGATTCGTGTTTCAAAAGATTGCTATGACATGTTTCACAATTTGGCTGATATTATTTACGAAGGAGGAGAGGAGCTATGATTTCTTTGCGCGATATAATCAGTTGTCATTTGACAAATTTATCAGAGCGATTCGATTTCTATTTTCCACCAGATGACGATCCACGAAATTAATTTTTGCCATGGAATGACAATACATCACCCTATTTGGAAGATAAACTAATTGATCTGACTACAAATCAAGAATTAAAAAAAAATGTTTTGAAACCACAACTTCACTTGCAGGCTTTTGGATCAAATTAAAAGTAGAATTCTCATATATTTATAAACTTCCAGTGAAAACTCTTTTACCATTTGCATCAACTTACCTTTGCGAGACTGGTTTCTCAATCATGAGTATAATTAAAACAAAAAATCGTAATAGTGTGGATATTTATGATCCATTGCGTGTGGCATTGTCTTCGATTAAACCACGACTGGATAAGTTATCTAATAACTAGAGGTAGGATAGTCACAGTGCTATCCATTGTTCGGCAAACCTTTAACAATGCATTTACAACCTTTGAACAATACACGGCCCCCTCAGGCTCCGGTGACTACTAATAACAAACAAGCTCATATGTATGTCTCATTAGTTTTTTTTTTTTGTATTTTCATTTTTTATCTTTGTCTAAGTATATACATACATATTGTACTTCTTTGAATTAAATAAAATAATTTTTACTACTTAGATTTTATTTTATTTTTATTTGTTTACAAGTTTTCAAGCATATACATATATAACCTTTTTATTTTAAAATATGATGCCAGTCCGTGAGAATTACTGAAATATATATACTGGTCCGCCAGCTGAAAAAGTTTGAGTAGCACTGATGTAAACACGTGTGATAGAATATGTGCAAATAAAACTGTGCAATGACTATATGTATATACACATGTGTATATACGGACAAAGATACACAGTATTCACGCACAAACGAACGTGCTCAAAGTAGATGTCCAATTATTAGGTATAAATCGATAAATACATGTTTGCAAATGCGCTTATGAGCCACCAACTGATACACACCCAGTTTCCCCTAGATATGTATGTATGTATATTACCAGTGCCGGTTTTAGGGGGGGGGGCTGAGTCGGGCGGCACCCAAGGGCGCCAATCGATGCGCCGAAGTCGCTTTAAAATTTAAAATTAGAGCGCTAAATGACCTACAATATTTATGATTAGATTGCGAAAGACGCCTCTACTTTCTAAGCTCAAACATTTGTACTCGGCAAATTTTATTCATTACGTGCAATTTTATTACCGAAGAAATTATTTTAGAATCCAACAGTTAAACGGATATTCAAAGACGTGGGGTATTTTGTATTTTGTAAAAAATATACTGGAATGACCCGATCTTCAAATTTAACTGCCGGCACTGTATATTACATAGTCATATGTATGTATGTGTATTACGACGATGAATTTGATATTAATTTGCTCATTCATCGAGGTTTCCAATATTAAATATTCCAATATTGTATATTCCAATATTGAATATTCCAATATTGAATATTCCAATATTGTATCGATGATTACTATATTACAAGTATACTTTAAATTATGCTCGAGTTGAGTTTTCATTCAATTGTGATGTTATAAACTTCAAAGTACAATAGTTGCATATTTGTTGTGTTCGAACTCCTCTATTTAGTTTTCAATGGATATTTTAATTTAATATGTAATCGGAACTTGACATGGACAAAGCTGTCATATTATAATATACATATGTATTACACGCTTATGTATTGATTGCTTTGGATCCTTCCATATAAAGCTTTCTTGTCCTGTCTAATCTCCAGTCGACCCTTTTTTTTAATTTATAAGACGCGTGAAACGTGCAGTTTCCGCATGAACTAAGCCCACCCCTCTATCCTAGAGTCCTTTATTTATTTTATAGTATAAATATGTGTGAGAACATGCAGTCGGCATTTAAACAACTCTCATTCGGAACGGTCTTTCAGTTCGAAAACGAGAATTAAACAAACCTCTCCAAACGGTCCTTCATTATAAGCAGAATTTAAACACCTTTCCTATTTACCCGAACAAAATTCAAACAACTCTCTGAGAAATTTGTGAAAATAAATATATTATATATGAAATAAAAGAACTTCTCACCTAACATCAACAATCATCGACTCATAACACCTGACCTTTGAAAGTGCTTCGAAACGTTCGTAATGAATCGTCGCGATAAACATAAAAACAAAAACAAAACATGTTGTTGTTTTGAATTATTTTTCCTCTGAAAACATTGTTTCCTTTGATATTTTTTGTATAAAAGTAATTATACATAAGGGGCTAAACATCAAACATTGCTTACTTTGATATTTTTATATAAAATGCTTATACAGAAGAAGCCAAACGTCAGAGTAGAATTTGTGGAGTTAAAAGCATTTTTATAAATTATATAAATTCAATGATATTTTGCACAATGAATGTTTAGTACACGGAGATTTTATCTGTTATAGTCAATATTTATTTAAGACAAATAATAGACATGTCCGGTAGTAAAAATGATGACATAAAGAGACGTATGGAATTAGTTCGGAATGCATTTGGGCGAATGAATGCCGTTTTAGAATCAAAAGATACCGATTTGCCTGTAAAAAAAGATCTTCGATGCTACACAAAGTCCGAAGCACTCAAAGAAGTATAGAACCCTGCATGCTCGGCATAACGAGATAAGATAAGAAGAGGAATACATGGGTGAGAGTTATGACGAGGGTAGTGGAGAGAGTGAAGAGGTTAAAATGGCAATGGGCGGGTCACGTAGTTAGAAGAATGGACAAGAGAAGTGCTAGAATGGTACCCGAGAGAATGTAAAAGGTTAAGTGTAGGGCCAGACCACTCAACCTATGAACGACTTGGTTGACGGGGTTTGTCTCTGACAAGTTGCATAATGTCGCCGTTTTTATTTCAACTCGCGGACGACAATAAATCTGACCATACTGTCACACGTGCTAATAGTTTTTTCACTATAGAGACCAAAAGATAGTCGTATGATCTCAAAATACAATACAATACCGCTCAGATCTAACGTATATATTGTAATTTATTGGGGTTTTCAACATCTCTATTATTTCAAATGTTAATTTTACACGACACAGGCACATCATGTACATTTAAAATAATATATGTATATTAGAGATTTCAATATGAAACAATGAGTAAAAACGATACAGTTACAGGAACTGTTTAGAAATCATTGTTCAGAAGATTTATTGCAGCAGCTGTTTAAATCTTCTTACAACTCTATGCAAGTGTTGCATGTGTCGAAAGTCCTCCAAAACCGCTGTCTATTGTTAAATACACAAGGACACTGTTATTTATATTATCCACATAATTTGTAGACCACATTTTTTTTTAATTTTCTCCAACTAATTGTATTTCGTCTCTTCTTCCTCGATCTCCGGCAAATTCCATTGTTATATTGTTGTTATTTCAAATTAATGTTTATTGTACTCGATAGATTTAACAAACTTATATAGTAAAGATATTTGAATATCTGAAAGAAGATATATACAATAGAGGCATGTCGTAGATTGCTCACAGTATGGTGTTGAATCCATTTAATTATATAATTCTCGTTGGTTCAACGTTCGTCTACATAGTTCGACTACATAGTTGCATGAATCGGCGTGCGTTGATGAGTTTTTTTTTGTATGGAGTCGCGCGCTTGTCGCTGGGTCCGGTCTACCCCCATCCAAAACTATACATTTTTAACGATCGTGTCGGTCGTTCAGTTCATAAAAACGGCTTCAAATGATATCAACCGTCGTCGGACTTTAATTACCCGAGAGACCGCCATGTTGCAGGGTGCGGCCTGATAAAATGTAACCCCATACAATGTGTATGGGATCGGTCATTTTGCAACTTCAGAAGTACACGTCACGTCAACCAAGTTATTAGCGAGTTGAGCGGTGCGGCCCGGACCCGAGAGACTGATATGTTGCAGAGTGTGGCCTGATACAATGTGATCCCATACAATTTGTTTGGGATCGATCATTTTGTAACTTCAAAGCAACAAACCTCGTCAACCATGTTGAGCGGTCTGGCCCGAGGCTAGTAAATAGGATTCTAAGATTCTTCCATTTAAAATATCGATTAAAAACTCGGCGCTAAACTTTCATCCGACGAAAAAAATATTATGAAATTAAATGAAGCACTAACCCATAGGTGCATCACACAGCCATTGTCGACAGCAATGTCCAGGTAAATCAATCAGTCTCGGGTGTGTGCAGGAGCCTTTAGGTGAAATATTCTCGTTGGGACATCTAGATGCACAAACGTATGTTCCATTCTGCAATAATTCGAATGATTAAACCATCTATTTATAATACAATTTGTAAACTTATTGAAATTCACATTGCTATTTACATATACCAATGTCGATCGACTTTGCTACTTGAAAACAATAGGATATTTCATTATTCTGAATACACTGCTTATTAAAAATAATAATACATACATAAATTGAAAGAGACATACACTGTATATATACGTATTTGGTATTTGTAAGTTTTTTGATAAATTCTATTGAAATGCATATTTCTTAGTTTCGATGAAATATGTATACATACAATATTTAAGTCTAAAGTTTCAAAATAATACTTTCGACTTTTTCCATCGTTCTTTTAACCAACTTGTCGATCGTCCCGTACCAGTTTCAAATTAACTCAGTTATTTTTTAACAATGTCATTATTTTAGCCATGGCAGTAGTTCATAGAGAGGTCACTCTCGTATTTGGCGTAAGGCCATGAATAATATTTTCCGGTGCAGGATTCGGCACTTGTGCAATAATTGCATAGTAAACCTTGTATATGTACCTATGTAAATGTATGTATGAATTGTTATGTATATCATCTCCATCTTCCATTTGATATTTTTAACACATGTTTCAAAATATTATTTAAATTTGTTTACAATTAAGTATGATTTCAAAATGCTAAATTAGCATCGCGTGCAACGTTGCACTGCAATTTTGCTTTATCGTTAATTTTACAAAATAAACGGGCTTATCATTTGAGAAGAGGAGATAAATTGTATACACATTCATACGTGTTTTCAAAAATGTTATAAATTAGATAACACTATTGAAACAAATACATTAATCGATATATTTTTTACATGAGACATACATACATATACATATGTAATGCTGTATTAACTTTAAGCAATCAATGAGTATAGGTGTACGGCTAGAATATTAAATTGATTGATTGCTACTCACCTGACAAATACATTGGGTTCGACAATCTAGAGAAAATTGTTCTCCATGCTGATAAAAACGTGTGTCAATCAAACATCCTTTAGCTACGGGCACTAAAAAATAAAAGTACATAAAGTACACAATTTCAACGGAAAATGTTCCTAACGATGTCGAAAACAGGTATGAAAACTACATAGTTTATGAAAGTTCATTAAAAACCTACAAAATCGTTTAAAGTTGCTTTGTCTTCACATCTATGGAATGTACGTTATTCGATTGACATTTGTTGGCATGTGTGTATGTTCTATTAATATCTGACCCTCATATCTTGAAGATAAATATGCAATTAAGTTATCCTATTAAGTGCAATCTGTATGTAGATACATACATATGTATATATGTAATTTGCGTGCTTAAAATAGTGTGTGTATATATATACTTAAAAACCTCGTTATTTATGTATTTGTGTTTGATTCTAAATTTTTAAATAATATTAAATGCATATATACGCTGACCATATAGACTATATTTAAGAAGACAGTTCTTTATTTCACTGCTATATCATTTAGAATTAATTATTTTCTAAAATTGCCCTTCTGTCATTTATTTTGTGAAGGCAAATCCTCAAAAAATTTTTTTTTGAATATTTCTTAGATTAAGAAATTTCATAAACATTTTAAAAATCGTTGAATTTTCCTCGTGTCTCCCTGGATCTAATGCCCCCCCCCCCCCATTGAATAAATATTTTCATGAGTGAACAATATGTAGAAAGATCCCAATTAAAAATAGACACACTAGAAGCATGCATTTATACCAAAATGCAACTTAGAAATGAACTCTATGTAACTTTGTATTTTTTAAAAAGCACCTGCGTTATTAAAAAAATAATTCTTGTGAAAAATATCAAAATTCATGTCATTAAAATTTTAATGATGTGTAAGAAATATGATTGGTTAAAATTCTAAATGTTATAAAATTATAAAGCGTTCTTTATTATTTCTTCATATGTCCTTTATTTTCTCCAAAATAATATGGTCACTGTACGTATACCTATACATACATATACAAAGGGCAAAGTTCTGGAGAGGGCAATAAGCTACGTACATACATATGTACCATGATAAATTCATAACTTGAGATGAATCATAAATAAAAACATTTTAAGTTATAATAACTTTAAATAAACAGATCTTCGAATAGCCGTTTTTGTACTCTTAAAAAGTTAAATGTGCTTCAAATTGAATTTTTATTTATTCTTTTCCAATTTATTTTTAAATAATATGAACCTTACACCTAACAAATCAGGCATTGATAAAAAATATTGAGAAGATGCATTCAATAAGTGAAAGCTAATATCAGATTGAAAAAGCGACGATCCGTTCAGCAAATCCACTTAAATTCACTCTTTTCTGATTCCAGTCACGAGAAACTATTTAATTCGTTCACTACATTGATAAATGATACGCTTTATTACGCTTTTAAATTAAATTTAAGATATTACGTATATTTTTAATTTAAACGGATATTGGATACGGCACGAAGGAATAAGCCTACAAAGGAGATGGAGAAGAAAGTACCTGCTAAAAAATGTATGGAACACGGTAGTTGACGATGGATGCGATGAGCAAAAGTGAAAGAGGTTTGCGGAGGCTTTCATCCAACGGTAGAGGACGATAGGTGATGATGATGATGATGATTATGAGTTTGATAATAAATTAAACGATTTATTGTTACCCGTGGCGTAACCAATAAATCGCCACGTCAATAGGAATATATGCGAGTGGTCAATATAAAGTGATGGGGGTTGATGTTGTTTCCGGTGTGCTACTCACCCTTGCACACTCCTACTGGGTCATCCCTGCGATGGTAGCGGCAGGTGAGCCCCCGACGGCAACGGGCCCCCATATCGTGACCACATGGGGCCCCCAGGGGGCGCTCGCAGTCTTCACACCCTCTCCAAGCACCCTGCAAACACCAAAACACACCGCAATGCTACCGTTCAGAGTTTGTCCGAAATATTTGTCGTCCTCAGTCGGACGATTGTTTCAGTCAACCTGCGTATATACAGCTTTTCTACCTCACCACGGCGTATTTTATCTCACGATCCCCATTGAAAAAAGGGGCGAATTGTATTATGCATACACTACACACCAAAGAAGTAAAACTTCCATTACATAAACAGCCGGTAAGAAACAGGTTAGGTTTGTGAGGTAAATCCCCACCGTTCCACTTTAGTTTCGTGCACTAGTTTAACACTAGTACGAAAAATATTCGTTAGAACAGCGGTTTCCAAACTGGGAGGCGCGGAATATTGCCAGGGGAGGCGCCAAAACTTTTTAATAAAAAAATAATTTTCATACCAAATTAATCTACAAATAAATAAAACTTCATATCGTAGCTTAACAGTAAAAATTCAATGCATGAATGTTTATTTTTATTTTTCTTTCATTTTTATATATACATTTAATTCCTATAAAAAATTATCCGGAGAAGAAGATTTTAAAAATTGCGCCTTTGCATACGCTCTGTTTTAGCCCATTTAATTGCATATGTTCGATATGTCGCGGATAATAATATATTAGAAGATATATTATTTTGCAAACACATTCTTGGGAAGACCACATCCATTGAAAATTTTAATATAATAGACAGTTTTGTTGAAGAAAACGACATAAAGTGAAATAATTGCGTTGTGAACGACATAAAATAATAATTGGACTGTGTACCGACGGAGCTCACTCAATGTCCGGACAAAGTAGGTCTTAAAGCATTGATCAAAAAGAAAGCACCACATGCTATCTGGACACACTGTATGATTCTCAGAGCAGCATTTTTACAAAAGTTATAAAAATTATAAACTACATTAAGAATAGTCCTTTGAGAGCAAGGCTGTTTGCAAAGCTGTGTGCTGATATGGAAGCTAATTATACCTCACTTTTGTATGACGAACGATAATTTTATTGTTAAACTTGCCTATTTGGTTGAAATTTTTGGAAAATTGAGCGGTTTAAATAAATCAATGCAGGGATCACAAATACACCCACTTGTTCAAAAAGACAAAGTAAAAGCTTTCATTAAAAAATTAAAGTTATGGAAATCAAATTTACAAAAGAATGGGTTGGATAGGTTTTCACTTTCCAAAGATTTCTGGGCCACAGCCAATATTGAAGTAAGTAAAAATATTTTTACCGACCACTTGGATGTTTTAGTGCTGAATTTTTCCAATTATTTCAAAGACCTTGATTTCTCAAAGTTTTTGTGGATACATAATCCATCGAAAAATAAAAATTGATAGAATTATCATGCGATAGCTCACTAAAACAAAAGTTTCAAAATGAAACCATAATTAAATTTTGGATGAATCCTAGTGGAGAGTATGAATCTTTGTATTGCACATAAATGCAAGTGCTGCTACCGTTCGTAACGTCTTATTTATGTGAAACGGGCTTTTCGGCACTAGCTGCAATGAAAACCAAATATCGAGCCAGGTTAATAGTCGAAAAGGAGTTACAAGTGGCACTCTCCATATTGCCCCCCAAGATTTGATAAACTTTGTGCCAATAAACAACAACATCCTTCGCATTCAATTTTGATGTGTTAGATGTAGTTTAATTAGTAATTTAATATAAAAATAAATATATGTACGTGTTCGTATAAATTTATGTTATAGCAAAACCTTTTTATTATTCTGTCTATTGTAGAGTTCAGTATTTTATTTTTAAATAAAGATTTATTATTTAAAACGTGTCTATATTATTATATCTATTAAAAAATAAAAGGTAGGGAGGCGCGGAAAAAAAAATTTTTTTAGGGAGGCGTAGTAGCATAAAGTTTGGAAACCACTGCGTTAGAATATTAAATATGGACATATGCATATGTTTCGTAGCATGTACGTAGCGTATTCGTAACGGGTCTACCTCGTTCCACCAACTTGCAATATCTCAAGACTCATTTTCCCAACTTTTTCGGTGTATTTCGCCGTCGAGTTTGTATATATACATATACAAAACACATATACGAAAATGTTTCAAATAGTGAAATACTTATTTTACGAGATAAACATTACCTATTAAAATGATATTGTAAAAATTATTTTTTAAATATTTTAAAGGTGTGTTGATAGCTTAAAAATCTATGAATGATCACAATATGTCTCGTATATTTAAAATATTACATATACAAATTCTGTTTAAGACGAAAAGTTGAGAAAACGAGTCTCGAGATATTTCAAGTTGGTGCAACGAACTGTAACAGCAGCAACCGACACGATCTATTCATATTATGCAGCAGTGCAGGTCACTGTAACGTATCAGGCAGAATTGGTTTTCTTTGGCCAGGCATTATGTGACGTCATAGTGGCGATTGCACCCGTACTAAAGAAAGTGTTATCATATTGTTTCGTGTATTTTTTAAACACTGCATTTTTTGTACGATTATAGTGCTGTGTATGAAATCAAATAGTAATAAACTACAATGATCGTTTTGTTTCCTTACAATCACGGATGAAAATTTATGATTTATGTTTTTTGCTTAAGCTTTTGAATTATATGATTGATATCTATTAAGTAGGATCCTATTCCAATGTACAATCAGATCATTATTTCACATCAATCCCTGTTCTACCAACTATTCCATTTATTTTTATATGTAGAACTTGCTGTTCTTTTTATAATATTACCCCCTCCTAATACCCCTTTTTGTTGTTCCTTTTCTCGCTTTAAATTACTATTGTTCAATAATTTTTCTTAGTAATACATATGAACATATATCATATCCCATAACTACCATTATTCAATGCTTTTCTTCTTTGTTTTTATTTCATTTTTTTTTCATTGTTGTTATTAATGTTTTGAAACTTTTTTTGGTGTCAATTTTATATACGCTGTAATGCTGTTTGTTTCTGTTTTTTTAGAATAAAGTAAATTAATTAATCTGTAGGAAACATGGATACATATTTGTAGAGTTCTTATAATTTTACGTATGAATTATGTACATATAAAGAAAAAATCATGACGAACTTGTGATACATTTGAGCGAGGAAAATGTTTACAGTGAATGTTATTTTTCACGATATTTATACGTATAATAATATTATATCCATACTAGCAAAACGACAGTCTACATTATTTGTTTTACCGTGTAAAATGGAAAAAGTTGGCTTTTGAAACGCTGATTGTAAAATGTTTGCCAAGTAAAATTGAATTTAACAGCTTTCTCGAAGAAACCCACAAAAATGCAAAAATTGCAAAACATTTTGTTATTCACATTAACATTGAGTATCAAATTAATGTACTTAAACGATGGCGTCTCATTTCGATATATATTTACACACTTGCGTACATTTAACACGATTCGTATAGCGGTTAAATAGACAGATGAACTCCGGTACATTTTACCAGTACCCTCAAAATTCTATAGAAAAATTTCAGCATCGAAAACGCTCAGCAGCATCGTCTGAAAGTTTCTTTTTTGATTCGAGCAGTCATCAGAGGTCTTATCGGCTGAACTGAACATACCTCCTCTCGAAGATCGGAAGTAATATAGCCCTCTCGACAAAATAAATAAAACAACCCCATCCACAGCAACCACCCCACCCCACCCCACCGTCGAACTAGACTAGGATGAATATACAAACTACAAAGTGGAAAACTTAGAAGGAATTCTATGAACCTATGTATATTATTATTAAATAAATTTCAATTCAAACCTGTAAGGAATCTCGACTTGGCACAGCTTGACATATTTCGCCGATTAGCATCGTCAGCAAAAACACGCAAAAAAAGTGAAACCTCTGAAAGCATACAGTACGTTTTAATAATCATCTCAGGTATATTATAAATGTGAGTATTGGTTCAAAAAAATGTCGATGTTAGGGAAGTTATTCAGAGCAACTTTGAATGACTTGGAAACAGTTTAGAAAAGGTTTAGAAAACTGATTGTGACTGACATTATGATCAGTGAGTTATTTTATATGAAATATGGTTTTCGAGCGATATCTGTCTGTAACAGGTCTGTTTCTATAGAATTCATGAACAATCTAATGCAATTTTGAGATCAATCAAACTTAGTACTAGACTGCGGTTAGCAAAATTTGCGTCTAGTTCATTGTTTAATAATGTCAATAAGCTTTTGAACGACCTACTAACTATTTAATAGTTACTAGTTTCAAGCAATAGTTTCTATTGCCTAGTACAGGGGTAGCGAACCCGTTTACGTTCATGTGCCAAAATTTCCAAATATTTAATTACTGAATGTTAGGCATGACAAGGAATTTTCAGTGAAGAAAAAAAGGGGCTCTCAAGAATTATATTGAAAAAATTTAAACAAAATTATAAAGTTTAAGTTACGTAAAATAAATTAAAATCTATAGTAATAAACATGAAAATATAATATAAAAAAAAAATCAAACAACAAAACTTTAGATTTACATAAATGTAAAAATAAAAAAAACAACAAGCGGGTATATATTATTAATGAGATTATTGGTGCTGTTTATTTGAAGCCAAATGTTTTACATCCGCTTCATATTTTGTGTCTTTCATCCATATGGATGCCCAACACGATTCGTCAGTCAATGAATTTCTCAAACTAGATTTTATAAAATTCATTTTAAATAATAATGACTCACAAGCGTACGTAGAAGAAAATATTATTACTATCACCCTCGTTTATTTTTCCAAACAGTTAAAGGCTTCTGAAATGGTTTTCCAAGTTTTTAGTACATCTTCTTGTGCATTTTAACTTTATGTTTTTTTTTTTTAATTACGTTCGATAATCGATCATCTTCGATGATTTCTGAGCTATTTATTAGAACTAAAACTTTTGTTTCCAAATACATAGAACTGGATTGGAAATCAATTAATTGCATTTCTTCGATTCTGGAAAGATCTATTTCCCTTTTACTGAGTGCATTCATTGATTGATATCTAATAATAATTTCGAAAGAGACTTTGTATGTACATATGTATGTATGTTTGTATGGTTCGTAAAATCCGTGACGTTCAATTTAAAAAAAAAGCAAATTAATATTCAAATAAATTTAAATAAAATAAAACTATTCAAATAAATTTAATAAAATTTTTACTATTATATTTGCCATGTGTAGGCGGCTTACATTACAAATACCGAACGAAGTCGGGTGAAAACACTAGTTTTTTTATTAATACCGAAAAAAAATTGTCAAACGAGCTGACATTTTGATAAATCATTCGCGTGCCATCTAAATTTTCATACGTCCCACCATTGGCACGCGTGCATAGGTTCGCCATCCCTGACCAAGTACATAGATTGAATTCTCCGACTAATTACTAGAAGTACATAATTGGGGTCGTTTTAAAAAAAGATTCTAAAAGTTTAGTGAGTAAATTAAATCGCTCTTACAAAGACAATGATAATTTAATGTAAAATATATAAAAACATTTTTATTCAACAAGCATGAAAAATCGATCGACTTTTGTACAAAAAAAAGTCAAAAGTCTGTTTTCAGATTCTACGATCGCCACTGCGACATTTTTGGTCAATATTATGGAATATTGACCAGAACTTTATTCTCTCTGTCTGAAATAGTCGCAGTCTAAAAAAAAGTAGTCGCTGTCACTGGTCTTTCAAATCCGGAAGCACTCGTTTACTATGTAGGTACATATGTATATACAAAGGTTAAAAATAGAGTATGTATTTAAAATTATTATGAATATATTTGAACGAAAGCGTTTTATCTCAGGAACGGTTTATTGCAATTTTAAATTGCACTTTATTGCAATTCACCACTAGCATGCGTTTGGTATGAAAAGTTTCCCATATTACATACAATATTCACCACACATACAAACATACAGCGTGCTATTCAAAATACGAGAAGAAAATCTCACCATATTATATGTTGCTTTTTAATTCCCTCGTCTGTAGATTATGGCTTAAAAGCGGTAACACCTCCCCATTCCCCTGTCAACCTTTAAACACACATGTAAATATGAAACACCATAACTTTATGCTTCTAAAAATAATGTCGAAAATTGTATACATCGCCAAAGCGTATATGTGCATGTGCTGCGACAAAACATGTATTATGTATACAATATGTATATATGTAGGTATGTATGCATAATATATTAAATGAGCTGGTAACTATTTATGTGGAAGCTCACGTTCCATTGTAAGGTGTACGGTGTACGGTGTTGCAGATAAAATTTTCGAAATATGATATATAATATAATATTATTATATTAAAATCAGGTTTTTATTGTAATATGAAAAAAAAAAAAATTGCAATTGCAATATCGCGTTGTTTTTTGTGTGAGTTGCGTGCTGGTCCAAAATTAATCACTTTATATTAAAAATTCGTTGTTTTATGTCGTTGCAAATTTTATCATTAAAATTTTCATCTATAAATGTCCGAACTAGGGAGATTATTTGTGTGATTTGAAACAATGCACAAATTGAACGTATGTGTGTGTGTTTTTGATTGATCGAATTTTAATTGATACTATTCGGATGAACTTCGTGCGCATTGTGTAATATGTACATGTAATATGTAATATGTAATATGTAATATGTATGTATTTCGTGTGTAGTACAGATGCGGGTAAAATATTTAAATAAACGAAGTCGATGATACGTTTAATTAATTTTGTCATAACTGTCCGGTTTTAAATTAATTCCATTGTGAATGCTAAAAAAAATGGTAATACCGCGCGATTTCATCAATATACAAGTAATCACGATCAACGAAATGCATATATAATTCAGAAATCATAAATCGACAACTTGGTCGGTTAAAAATAAATAAGAAAAGAAGTAAAAGAGAATTCGCAGATGCATTTTTAACTCGGCACATTTTGCAACACGTGATGAATAAGTTACTGACCCTTGCATTATATATGTACATATGTAGACCGCTCAAATTTTCACTATTAAGCCTTGCCAATCCCGATATACATACATATATAGATCAGATCATAAAATTCATTGCTTTTTTTTTGTATTTTTTAGTGTCGAACATTCATTTATACTATTACTTTACTACATAATCGCAAGAATACTTCAAAATTCCGCATTTATAATTTTGGACCTAGTGTAAGAAGTGCCTTTGTCCAAATTTGACAAATTTAAACTATGCAAGTATTTGGAAATCATCATATTTTTAATGCTAGAATGTAAAACAAATGGGATTTATGTTAAATGCATGTCTACATATGTTAAAATACTAATGCGACATACGTAGACATTTCTTTCATAAAATATGTGAACAAATGTGACAATGTAACGGGTACGTTGTAGCGGTGCATTTTAAAAATATCATTTTCGTATTGAATAAATATATTTCTGTTAAATAAAAAATGTCACATTGGGCAATTTTTCATTTGTAGTATGAAATAAAAATAATTTTCCGATTATTTAACAATTAAAAAGCGTGCATTTAAAGGTCTCAGCGTTAATGCGCATTTCATTAATTTTAGTTTGCTTTATTTTTTTATGTTATGAAAGTAATTTATCAAATTTGATATCAAAATGCTGACCTACTTAAAACAATTGTTTTTTAATTTTTCAAATGATCAAGTGTTTCTTTTATTCTTATTAAGAGGTTTTTGTCTTATTGGTTATTTTATTTTTTTAAGTGTACATTATATTAGGGGAACATAAGACTTAGGTGTTCTAATTATAATATTTTTCTATTGCTGTTTTGTTTAATATATTAGAAATTATTTTAAAATTGTACATTTATATTTTTAAATAATACATATAATATATTTTTTTTAATTCAAACAAATTTTATGAAATGCTAACGATAAATGCGCAATTGTTTTATAAAATGTGCATTTAAATTGTTCCCCAATATAACATAACAAAGGCACTTCTTACATTATGGTCTACAATTATATTAATTCAACTATTAAAATTACAGATTTATAAAGGAATCATATTATACTATTTGGATTCGAGTAAGTAATTTTTGTTATGGGCTATCAGTATATCAACTTGTTTAAGTTACATTCTAGCTTTAAATTTTGCATATCTATGTAATGTTTAGACAACCAATACGATAAGTACTATTTTTAGAATCTATAACTTAAGTCTTTTATGTAAAATGAATTGAATATTATAATAAAGTATGCTGGGAGTGTTCGATTCTGTTATTTATTGTATATTATGTGCTAAGTTGACACTGAACGTTTGGAACATATTTAAACGCTTGAAACTTTAACACTGTCGCGAATGTAGTGAGTGTAAGACGCTATTTTGCAAAAAATGTCGAATTTTCGCGCAAATTTTCCAATACCAAAGAGAATAATAAGAAAATATAAAAATGAGGACAGGCAATGAGTCGCTGGATCGACACAAAAATCGCAATTAAAGATGCACAGCACTATTTCAAATCGCGCACATCAAAATGAAAATCCGCAAAGTGCGAATGGTTTTACCATTTTTTTCGTTTTGATCTTTGTCGAAAGTCAAAATTATAATTGCGCAGTTTTTTTTATTGTAATGTGCTAGTTAGGTCCGTCGAAGAGACGAAGTTGTATTGCAATATTGTATCGATTCCAACTATGTGAGTAGAACGAACCTGTATCGTAGTCGACGGACGCGACTCAACTGACGACTACCTTTCGTAGACCTACCCCCCGTAGGTCGTAGGGGTAGTTTTACGTACAGCGTAGTGCATTGCGTGATGGCTGTAGTCGCATAATCAATTAGCACACGTTAATCTGGCTGTATTGTGGAACTTTTCGTTGCAAACGTGACTATTTTCCGATACGCTACCTTTACACTGTTTGTTGTTAATTAAGGTTGGCCTTTCGCCAGTCGAAGGTTCCAATCCACCATATGTAGTACGGGTTATATACATACATACATACATATGGTGGATTGGAGTTTTTGCTCACCAATATCTATTTATTACGATTCCATAAAAGCAGGGCAGCGCCTACCATATGTACAAATATGAGCAACGCACACAGGCGGCCAAAAAATGAAGGCGGCCGTCGAAATAAGTATATTCCTTGAAAAATACAAAACAAGACATCGCAATTTTTAAAATGCATTTTGGTTGTCTTTTTGTATACATACCTGAACTATAATTCAGGGAAATAACGGGATAGCAGGTATAGCTTCGGTCCGCATAGAGCTAGATTTTTTTTATGATCTATTATCTTTGCGACTGCCAGATGTGTTTCTTCAAGGATGTTGAGTATTGGTTGGTCATCATTAAAGCCTGGACCCTGAGGGGGCCGTTTATTGTTCAAATGTTGTAAATGCATTGTTAAAGGTTTGCCGAACCTTTTTTACAAAGCATTTACAACAATTGAACAATAAACGGCACGCTTCCGGTCCTACCTCTAGTCATCACGAATAAACTTTAAAACGTTGTCTCTCTTGTCGTCTGGTCCTGTTCAGAACTAATCGTTTTGGTTTTCTGGTTAATTTTTATTGTGATTAAAATTTTAAACACCATGTTTCTCACACGATGGTTATCACAAGGTAAGATTTTTACGTTACTCGCATGCACTTCATTTTTTACATACCTCCTTTATTTATTAATATGATTTATACAAATTCCAATAAAATTAACGAGCGGCCGATTTAAGATTGCACACAGGCGCCTCTGCATAAAAGCATCGGAAAGGCAAAAGCACCTAATTCTACATACTTTTATTGTATTCTCATTATCATTGAGTTTATCTTATTATTTTATCACTAGTTTGTTCATACACGAAGCAATCTAGTCTTCTAGTTGTAATATATTTTGACTAGTTGAAATATATTCCGTCTAAGCTACGTAAGTTGATTCATATGGCGAGTTATGTACATTCAAACTCACTGGCGGATCTAAAGGGGTGCCATGGCACCCAGTTGGACGAATTCAATTTCATATATCGAATTTTTCATATTTAAATATATTATTCGCAATATGTTTATATTTTTACAAATATATTTTTGTTCCGAGTCCCCCTTAGGGCGAAATCACACAGCGTGGGATGCGGGGCGTGGTTTTTTTTTATATAGTTTTAAACATATAGAAAAACTGTGGCATTCGCAGTACCATACGGTTACCTGACAACTCGTGCACAGATTTTCCGTAAACTGAGGATGCGCTCCAGGCATTACGTATACGGCCATCTCTTTCTCACCCCGTCTGTTCACCAAGATCTCGTTTACTATGCCATTACGTATACAGCCATCTCTTTCACAGACCGTCTGTTATCGGTGAACAGACGGTCTGTGAAAGAGATGGCTGCATACTTAATGGCATAGTAAACGAGATCTTGGTGAACAGACGGGGTGAGAAAGAGATGGCCGTATACGTAATGCCTGGAGCGCATCCTCGGTTTACGGAAAATCTGTGAACGAGTTGTCGTGTCACCGTACCATACCTGGTACAAACGAAACATTTGAGCTGTTTCGTTGAAATCTATAGTAGTGTTTATCCTTGCTTGACAGTGATATATACCAAAACGACCCTATAGGCCAGGCCTGGGCAAACTGCGGCCCGCGGGACGCATGCGGCCCGCCGAGTATTTTGGTGCGGCCCGCGAGCAAAATTCAATTCAAATTCAAGTTTACTTTTTTCTGATCTAAATTTTTTTTGTTGATTTGTTAAATATTTTATCGTTTCTGATAAGATAGAATTCGAATTTGAGCCAAACTAAAATACAAATTTTAATTAGCTATTCTCATCAATATTAGAATCGACCACATGGTACTCGATAGCTCTCGACGAAAGTAATGATCGAAAAGATACCGCCCATGTATTAATTTTCATCCACGGATGTAACTCAATTTGAAATTATTGAAGGGCTCTTGTCATTAAATTTAATACGATCGAGTGGCTTGAAACACAGACAATTCATTGCTTTTCTTCAAGTTATTAAATCTCACTTCACAGATATTTCATATTATTTATCATAATCATATTCGAGGGCTTAGTCTAGGAAAAATACTTCAGCGAGTATGAGATACAAAAGAAGAAATCGTTCTATTTTTAGAAATGAAAAATATTATCGACTTTCCCAAATTAACTGATAATGACTGGGTGTGTGATTTTGCTTTTACTTTGGACATCGCGACACATTTAAATACTTTCATCACAGTCTTCCAAGGGGAAAATTTATATGTCCATGATATGGTGAAAAGTTTGAATGCATTTAAATTAAAACTACGACTGTTTTTTTCACCATTTATTGATTAAACGGGTAGACCACTTTTCAACCATGAAATTGCTGAAGATACCAGAAAATAAATTTGAAGACTATGGTGAAATTATCAACGATTTAAGTGGTGATTATTAGTCACCGGACCCAGAAAGTATTGTATTGTTCAAAGGTCGTAAATGCAATGTTAAAGGTTTGCCGAACCTTTTTTACAATGGATTTACAATAATGGAACAATGGATAGCACTGTGACTATCCTACCTCTAGTGATTATATATTTACAGTGGGATGCTGATTTAAGGGAATTACATACACCGTTATGAAGAAATTTGCAAATTTTACGACGCCCTTAAAAAAAATACGGAAAAATTCGACAAACTTTTTTGACAAGACATTTTTGATCAACCTAAATATGTAAACAAACATTTTCAATCATTAGTATCAATAAAATTTCTTTACAATCAAGCATCACAGATGAAAATTTACAAGTATTTTTAAAAATTTCAACTACAAAATTTTCTCCTGAAATTAAAACTGTTAAAAATGTAAAACAGTTTCATTCGTCAAATTAAATTGTTGTATTGTATGAAATTTAAAAAAAAATGTTTTAATTCCTTTCACGATAATGAATAATGTATATCTAAAAATAGTATTTTACTTGCTGCCCGCCGCTCATTTTTAATTTCTAATGTGGCCCTTCATCCAAAAAGTTTGCCCAGACCTGTTATAGACCATTTTCAGTAAAATTTTATCCTTGCTTGACAGTGATCGATAGCGGTGTATCCCATATTTGAAAACATGTAGGAGAACTTGTCGAAATAATAAGATCGTAGGAAATAAAAATGACATTAAGGATTTCAAGCTTTTATTGTTTAATAATTCAGGTTTAAACTTAATTAGTAAACAATTAACAAAAATACATAAACAAGTGTTCCGTTTGTAAACAAAAATTGACTAATTTCCGGGTAGGTTTAAGAATTAAATACTCATTTGAAACGACACATGCCATTCATAAACAAACGGACAAAGATGTTTTCTGCATAAAGGGTTCTACATATGTAGTGCACTACTTATTGACCGTAACTAACTGACACTGAAAGTGGTGACTGCAATTGGAGCACTGTGTTTAACGTCACAAACAGTTCGTCATTTGAGCTTGGTACATCGCAGTTCATACGATGTACATATTTACATAATGTCTGAAAAATAGAAGCTGTACGACAGTACGAATCTATTTATAATTTAAAATCCATACAATACAAAGATCAAACATTCGTACGATCATATTATTTCGACATGTTCTCCTATGTATATGTTTTTAAATATGGGATACACCTTTATCGATCACTGTCAAGCAAGGATAAAATTTTACCGAAAATGGTATATAGGGTCGTTTTGTTATATAGCACTGTCAAACAAGGATAAACTCTACTATAGATTTCAACGAAACAGCTCAAATGTTTCGTTTGTACCAGGTATGGTACCGCGGATGCCACAGTTTTTCTGTGTTTAAAACTATCTAAAAAAAAACCACGTCCCGCATCTCACGCTGTGTGATTTCGCCCTTATATGTAGTTTTTGCATATCTACACGACCCTTTCGGGTAGGCGGGCTAAGTTTAATGCAAGGTTAAAGTAACCATTTGTGCTGTTAAAATTCTCATAATTTATGGCATAGCGCTTTTAGCAAAAGAAGGTTGGTTTGAAATCTGAGTCGCTGTTGGTAGATTTTACTTGGAAAACAACAAAAACAATTGCAGGTGTTCGATCTTTCGACAAAAATTAAACTTTTCATAGGCAATACAACTTTGTAAGCAATCGGTCGAAAGCCGTATAAATTTAATACCGTGTGCATATTTGGTTTCCCTTTTTTTTAATTTGTGGGCTTGCATTGTGCACGAAATTCTTTTGTTATAATAAAAGCAGTCATTTTTTTTTCAACGTATCGGCGGCAAGAAATTTCATATTATAAAAGAAAGTTGTGTGACATTCGCTGTCTGGAGAGACATGGTACGACAATATTTTCATAAAAATAACATTAGAAAATATTGAAACCTGGGAGGATAGTGTATCATCTACAAAAGCTCATCTTCTTATAAATCGTATCACTTCGATGCATAATATATATATATATATATATATATATATATATATATATATATATATATATATATATATATATATATATATATATATATATATATATATATATATATATCTTTTCCAAAGCAATTGTATTATCTTAAGCAATTTATTGCAAAAAACAACACTCGATCTATTTTCGGCTGGTAATATCATTAAAGACCTACCTTTGTTGCTGAATTCCGAGTTGCTGAATATTTGGGAAGAAACTTCTAAATTAGCAAAATAATTAGATATAAATCTCGAAATCCCAAGGATTGCCGCAAAATTGCCCAAGGATTGCCAAAAGCAGGCCCCGATTCAGCTTCCTCGCTACCCTGGGAAAAAATTATTTTTGCCACCCATTATTTATTATTATTTTAAAATAAAATTTTCCAACATCAAATTTTGTGGTTATTTTTAAAAAATAAAAATCTAATTTAATATTTATATATACATATGTAGGTACATATTGCATATAAAATTATAACCAGTAATATAATATGCCTTTATACATTTAATTTTAAAAAAGCAAAAAAGGAAATATTTTTAAAAATCAAAGAAACATCACAAACACAAAATTAATAATAAAAAAAATGCAACACCCCTTTAATTATTTGATATCAAAAAGGATAATAAACAATATTTTAAAAAATCATTGAACTAAGGTAAAATCAGGAAAAATTTTCATCTCACTTTTTTTCGGCAAAATCTCGTAAGAATTCTTAAAGCATTATTTATTTACATAGTTTTATAGCCATCATAGCCAATCCATTTAATCTATCTTTAATTTGGAAAAATCTTCTTTCACCATTTGCAACTGATTTTAATGAATTTTAATACTAACCTTGGGGACATTTTTCTCTATTAATGTGCACAGAACTGCAAGGTCAATTGAATTTATATCAGATGATCTCCGTTGGTTATTGTTATTGTTTGGTCTATTCGCCTACACCAAGTTTCAAAGTACCTGCGGAGCGTTGAAAATGCGCGAAACGGCACGTTTGTGTTTTATAATTTTTTTTTAGTTTACATTTGCCAATTTTTGCCGCCCCTCAAATATGCCACCCCTGGGAAAATGCCCAGTTTGGCCCCTAAATCTGGGCCTGGCCAGAAGAATACTATCGACGGAGTACTTTCATTCCACGTGTTGGATGAAATAATAGAAGATATAAAATCACGCTTTAATTGATTTTGATTTTTAAATGCTTTTTATTATTACGAAATTATGTTCACAATACATCTTATATCTATTTTAATAGCTACTGATCTACTGATCATTTTCTATTTTACAATTTAATTTAATTTGGTTATTAATCATAGTATTATATTATTCTAATGTTAATCTACAGCATAATAGGAAAAAGAGCTCAAAAACCTATTTACAATCCTTACGCTTTAATGAAGACACAATGAATGATTTTAATTTGCATGTATTATTACCAAAAATATTTAATTCTATCGACAAATGATAATCAATATTCATAATAATATTCTCTTTTCGCAAAACTTTTCATTTAAAATTAGTGTTTTTTTTTTAAATTAGTCCAGTTTCGGAGGAGAAAATTGGAGAATACGAAACCTTGATTTTGTCGATTTAAAATACATATTATCTGGTCGAAGCGCAACTATCGCATTCACTCAATATATATATTGATATATATTGTCGCATTCACTCAATATATATATATATATATATCGAATAAAGGAACGGCAACAAAATTAAGGTTTCGGGTGTACAGTCCTCCTAACGTCATGGAATATAATTGAAAATTCAGATTCATTATTTTGTTTAAGGTTTTTTACTATAGATTCGACGTTTATGGCCACATCCATTGCAGTGCATAAATCTATATTTTCCGTTTGCAAAATTCTACTCAGTGGCACCTATTAAATGGCATGAGTAGGATATTTTTCCACCGCCAAGGGGGGGGGGGGGTTCAGACCCCCGGACCCCCCCCCTTCGCTACGCCACTGTACATACATAGTATCAATTGCATTCACATTAAATGGATCTATGACCTAATCTGGAATATTCATATCAATAACATCATTAAATCGAGCGTGTTTGATTTAACGATGTAATTAATGAACAAATTTATTACATTTTATGACTACTGACAAATTTATAAATTTGTCAGTAGTAAAAAAGTACATATTTGAAAAAATCCTATAGATTTTCAAGACTTGTCACTTCTTCTGGCAGTGTTTCTAATCCCAAAAATGCCGTTTTCTTCCGGAACATTAAGAATTCCTTCTATCCATTTTATGTTATGGCATAACAGTTATGCTCATCTTTATTTGAATTATTTTCCTTGCCCGTTTTTATATGTAGTGTTTTCTTGTAATTATAATGGATCTTGTTCTGATTCTGATTATTTCACTTAAAAATCAGTAATTCGTCGTATTCATTTAGAATTTGTATTAAAAATTCAACCATATGATGATTTTGCGCCCTTACATATATGTATTTCATTCTCACTTATACTTGTTTTATAAGTGTCAGATAACAAGACGAGCTTTACGGCGTGCGATGCCATATGCTATATTCACCCGTTCGAAATGATGAATGAATGTGTGTGTGGTTTCGTGGATTTGTGTATGTGTGTACGCTCCCACGCAGCTCATCTGACGCTGACGTCACCCGTAACTCGGCCTAACGTCGCTCGGCGCTCAATATCAATACATCGCGTCCGTTATTATAAATACCTATATTATCATTACGATGTGTTAAATGAATCAATATGGATATTGTCAAATTTACTTATCGGTATTCAGTGTTATTCGATATATATTTTTTTAAACGTGTGTAAGCAATCAACGAATTCCTGTTAAAACAAGTAGCAACGTGACACTCTCAACTAACACACTTCAAAAGACTATCAACGGTTAAGGGCGAAATCACACAGCAGTGAATGTGGAATGTGTTTTTTTTTTAGATACTTTTAAACATGTGAAAAAAATGAGGCGTGCCATGCACAGATCCATGGGACGGGCAGCATGCGGCGTCCCAAAACGACCCTCTGGACCTTTTTTGGTCAAATTGTATGCCTGTATTTATCCTTACTTTTCAGTGATCGATAACGATGTATCCCATATTTGAAGAAATGTAAGAGACCACCCACGGCGAGGAGCCATGCACACGATGTGTCGTTCATCGCTGTGTTTCGATGCCAGATGATGTAGTGGTTGCAATCAGAGAATTGGAACGGAGAAGGAGCATGGATCATGGAACAGTGGAGCGATGAGATTTTGCCCGGAGCAGGAGCGGAGCGGAGCACCTAACATTTTGTAGCGCTCCACGCTCCGAATATATTTTTATTTTCAGCCTACCTATGCCGTTATTGGTTCGGTGATTACTGGTCACAAAGTCACTAAAATCTCTATAACGGAA
The DNA here is from genome assembly GCF_051622035.1 of Arctopsyche grandis. NCBI lineage: Eukaryota > Metazoa > Arthropoda > Insecta > Trichoptera > Hydropsychidae > Arctopsyche > Arctopsyche grandis. Next base: position 22,692,593 of record NC_135356.1, read on the forward strand.
CATCTGGCAGCCGAAAAGTCCATCATACTAACGATAACTATCATATTAACGAGAACTTGAGTGCCAAATATTGTGTATTCGCGATTTTCACCATTGTAGCATTACAGGAATTCCTAATGCGCCACAATGGTCAAAAATATAACAGAAATGAAAATAAACAAAATAATAACTAAATAAATTAGACATAACAAAAATAAAACATATACACTTAACATAACATATATGCACAAACAACTAATAATAATAATAATTACAAATTATAAAAAACAACAAAGAAAGGAATGTCTTATAAAAGAAAAGAGTGAAAGAAAAATAAATATAAACATATGTACATATATACACAGACAAATATACATAATCATAAAAAACAATAGCAATTTTAATAGCAGATACGTAAAAATATCAAATATAAAATATAACATAACAGCTACAACATAACAACACCTACATACAGCCAGTTCCAATAAATAAGAACCAACTGCAAATACAAAACATCCCTGTGAGGCCCAAATGGAAGAGATTAAATCAAAATTCCACTCATAAATCACAATCAATCAAGAAAACCAGGGCTGTGGAGTCGTTAAAAAAATCACGACTCCGACTCCAACTCCGATTCCGATATTTACCAACAACACGACTCCGACTCCGACTCCAACTCCGACTCTGACACCGACTCTAACTCCGACTCAAAAATGCTAAATTTTATCAGGTTGTTTTCCTATCCTTATATTTATTTTTATAATATTTTTCATGTTATAGGCATTAAAATAAAACAAGATCAAATCAAACTTTATTTATTATTTATTTGAATTTATTCTTAAAAACAACATTGCTTCTAATAAATCTGTATTCATAGAAGCTCTCAAATCAGAATTAAGGATTTTAAGAGCGGAAAATAATCGCTCTACGGACACTTGGGTTGGCGGTAATGCTGTAACGATCAACGCTGATTTTTTTTATGATTTCTGGATACTGCTGTATTGCCATTTTAACATTTAAATTATTAGCTCGGTCAATTTTTACCACCATTTACAATGCATCGTAAAATTCATTTTTAAATTTTGAAATGGAGTCTTCTTTGTTTACTATATTGGGACTCAAACGAGGACGTTTTATTTCATCTTGTTCATTGAGATATTTATCAAAATCGTCTTCGGATTCAGCGGTTTCGGATGAAGATGATGATAATTCAAGTATTGATTGATCAAACCTGCCTGATGTCGTGTCGTTTCCCACTCCAAGACCATTCATCCGAATTGTTACTTCAAACAGAGCGTTCTTAGCTCTATTCATTTGCGCTTCTGTCAATATACATAGACAGCACCATGGGGTCAACATATGTAGATCCCAGCCAATAGAATATCATTAATTTAAAGCCCAGACCCAGAGGGTGCCGCGTATTGTTCAAATGTTGTAAATGCATTGTTAAAGGTTTGCCGAACCTTTTTTACAAAGGATTTATAACAACGGAACAATGAGCGGCACCTTGGCTATCCTACCTCTAATCATTATCTAGTAATTTTTTTTCTCTCAATAGCATGGCGTTTTGCAAAACAATGACTGAAGAAACTTACCGAGCAAACAAATGTATGCATTTCGAGTAACAGATGAAACATATAAACACTACGTGACGAGCCAGAATGTTAAATTACAGAAAACACAAATATCGGAAGGCAAAGATCGAAAATCGAAAGATCTTAAGTCGAAAGATCAAAAAAAAAGGGTGCATGGTAAACGGTACATACTCACGTACATACTCACTTAATTTGCGCGAGCACGATACAACAGGAACAAGAGGAACAGGCTTTTCCTCCCGTATTCTGCGCGCGCACATTAATACGGGAGGAAAAGCCTGTTCCTCTTGTTCCTGTTGTATCCTGCTCGCGCAAATTAAAGATCGGATTTTCGATCTTTGCCTTCCGATATTTGCGTTTTCTGTAATTTAACATTCCGGCTCGTCGCGGAGACCGGAAACATATATCAGATCTCGCTTTTCGACATAAGAAAGAAAGGGACCAAACATTTTTGCGTTGACTTGTATGCATTGCATTTTTATGACTCACTGTCTGGAGCGACTCCTGCGTCTACACGTTTAATATTCATACGCTATACACATTCATTATTACGCAATTGAAATTTCATAAATTTCGTAATTAAAAAATGGTCAGAGTCGCTCATTTTTCACGACTCCGGCCAAAACAGCGCGACTCCACGACTCCGACTCCGACTCCACAGCCTTGATAATAACTAAAGAAATTAGACATAACAAAAACAAAACATATACATATATACACAAACAACTAATAATAATAATTACAAATTATAAAAAACAACAAAGAAGGGAATGTCTTATAAAAGAAAATAGAGAAAGAAAAATAAATATAAACATATGTATATACATAGACAAATATACATTATCATTATTCTTATAAGTTCGTCGCCGTACACGGTTGCAATCGGTCGATGTGCGTTATCGCCTTATCGCGTTCGATATAACATTTATAAATTTTATAAATATATAATAATTATTATAATAAAATTTAAAGTTGCAATAATATAATATAATAAGTGAATATACAACAACAAAATCAAACTGTTGCCGCGCTGTTACCGGCGCGGCACAGTTTTGCACCCGTTCTGAAAAATGAACACAGATAATCCAGTGCCTCTGGCGCAGCAGTACGATCCGTATGATCAACTTACACATCTATGCCAACAATATGAAATCAGATGCAAACAATATGAGATAACTATAACCGATTTAAAGAAAAGAATTGAAATAATGGAAAAAAAATCCAGGCCTTCTACATCTATTCTAAATAGGAGCAAAAGTCTTGACAATATGAATAAAGACTACCACACGGATGAAGAAGAACTTGAAAATGAACTTAGCCAAAATGCAGAGAAAAGAAGTAAAAAAAGAAAAATAGATAAAGTATTATCTTCCCCGCAAAATAACCTGAAAGAAACACAAAAACAGCAAACCAATAAACCTAACAAACAACCACTTCCACCGCCTATTTATGTGAGCAATGTTATTGACTTCAATAAGTTTAGAGCTCATCTATTATCAACAACAGAAACACCACCCATTCAATGTCAATTTAAATTAATTTCAAATAATAGTATCAAAATCACTACACAAACCGAAGAAGATTATCGCAAAATCAAAAAAACACTAAATGATTTAAAACAACGTGAATGTAAAGACAACGAAAACCCCCTTCACAATCTAGAGTACCACACCTATCAACTCAAGAATGAAAGGTGCTATAGAGTGGTTGTTAGAGGTTTACCGCCATCAACAGACGTTAATGAAATAAAAGATTCTTTCAAAGATAAAGGATACGAAGTGGCCAATGTGGCAAATATTATGAAGAAATTTACAACCGATGGTGAAAGACAAATAAAACATTTCCCACTATTTTTTGTAGACCTGGTGCCAAAAGAAAACTGTAAAGAAGTATATGGTATTAAAGAACTTCTACATTGCAGAGTAACAATTGAACCACCAATGAAAGTAAAAGACATCCCTCAGTGTACAAACTGTCAACAACTTGGGCATACAAAAAATTTTTGCAATCGACAACCTAAATGCGTCAAATGTGCCGCAGACCATCACACAACAAAATGCAACAAGCAGAAAAATGTTCCCCCAACTTGTGCCCTGTGTGGCCAGCAAGGACATCCAGCTAGCTACAGGGGGTGTGAGGTCTATAAAAAAAAGATAAAAGCATCACAACCCAAAAAGGTAACAGTAACACAACGCGTACAACAAAATCAAATTGAAGTTGTTGATAAACAAACAACTGTGGACAAAACATATAGTGAAGCAGCTAAGTCCCAAGCAGACAAAAGCAAACAAGATATCGGGCAGGAAAATAAATCAACTGAACCTACCATCGGTGGCATGATGCAGTTGCTATGTGACTTTCAAACTGAAATAAAACACCAACTCAACTGGCTCATAACCAGAGTGGAAAAAATTGAAAATCAGTGCAAATCACCAAGTAAACATAATAAAAATGACAGATAATTCCCTACGCATATTAACATGGAATGCAAACGGACTCAATCAGAGAGTCCATGAACTTGAAGTGTTTCTAAAGACAAACAACATCGATCTAGCACTAATATCAGAAACACACTTTTCACAAAGAAGTTACATAAAGATAAACGGATACTCGGCTTATTGGACAACACATCCTAGTGAACGAGCTCGCGGTGGTACTGCTATTTTAATCAAAAAAAATATCCAGCACTTCGAACAAAAAGATATCAGAGAACCATTCATGCAAGCTACTATCATCACAATTAAATATGGCAATGCTGACTTAAATATTGCTGCAGCATATTGTCCTCCAAAGCATACCATCACAAAATACCAATTTATAAACATCTTTAATTCCCTTGGGCCAAGATTTATTATTGGAGGAGACTACAACGTTAAACATACAGCTTGGGGATCACGACTTATAACTCCTGGTAAAGGAAACAACCTTCTATACGCGATTCAGAGCTCCTCGTGCGAGTATCATTCCTCACAAAAACCAACCTTCTGGCCGACCGACAGTAAAAAGGTACCAGATTTAATTGACTTTTTTATATCCAAAGGAATAGCCCCAAACCACATTGAGGTCGAAGGAATAGAGGACCTTACTTCTGATCACACACCAGTGCTAATGACACTGAGCACACTGGTAATTAAAAGAATAAGGAGACATAACCTGACAAATAAACGCACTAACTGGGATATGTTCAGGAAAAAACTAGACCAATCAATAAATTTAATAGTGAAACTTAAAACTGTAGAAGATCTCGAACTACACACTCAAAATTTTATTGACTATGTACGAGAGGCTGCGAAAGAAGCTACACCTGTACCAAAAGAAAAACCAGACCAAATCATTAATTACCCCATGGAAATTAGACAATTGATTAAAGAAAGACGTAGAACAAGACGAATATGGCATAGAACCAGAAATATTGCAGACAAAAGAGAATTTAACCACATAAGTAACAAAGTTAACCGACTTATTAAAGAGCATAAACAAAATTGTTTTGAAAAATATTTGGAAGGTTTGGGCCCTGCAGCTGATAAAAATCACTCACTATGGAAAGCAACTAGGAAATTCAAACGACCAATTCTACAAATACCACCTCTGAAAAATGCGCAAGGAGAGTGGATAAGAAGCAACAAAGAAAAAGCTGAGCTGTTTGCACAACACTTAGAGACAGTATTCCAACCACACAATATTCAATCTGATGCTGATTATACACCAATGTATCAACCACAGCAACTAATCAAAACTGTCACCCCTATGGAAGTAGCTAAAGAAATAGATGACAACATAAATCCTAAAAAGGCACCTGGAATTGACGAAATCTCACCGGGACTATTCAAGGAACTTTCGAAAAAGGCTATTATCATGCTAACATACTTATACAATGCATGTTTCCGGCTCAGGCATGTGCCAGAGTGCTTCAAAACTGCTCAAATCATAATGTTGAAGAAACCAGAAAAGTCACCCGAACAAGTAACATCATACAGACCAATATCCTTGTTGCCTGCGATCTCTAAGCTATTCGAAAAACTATTATTAAAAAGACTCAAGCCCTTAATCGATGTTCCCGACTTCCAATTTGGATTTAGGTCGAAACATTCTACCATCGATCAAGTGCACCGTGTTATTTCAAAAATAGAGCAATCGCTAGAGGAAAAAAAGTATTGTCCGGCTGTATTTCTTGATGTCTCACAGGCCTTCGACAGGGTATGGCACGAAGGACTTATCCACAAAATCAGCAAGTCATTACCTGGAAATTATGTCAAATTACTGGAATCATACTTATCCGGACGCAAATTCAGAGTTGCTCATGAAGAGGCATTCTCTAACTTTTTCACAGCCTCTGCAGGAGTACCACAGGGAAGCGTAATAGGGCCTATACTGTACCTGATATACACTGCTGACATCCCGACAAGCGAAGAGACATTCATTGGAACATTTGCAGATGACACAGTCATTATGTCATCGAGCGAGTCACAGGAGGAAGCATTTGAACGCCTGCAGCGTGCACTGGACAAGATCAGCAAATGGACCAAGGACTGGAAAATGAAACTCAACGAGCTAAAATCAATGCAGGTCACATTTGCACTGCGACGAAATAGTGTCAGCACTCAGACTTTCATAAACGGAATCCAAGTTCCACAAGCTTTGTCAGCTAAATATTTAGGACTGCATCTTGACTCAAGGCTTACGTGGAGGCATCACATTAAAAAAAAAATAGAACAGATTCGAATTAAACAAAGAGAAATGCATTGGCTAATAGGAAGACACTCCAAATTAGACCTACAATGCAAAAAACTGATATACCAGGCAATCGTGAAGCCAATATGGACATATGGCATACAACTGTGGGGATGCAGTAAGCCATCCAATATCGAAAAAATGCAAAGATGTCAAAACCAGTTTTTGAGGATTATCACCGATGCATATCGCTTCGTCACAAATGAAGAGATCCACAAGGACCTTAAAATCAAAAAAGTAAAAGAAGTCATCCGAGAATGCGCCGGGAGGCACGAGTTGAGACTGCACCGTCACCCTAACATAGAAGCGCTGCAGCTATTGGACACAACTCACCAGCAGAGGCGTTTAAAGCGAAAAAAGCCTCACGAATTGGTGTTCTGAATGTGAGAGATTCAGAAGCCCAATTCACAATTTTGGGGACGGAGTGATGATTCCGTAGTGCCCGTACATGATCTGAAGAGCAACGATATCGCTGGTGATGATTTATCGGGAATCGATAAGATGGCACCAAAAAAAAAAAAAAAAATATATATATACACAAACAACTAATAATAATAATTACAAATTATAAAAAACAACAAAGAAGGGAATGTCTTATAAAAGAAAATAGAGAAAGAAAAATAAATATAAACATATGTATATACATAGACAAATATACATAATCATAAAAAACAATAGCAATTTTAATAGCAGATACGTAAAAATATAAAATATAACATAAGGAATGCCTTGCACCTACAGCCAGTTCCAATAAATAAGAACCAACTGCAAATACAAAACATCCCTGTGAGGCCCAAATGGAAGAGAGTAAATCAAAATTCCACTCATAAATCACAATCAATCAAGAAAACAATGATGAATATGATTGATAAATGAATGAATGCCTTTAGTTTGTATTGTACTCATACTTGTACTTTAAGTATATTTGCAATATTAAGCAAAGAATATTTTAATTTAATTTATTTTTTATTCTATATAAAGCTTATTTTTTATTAATTTGACTTATTACTGTTTTTATTACTTTATCTATGTACGTAGTAACAATAGATCAAGTTTTGTGATCATGCAAAAATTTGATCTCTAGATTTTGACTGATTTGAATTGAAGAGTCCGTTTGAAAAACAGCATATGTCCATTTTTTTCGAAATCGACTTTATTGTTGCAAACGATAGTCCTGATCACGGACTACATGCTCACTTTTTATTGGATGTGGAAAAAATCTCTTAGTCCCTAAAAATGAGCGTCAAAAAAAAGCCACTTTAGGAAAAACAACACTTGTCCAAGCATTTTGTTAGAAAAACAACATATGTCCAGGGACATATGTTGTTCTTCCTACAAGATCGGCCTCAAACGATGCATGTATGGACGTCATATGTTTTATAACTTCTTCTAATGGTATAATATTTTTTTTTAAAACTATCGAATGGCACAATTTTATATTTTAAAAAATCGTTTTTTTATATTATTTTTTTTTTTTCACATTTCATACCTATATATATATATATATATATATATACATACATATAGGTATGATTTTGATTGTATGCATATTTACCTCGTTTTTCATAACTTCCACATGCTTCTTTACAAATATATAATAACGTAGATTGGAATTAGTGGGTAATAAAAAGTGATGATTTGTATGGACATAAATGTCACCCTTAGCTTATCCCACTTTTGTAGAAAGGATACCGCGTTATACGCTCGACTGCTACAGCGTTTGGATTGCTTGCAGTCCCCTTTATTATCGGAACACATTGATTATTTGTTTAATATTTCTAGAACAGTGATGAAGAACTTTTTTCTAGCTAAGAGCCAAACCAAGGAAAAAGTTGCAAAATTGGAAAGTTTGGGAGCCGCAACATAATAGTTTTGGATTGTATATTAAAATTTTATATATGTAGATCCTACTCATTTATGAGCTGAAAATTGTGGAGATGTATGAAAATCAATTTTTGAAATTTATGTTTCATACACCCTTATCGGAATACGTATTTATATTATTTCACGTAAACTTTGGTAGACAATGAGAGCCGCGAGTTTTGATGCAAAGAGCCTCATGCGACTCCGGGGCCACAGGTTACCGACCACTGTTCTAGAAAGATCAAGTGGCGGAACTTATTAAGTTTGAATATTGTATTTTTAAATATTAAATGTATGAAATAAAGTATTTTTCAATAATTGCGCAATTTATGGAAAAACGAATTATTGGTTATTTTATTTATTATTATTTTTTACGTGTATTTTTTAACTTTTATTTTTAATCTATTCTTATTATATATTGTATTTTTAAATATAAAATGTATTAAATAGAGTATTTTTCAATAATTGCGAAATTTGTGGAAAAACGACCTATGTCCCACCTGGTTTTTGTTTTTTATTATTTTTTACGTGTATTTTACAACTTTTATTTTTAAACTATTCTTACTGTATATTGTATTTCTAAATATAAAATGTATTAAATAAAGTATTTTTCAATAATTACGGAACATAAATATTTTTTTTTGCTCTCCTGCACAATTCGTATTTTGTGATATGTGCTGTTTTTCAAACAAAGTCTTCAATTCAGAATCGATCACTAATCACGTTGTCATGATCTAGAAAAAATGTGTGTGTATGTGTGTGTGTCAATGTATTTGGGGATTTTTAAAAAACTATTCATCCTATAGAATATAAATTTAGTATCGGTCACTAAAATTCTTTACGATACGACGTAAATTTTTTTCAACTTTTTAAGTTGACCGGAAATGGTACCTTCCATTATGGGTGCCCTCTTTTTTTTAAGTTTTTGAATTCAATTACCTCCCAAACCACAAATTTTTTACACGTAATAGTAATTATAAATTGTATACATCAATATTTTAAAATATGTTTACCTAAACCAGAAGTAGTGCTTTTACTCTAGAAAATCGAGGTTTTGTTATATTTTTCTCAGAAACCCTTCAGTTGATTCAACTGAAATTTAATTCTAGAAGCTTAAGCTTAATACCATGTTATTTATAAAAGTTGATAAGCATCCAGATATGTTTACCAGAATCCAGTGGCCCCCCCCCACCCCTTCATCCCCGGAGGCTTCACCCCCGGCGCCCTCGCCCCCGGAGGCTTCGCTCCCGGCGCCCTCATTTCCAGGGACTTCGAATCCTTTGAATCGAAAAAAATCGGATCATTTATTCGATGACGTCACGGATTTACGAGCGAACCAACCAATGTTACATACAAAGTCTATTTCCAAATTATATATTAGATTAACTTAGAATTGTTAAGGTTTTGATCAGAATTCGTAAACCGGAAGTAGAACTTTTGTCTTGTGTTAGTTTCCCTACATTTGCTCTCAATTTGTATCGAAAACGCTCCTAAAACGTAGTATTTTTTTAATACAATATTTCATTATTTTATTTTGACTATTTAAATTATTTTTATTTTCTTGATATTTAATGTGTATAATGATAATAATAGTGATTTTAAGTAATAAAAAAAAATTGAACAATATCCGACAGCCGGAAGTAGAACTTTTGTCTTGTGCAAGCTTCCATACATTTGCTCTCAATTTGTATCGAAAATGCTGTCTTAGCTATTAGTATGTATTTCATAATGCTGCCGGTATGTATGAATGTGTCTGTTCGGTTTAATATAGAATTTTGTTTTGTGACCTTCTTATATTCTTCAAATACACAGATAGAGTCATGGGTTGGTCACATCCGAATTTTTTCTCATTATAGAACGGTTTTTCCATATCTTTGTCAGACTGATCATCGCCGTTTCCGCCATGTATAATCTTCTGCACATTTCTGATTGACATCCCCCTTCTCTTGAGATCCTACGACATGGTCCAACCTGTGCTTTTGTTTTTGAACTTTTGAACCTGTGCTTTTGTTTAGAATTTTGTTTTGTGACCTTCTTATATTCTTCAAATACACAGATAGAGTCATGGGTTGGTCACATCCGAATTTTTAATAATTTATTTACTGTTTGAATGCACATGATTTTATTGAAGCTTTTTTGCTCGGAGCATGGAGCGGAGCACGGAGCGGAGCACGGAGCGGAGCTGGAGCAAAATATTTATCCCGGAGCGGAGCAGTTACAAAAGCAGTCCGCTCCAATTCACTGGTTGCAATTACCAAATATATCACTGTATGCAGCGAGACGAAAAATAATCAGGAAGCGAGATCTTTGAAATTAGCTTAAGAGGCTAAATAAGGCACCGAATGCGATATCCAAAATTACGCGACATACATACATATGTAGATACGCCATGTACTTAGATCGTATTGGAATAATTCATCTTATTATTAAAAAGTGCAGTTTATACAGGGCATAAACAACAAAGATTGCATTGTGTGCACCAGGCTTTGTTTCCCCCCTTCCTTTAAATTGTCTTGCCAAGTTTTACCAGTAGGAGCTCAGCCTTTCCAAGGACAGCATGTGGCGTCCCGTTTTATCGTTGCCAAACTTGGTGTGTTCATCCTCTTGGGATGAAAAATTTGCGCGTTGTTAAAATTCTGATGTATGTATGCGTTGTTATGTATTGTGTAATTAATATAATTGAGAATTTCATTGTGCAATATTTGATTTTAGCATCCGATTCGGCGATGTCAGCGGATTCGACATGGAGGAATTTGAGCCAACCGTCCAAAGTCTCGATTGCAAAATAATCAGCAGTCTACAAATCTTTACCTCATTGGTAAGTACCTATTATAAATGTATTTTGCTGTGCGAATTCGGTTTTCATTGGTCACGTGTATTTGCGTGCAAGTTTTGATGCGTTAATCGACGGCCATTTTGGAATCGCGCGAGCGGATCATCTATGTATGTAGATGCGTCCATTCGTTGTCTGTTAGCTTAGTCACTATTGTGTATGATTCGAAGTGGCGATTTTACAATTTGTTGATGTTTTTAATGGCTCTAAATAAGAAGCTGATTGTGTGTCGGAAGATGTATAATATGACTCACGTTTCGTGGAATTTCTATCGCGTTCTATTTCTTAAGATGGCCGCGTAGGGTTGCCACGCATATAGCATCCTATTGAAGTAGTATTTCTATGATACAGTTGACCACGAGGTACGTCTTCAATTGCAAAAAACCGCATTTTTGTAGCATTGTTTTGTTCTATGATGGCCAATATGGGCGTTGCAGCTGCGTTTTTGTGCATTTTTTTAGGTTGCAAGGCCCTACGCAGCAGACTACATGCAGTCGAAGTTGCGGTACCATGAGATTTTAAAAACGGTACCACAGTTTTCTAAAAACGATGTCCCTATAAATGTATGCATTGTAATGTGGACACTCTCCTGAATACTCACCCCACACGTATTATTGCTAGCATATGTCTATTTGGGGTCTACGTGACGAGCCAGAATGTTAAATTACAGAAAAGGCGTTAGCACTCAAAGGGTTAAGGTTGGGAGCTACTTTTTTTTGATGTAAATTTTCATGGCGATCGACTTCTAATAAGAGTCTTATAAGAATTTTTGTTGCTTTTTTTGAACTTTTTAAAAATTAAAAACCTTTGAAAATATTCATTTTAAAAGGCAAAATATCGTTAAATCAATTCGTTTGAAAAATTCTCATACTTCTATCGCATAAATATGTCATAAATTTCTTTGAAATGTAATTTCAATTCAATCGAACTGTTATTCTTAATTTCCCACATCCATTGAAAAAATCAATGTTTTTGCTAAATTTTTATTTAGATATTTTTTTCATTTATATTTGATATAGTTCTATGTATTTATGTATAATAACAATCAACTCTGTTAAAGGGCAAAAGACGAATAGTCTCGACAATAACCTAATATTTTTTTAAGCTACAACATCTTTACACTCATTTCACATTTCATTGTTCTCTAACCTCTTCTGTCAAACTCTCGTGTACTAGTTCGTGACTGAATTTCATCACCATATACCGATCACTTTCAAGTACATATTGTTTTCGAAAACTTTTATTTTTATTACCATTGTAATAATTCGTCTGGCGTCATCAATTTATTGAATATATATTGTATAACAGGTTTTGAAACGTTAAGTACAGTAGAACCTCTATTATCCAGACTAATTGGGGATGAAGTTAGTCCATATAATCGAAAAAATCACAATTAACAGGGAAAGACGTGAACATTCAGTATGAATAATTTTTATTTGTCTACATTTACATATATGGAGATAAATATTAAATTATTCTTTATTAAGAAATTCAATTAATGGATTTTTGCTTTAAGTAAGCTGTTCTTTTTGAAGCTGCCAAATCGCAAATAGTTTTCATACAATGATGGACCTGATATTGGCTGTCCAGACGATCCTCTTCGAATGAACCACATAAAAATACGCTCTTCGACTTCTTCATATCCTGATATTTTCATGACCTTACGCTCTAAGCCATCTTCTGACATTAAAGAATCAGTAAAATTCATAACTTTTTCACTTTGTTTTTTAATATCCGAGATCGTTGACGTTCCAACACCATATTTATTTGACAAAAAACGTCGTAAGGCACCGCTTTTTAAAGCATTGATTATATCTAATTTGTATTTTAATGATAATACAACACGTTTTCTTTTCCATATTGGTAATATTAAAAGTAAATATTTAAATCGCGATTAAATTTTCAAGAAACAAACGTCTTTTGAGTATTAAATTTTGGAGACAACTGACTCATTTCTCGGTCTCATTTTTGAATTTTTGTGGTATGCATTTCAATGCAGCAAAATCGTAAAATTTGTGTTTGTATCACTTGAAAAGTTTCTTCGTTTTCTAAAACTTTTATTTCAAACAAATATAACTCTCTGAAATAAACTGATTTACTCAAAATAAAAACTAATCTATGTATTTATAAAATATGTAAAATGGCTATATTTTTTTTTCAGATATGCCCTGCGGCAGGATAAAAATGAAGACAGTTCTACTTTCATTTTATGTATGTATGTTACATTTTTTTTATATGATACACCCTTTAATGGGAAACTCACATTTTAATTATTGCATTGCAGAATATGGAGATATTTCATACTGATGAGCTGGTCGGAATCTATGTACATAGGTGTGAGGAAACCCCGGGGCCTTCGCCCCCGGCGCTTCTGTCGCTCCGGGGCCTTCGGCCCCAGCGCCGCCGACGCCCCCGGCGCCCCCAATGCTTTCGGCACCCCGAGGGGCTTCGCCCCCAGCGCCCCCGATGCCTCCGGCACCCCGGGGGCTTCGCCCCCAGCGCCGCCGACGCCTCGGGCGCCCCCGATGTCTTCAGCGCCCCCGATGCCTTCAGCACCCCGGGGGCAGCGCCCCCGATGCCTTCGGCACCCGGGGCCTGAAAAAACTGGGAAAATGAAAAAAATGAAAAATGAAATCATTGTAATCTACAGCAATGTCCATATAATGCCTCACTTGTAATCGAGCCGGCATTCCACGTATTAAGATGTAAAAAAAAGACGTGTACTAAGAAAATTACCACTTGTCCCTTCAATACTTCTCACAAAATGGAAGAAAAGGAACTACATACATATGTAGATAATAAAAGATGACGAGCTCAACATCAACATAAGACATTAAGACTCTGGATTGTAGAGAGTAGCATTTAAATCCCACATTTCTCCTACAAATGCAATATCGTGCTCTTGCACGTCGGCACCAACTACACTAGATTGTTCGCCAATAGCATATTATTGCTTACTTGTACATTCATATTACTTTGCAGATCTGTCTGACTTTCTGGCAATTCGATATCACTATCAATTACATTCACACTAAATTGATCAATCACCCTATCTGGAATATTTAGATTTATAATATCATTAAATCTAACCGGATATCCTTGCGAAGATACTACAAATGTCTTAAATATATGTTGAGCTCGTCATCTTTTATTGGTTCAGAAATAGTAGCCAATGATGGTATTTGTGTAACTCGCGTTGTCCAATATAAATATTTGGAAAAAATTGAGCTTTCCAAAAAAAGCAATAATTACATTTTTACAACATTATGAGATAACAAAATTAATTATCAAAATTTACAACATTATGAGATAACAAAATGCCGGCTCGATTACAAGTGAGGCATTATATGGACATTGCTGTAGATTACAATGATGTTGGACATTGCTGTAAATACGCCGATGACTGAGAAAATACTCCGGTTTTCTGTTTCTCTCTGTTAAGTGCGATTTGCTAATTTTTTATTAGTGTTTCAACTTCATGTTTATTGTGGGATAGTCCATTACTGTTCCACGCGGCTATTCAAGGCAAACTCATTTTAATGCTCTGTTGATTGGAGTTGTAATAATTCCCATAAGGGTACCTATGTAATGAATGAGGATATCAATCTTTTGTGATTGGTTTATGAGCATGTCTATAAAGTTTTGAGTGGCAAGACTTCCTGTTATTTGTGTATCGTCTTAATTCGTGAGGGCTTTAACAGCATTTTATTATAACTCCAATCAACAGAGCATTAAAATGAGTTTGCCTAGAATAGCCGCGTGGAACAGTAATGGACTATCCCACAATAAACATGAAGTTGAAACACTAATAAAAAATTAGCAAATCGCACTTAACAGAGAGAAACAGAAAATCGGAGTATCTTCTCAGTCATCGGCGTATTTACAGCAATGTCCAACATCATTGTAATCTACAGCAATGTCCATATAATGCCTCACTTGTAATCGAGCCGGCATTCCACGTATTAAGATGTAAAAAAAAGACGTGTCATAAGAAAATTACCACTTGTCCCTTCAATACTTCTCACAAAATGGAAGAAAAGGAACTACATACATATGTAGATAATAAAAGATGACGAGCTCAACATCAACATAAGACATTAAGGGTACCTATGTAATGAATGCGTACTGGTAGTGCATATACCAACAAAGGTATAGAAATATACCAAAGTAGTGCACAATCAAACAAGAATAGAATAGAAATATACCAAAATGGTATATTTCTATACCTTTGTTTGATTGTGATATACATATGTATGTACTATGTAGTCTGGTTTTGTACAATATTATGTAACTAAGGTTTTGTACAATATTAAGTTGTGAGTCTGCAAGATATTTCAAATGTACAATATTAAGTTGTGAGTCTGGTGTGTTTTTTGATAATTTAAAATATGTATTCATAATTACTAGATCATTTTCCAGGCATAACTGAATGAATCTCTTGTCGAAAATAATACTTTGTAAAATTTCCCCGCATGGTAGAAAAATCGGCGGCTAAATTGATACTTGTTGTGGAGTAACCTAACGACAGCGTTATACTTATACTCACAAAAATGTTTAGGACTTTCATTTGTAAATAAAATTTTATTTGTAAAAATAATTGTGTTTTTTTTTCATCGTGATGTTTTTCACACTCATACTTTTGTTAACATTCCTGATACATAAATTAATGGCCAAATATTTTCACTTATCATCGGCAATTGTGTGTGACAGATTTTATTGATAGTTTATAAATAAACAGCTCTTGTTTGTTGAAAATTAGTTTCACAATTTGAAACTAATTGTTGACACTAATCGGTGGAATTAAACCCATTTAATTCGTATATTGGCTATTAGTTTTTTACAAGACTATTCAATGTTTCACTTCGCTTACACTATTCCTACATTCTTCCGATCTTTTTGAAACTTTGCCATTTTTAAGTGATACCTGCATACTATCAATATTCCTTTCTCAAATATTCCCATTGATATATCAACGGACAAAATGTCAGTAACGCTTATTTTCATGAACTTCTATTGTATATTTACGCGCTACTGCGTTATACATACAATAAAAAAAGTAAAATAATTTTAAATACCAATGGCCAATAGGAACCGGTGTGCATAGACGTAGAGTGGAAAATAAATAGTACCATACATAAATAATGAAATCGATATCGACTGGCAGCATTATGAAATACTCATAGCTATGACAGCATTTTCGATACAAATTGAACGCAAATTTATGGAAACTTGCACAATACAAAAGTTCTACTTCCGGTTGTCGCATTTTGTTTAAATTATTTTATTACTTAAAATCACTATCAGTATTATACACAATAAATATCAAAACGATAAAAATAATTTAAATTGTCAAAATAAAATAATGAAATATTGTTTAAACAAAAATACTACTTCCGGTTTACAAATTCTGACCAAAACCTTATCAGCAAAAAATACAAATATAAATTTTCAGCTTGATACGTTCAGGGGTATGGACAGAATATAAAATATTAGATTATAAAATTTATAATTTATATTACATGTAAAAAAAATGCAGTCCGATTCAGAACGCGGTTTATGAGATAATTGAATTGAAAAACTTAAAAAAAAGGACACCTATATGAGGAGGTACCATTTCCGGTCAGCTAAAAAATTTACGTGGTGTCGATAAAAATTTCAGTGACCGATAGTAAGTTTCAGTTCGATAGGACCAACGGTGTTCAAAAAATCGCCAAAATACACACACACACACACACATTTTTTCTAGATCTAGATGAAAACGTGATCAGTAATCGATTCTGAGTTCGAATCGGTCAAAATCTCGAGTTCGAATTTTCGCATGATCACAAAACTTCATCTATTGTTACTACGTACATACATAGAAAAAGTAAAAATGGATGGAATTATATATAATGGTATGTAATTATTTATGGCAGGCTTGGATACGTCCAAATGGACAAAAAGATTTTTGTCCACATGGACGTTAAATTTCTAATATGTTTTTTAAGACGTCTAGGCACTTCTAAATCACAGTTATAAAGTTTTATTTTGTAATATAGATCTATTGTATTTAATAATCTGATATGATAAATATCATATCGCTATTCTATGTGTCTGTAAGATAACGCTCGCCGTACTATAATAGTCGTTTCGGATCGACATATGTACGTCACAGCTAAAACATCATAACTAGTCACCGGAGCCTGAGGGGGCCGTCTATTGTTCAAAGGTTGTAAATGCATTGTTAAAGGTTTGCCGAACAATGGATAGCACTGTAACTATCCTACCTCTAATCATAACAGATCAACAAAAAAACTTCTATATATACTGTTTGCTACAAATTTTTTCCTGTAGGCAAATTAGTCTCCATGCATTTAGCGACATCTATTGAAAATTTATTTAACTAATTAATTAATTAATTTTTCAATTGGTGTTTTATATTGTTTATATGTAGGTAGGTACTTGGTTTGTACAATTTTTTTCATACTAAACAATTAAATATAAATGTATTTAAAAGGTGTTTGAAAAAAATACAACCGTATACGGATCGAACAAGTAACCGACAAATTTTTTAAAAGCTTAATATGCCATAACTAGAGACACGTATTTTAGGCATTTTGCTATTAATGCTAAATTCGTAAAATATGTGAATAGATGCTAAAATAACTAACAAAAGTGAAATTTGTATAAAATTTATAAAATTAATAGACAATTTAGAAGGGTCTTCCTATTCCTTTGTCCATTTAATATGTGAATAAATTGAGGGGATAAAACAAAGCGTGCAGTTTACCATAGACGGTGTTTTTCCTGTCGAAACCAGCAACTGTTTTTGTCTACTACTGTAAACAAAAGAAGACAGTTGGAGCTGTGTATCCAAAAGGCTGCTCAAAAAAGCATCTTAAAACTAGACTCGCACTCAAGACTAAATGAGACAAATCTATTCCTCCAAATATTGAGTAAACTATTCAATCTATCTGTGGCAGGTACAAAATCTAATATTAATTTTAAAGAAACAGTTTTGTTTTTTAGAAACCTGCCATTGTTTAATGTATTAGCAGAGGCTAAATGTTTGGAAAAATATCAGCACTTTTTTTAGACAATTAATAGAGAATATAAAAAGTGAATCACGCCGGATATATTGCTATTATTGATGGCAACAAAAATTAAATATGGAGAGTTTGGTTGTACCATTCTGAAATCTATTTGGTGTCCCGTTAATAGTGTGGATGCTGAAAGGTATTTCAGCAAATACAATATAATTGTTACCGATCGTCGCACGAACCTCAAAAAAGAATCTGTAGAAATATGCTCCATGTTGAGTTTTAATAAATTTTAATTGTTATTATATTTTTGTATTTATACTTCTTGTCTTTGTATTTTTATATTCATGTTTTTTTCATTGTAATTATAATTCCAAAACATTTTTGAATTTTTTTATTGTTGTTTTGTCTTTAAATTGTATATATGTATATTAATTTTATTAAAATTCATTGAAATTTTTTATTATTTAAAATTAAACTCTTCATAAAAATAGATGCTAAAATTGAACATTTTTAATGCCCTAAACGCTAAAATGCAAAATTGACAAAAATAGATGCCCAAAATACGTGTCTCTAGCCATAACCCATGCGATGATATTATCCATTATCGTAAAATAAAGGGAGCGGACATAATTGTACATTGAAAGGTAAACAGTGGATTTATTTTAGGTTGGCTACTTGATTTACACTGCTGCTGGCAATACTCGAGCTGTCAGTGCCAGTTTGACAGCTCGAGCGATATCGCATCATGTCATTAGATAACCAAAATGTTAACGAATCACCTAAAAGAGGTAATTTTTCCGTTTATAATTATTTTGAAGTACAGAAAAACTTTGTATTTCATTTCGACACATATGTGTTATTGTGCTATGAATTTGATGTTGAATTAACTTTTAGTGTTCAATAAATTATATTTTACATATCCCTGTTTACACATTGATGCAGATATAAATAAGTAAAAAAAATCAACAATGACTTGGCTGAGCTCGTTTCTTACACTCAGAGTGATCGATTCACTCAATTTTGATCCATTCTACACTTCACATGTATCCCAATTCAGGTGGATGCTAGTTTAAAATGCTCTTGTAATCCATTGAATCTTAACATCTTCATGGTTTTCTGTCTGATGTACAATAGATGAGCACTAAGAAAATGGTAGTAGTAGATGAATAGCGAAATTAAAGAATATTTGAAACGCTAGAGACTGCATTACCTGGTAAAATGCGTTATTATTTCTATTACATTTTTGTTCAGGTCCAACTTTATCCACCAGTACGTCGAGCTTCGAAGCTCTCGACCCTCACGATCCAAATTTGAGCCGACTGGCAACAACAATGTTTCAAAAAACCGAAGACTATCTATACGGAGAGTTCACATCCACTCAGGTTTGTATGCCGTCATTCACTCTCATCTTATATAGGTTTTTCATTCCAAATTGACCCTTTGACAAATTGACATTGAAAAGGGGTCAATTTTAAATGAAAAAGGGTCAATTTGGAATGAAGAATCTGTATCATGGTATTGTTAAGTGAATGAATATCGATATTATAAGATTATAGTCAATTCAAAAATAATTTATGCTGTTATTGTTATCTATTTTATCGAGTCAATGCAAATCTCAATATGGGAAATGTATTTATCAGGGCTTTAACTTCAAGGAAATGTATATTTGGAGTTTGATAATGTTATTGCATTAATTAGGCGTTACAATTGTTTCAGGATGCCTACAAAAGATTGGAAGAGATGAATCATTTGACACTTTCGAAATACACCGATATTCACAGGATCACTGGAAATATTTCAACAACTGTGAATAGAATGGATAAAATACGTATGTCTCATACATATGTTTCTTTGTTGAAATTTATTTTGAATTATGAAGTATTACAATGTTTAATTTAATTTTTTTGTAATATTCCAGATCAATCGCTTGCCCCTCATATTTATAAAATTGAAGAAATTGAACAAGCCGTGTTGAAATTGGAGAAAATGGCGTATGCAATTGACGCATATTCAAAGAAACTGGAAGCCAAAGCTAAATACTTAACCAAACGTTGATTTGAAACTTTGAATTCTTTAATATGGTTTTAAGGAGTAGATTTATGAATATGTACAATATAAAGCTAGGACTGATTTACTGTTGATTGATTGATTATTTTTATTAGACGGCGTTGGTTGTTTTATCATATAATACATTCCTCGTCAGTTTTATTTTTAAGTAGATTAAATTATGTGGATGTCTTAGCAAGTCAGTTAAGATTATACATATATTGTTTTTGTTTTTAATATATTTTATACATTGCATTTTAATTATTATAAAAATACAAAATAATAGTTATTTTATGTTTTAAGATAAAGTTGTATGTGCTCATTTTTTAAAACATCTATACAACTATTGTAGATTTTGTTAAAAATAAACTTACTACACTCTGATTTAAACATTTTTATTAAAAAAATTGGATTCCTCTTTTGTATTAATTTTCTCAACGATATAATAGTTCAACATTTACAATTTTTTTTGCGTATATTTTTCTTTGTGACAAAAACAGGATGAACTGGTTTCAATAATTGAAGTTCATATTTTCTGTATATAAAGCAACAGTTTTGTAAATCCATTTCATTCGTATTGTTTTGTGATAGATTGGATGTCCGCAAATTACAATACGAGAAATAAAATAAAATCAGTTGTGATTGAGCCGATTCAGTAATTTAAAACAACTTTCTTGAAAATAAACAATAAATACGAACTGTTGGATAAATATACGTTACACATTTGTTCCTGATATAAAATAAAGTAAGGCGGACCTTTCTAAAAATTCGCTCCATGGGATGAACCATTTCTAATAATTTTACCCAAGGCATACCATTCAAAAAACAAAATATACTTGCTTTGAAATCATAAAACTTTTTTTTTCAAAGTACATATGTAGCTTAATGCAGCGATTATTTTACTGGCCACTAAGCTACCCAAAAGAAAAATTAGAAATAAACGTAGCATTCTAAATTCACACTATTCCTAAATTTAGGGGGATAACATTTCTGCTGTGAGGTTACCCAACAAATGATTGACATAATATTGCTACGCAGTGTGGTCAGCCTAGACTATTACCAAATAGCAATTAGATAATATTAATGATAAAAGTTTATGTAAAATATAGTGTAAATGTGCACCTATGTGTAGAGCCCACAAAGACGAAATTCATTATTTAGTTAAAACTAAAAAACCGTTAATGTAAGGCTTAAGTGAAACACATGTGACTAGTGATATACTTGAGATCATGAAATAAGTATGGATATTTATAGTTTGATAAGATGCGATAGTGATTCCAGACATACTGGCAGTGTAAAAATCGAGTAAGTATGTTTTTGTTTATAGTTTATCGATCTCCAAATGGAAGTTCTGCAAGGTTTTTAAAAAAATTATATGATAACAGTGAACGAAGTGTAACAGATGTAAGTAAAAATATGTTAATATTTGGGGATTGGGATAAATTGAATGAATTTTATGCTAAAAAAATATATAATTGGGTTTTAAACAAATTGTGAAAGAAATGACTAGAGTGAATGATAATTCTAAATCCCTGATCGACTTGGTTATAAGTTATAACAAATATGGTTGGTTTAAAATGTGATGTAAACGATGAACCAAAAATAGCAGATCACTCTAATGTTGTTATTTTATTGGAACCAATAGTTGGCAAGGGACGTGTAGAAGCAATAAGTATAATTGAAAAGCAATACTTAGATTTTAATATAATTAATGAAATGCTGAAAGAATGTAAGTGGAATAATGATAGTGGTAATGTAAATGTTTTGTGGAATGAAATGTACAATATTTTAATGGATGTAAGAAATAAGTCATTACAATCCAAGAAATTTATATGTCATAATTCATTAAAACGTTGGTTCACAAAAGTGTTAAATTCCTAAATTTAAAATTCTGTAAATAAAGTTATGAAATTCTTGGAAGTAAGGCTTGGTGTGAATACAAGAAGACTAGGAATGCTGCTGTAGCCATTGTAATACACGCAAAAAAGCAATTGTACGAAATACATAGATAAATTAAATAGTGATCCGACAAGAATGTGGAGAACAATAAAAACCTTGATTTCAAGTAAGATTAAGCCAGGAATGAAATAAATGTATTTTGGGAATTTTTTGAACACTGTTAGTCCTATCGAACTGAAACTTAGTATCGGTTACTGAAATTCTTATCAAGTTAACTTTTTAAGTTGACTGGAAATGGTACCTCCCCCTATAGATGTCGTCTTTTTTTCTACGTTTTTAAATTCAATTATCTCCCAAACCGCTAACTGAATCGGACTGCAATTTTTTCACATGTAATAGAAATAATAATCTTTATAACTTTATATTTTTATCTGAACCGAAAGTAGTACTTTTACTCTTGATAATCGAGGTTTATTATGTTTTTCTCAGAAACGTTTTGGTTTATTGAACTGAAATTTCAAATCTAGAAGTTTAAGCGTAATAAAAAGTTCAACTGCAAGTCGCAGTTTACTCTTGTTCGATTTTTCTTCCACTATTTTTTTCGACCCCTTAAACATGCTTGTTCTTCAAGAAAAAATTCAAGTATAATTCTTGTATCAATGTGATGAAAATAAAAAAAAGTGGGATTTTTTCCTCTTAGAAAGGTCAAAAATGTTGTCGCCTGGATTCTGTCCACACCCCTGAACGTATCAAGCTGAAAATTTATATTTATATTCTTTATGTACTAACTTAGAGCTGCTAAGGTTTTGGTCAGAATTCGTAAACCGAAGTAGTGTTTTTTTTTTAAAACAATATTTCATTATTTTATTTTGACCATTTCAATTATTTTAATCTTCTTGATATTTATTGTGTATAATACTGATAGTGATTTTAAGTAATAAAAATAATTTAAACAAAATCCGACAGCCGGAAGTAGAACTTTTGTCTTGTGCAAGTTTTCATACATTTGCGTTCAATTTGTATCGAAAATGCTGTCATAGCTATTAGTATTTCCTAATGCTGCCGCTCGATATCGATTTCATTATTTATGTATGGTGCTATTTATTCTCCACTCTACGTCTATGCATACCGGTTCCTATTGGCCATTAGTATTTAAAATTATTTTACTTTTTTTATTGTATGTTTAACGCAGTAGCACATAAATCTATCTTTTGTCTTGTACAAGTTTCCATACATTTGCGCTCAATTTGTATCGAAATTTCATAATGCTGCCGGTATGTGTGAATGCGTCTGTACGGTTCAATATAGAATTTTGTTTTGTGACATTCTTATATTCCTCAAATACATAGATAAAGTCATGGGTTGGTCACACCCGAATTTTTTCTCATTATAGAACGGTTTTTCCATATCTTTGTCAGATTGATCATCGCCGTTTCCGCCATGTATAATCTTCTGCACATTTCTGATTGACATCCCCCTTCTCTTGAGATCCTACGACATGGTCCAACCTGTGCTTTTGTTTTTGAACTTTTGAACCTGTGCTTTTGTTTAGAATTTTGATTTGTGACCTTCTTATATTCTTCAAATACACAGATAGAGTCATGGGTTGGTCACATCCGAATTTTTAATAATTTATTTACTGTTTGAATGCACATGATTTTATTGAAGCTTTTTTGCTCGGAGCATGGAGCGGAGCACGGAGCGGAGCTGGAGCAAAACATTTATCCCGGAGCGGAGCAGTTACAAAAGCAGTCCGCTCCAATTCACTGGTTGCAATTACCAAATATATCACTGTATGCAGCGAGACGAAAAATAATCAGGAAACGAGATCTTTGAAATTAGCTTAAGAGGCTAAATAAGGCACCGAATGCGATATCCAAAATTACGCGACATACATACATATGTACAGTGGCGGACTGGGACTGAAATCAGTGCATTCCAGGAGTCAAAGGGGGCCCACCCAGGGTTGAAAAAATTTGTCCCCCCCCCCATATAACAAAATTTTCTTCTTTCCATCACGTTAAAAATCAAGGGCAAAAAATAAATATAATTTTCATAAATGGGAATAAACAAATTTAGGTACAAGAAAAATTACAAAAGCAAAATAGATCCATAAATTACATTGTATATTTCGTTTTAATCCTTGTCCTAGGTAAATAGAATGCATCATAAAAGAATGCGGCATAAAAGTGGCTTTTAATTTCGGTAGAAAACAATCAGGGACGTCATTTTTGGGGGGGGGGGCATGCAAAGATTGATCAAATTGAATTTTTTTTCAAAAAAACTTTTTTAAATCGGAATAAAGATGGAAAATATAAAATATGAAAAAAAATAAGCTTATTTTTGAAAAAATTATTATGTAAAAAGCCAAAAAAGCGCCGCAGGCGAAAATTTTTTTCCAAAAATCTTCACATGGTTATTAACACTTTGTGATCGGGTCACGAGAATTCTCGTGTTTGAGTACCCAACGCTTGATGGCGGGTCGCGAGAATTCTCGTGTTCACGTAGTCTGCTCTTGGACTGCGGATTACGAGAAAACTCGTGTTCTTAAAATATTTTTAATCAACGGCATCTCTATAACTGGATACATACTTCATATACAAATGATAAAATCGGAACCTGTGTTATATATTTTGTCTCGTGGAACCATTTAAACTCGTAACATGTGTTTGAAATTTGTCACACCCATTTTTTTCAATCTTTCGCTTGTTTCTTCCTATTTCACCCTAGATGTAGGTTTCCGTAAGACGCTGACCTTTTCGGTTCTTTTAGTCGCTTTCGTGAATTTGAATTTGAATTAATCCGTAAAAATGGCTTCTCGTGCTGATGATCAGGATCAAATATTTGCCGATAATAATGCACCAACACCAGCACCAACGAAGCGTGCAACGACAAAGGACCATCCCCTAGGATTATCTATGGATTTACGAAGTCATAAATTACGACCCATAATGACAAGCGGCACAAAAAAATATCCATGTGTACTGCACAAAAGAACAGCAGTGAAACCCGATACTTTTGCGAGTTCTGTAACGTTCCACTTCATAAAGGTACCTGCTTTGATAGATGTCATACACGCGTAAACTATTAATTACCATTTGTAAATATTGTATAAAACTATTATTTATGTTATAAGCCATTTTTTAATTAAAACTTTAAAACTAAAAACAATATGTATTTATAAGTGAAAGTAAAACTTTTTTGTGTTGTGGTGTTCATAAATAGAATCTGCAGATACTGGCGAGTACAAATCAAAAATTTTATTGAAATACAATGAGAACTTCGAGAGTTATACGAATTTTAGCGAGTATTGAGAGTAAACCGCAATATCGCGAAAACACGCCCGCTTTCGCCTTTCAGGCGGCCGCGCGACCTACCCGCTTACAAAGTGTAATCGACCATCAAAATGTATCACTATATCAAAAAATATACGAACTTTCGGAAAAATAAACGATACACATCCGTTTTTGAGACAAAATAAAGTAAAGTAAACCTTTCTAACGATTCGCTCCATGGGATGAACAATTTCTAAGAATGTTACCCAAGGCATACCACTTAAAAACCAAAATATACTTGCTTCAAAATAATAAAATTTTTTCAAAGCACATAGCAGCGATTATTTTATTAGTTACCCAAAAGTAACATCCATAAGAAATAAACGCAGCATTCATAGTATCTCATTAATCATTAAATTCATAATATCTCATTAATCATTAAATTCATAATATCTCATTAATCATTAAATTCATAATATTTTCTAAATTCACACTATTCCTTAATTTAGGGGGGCGAGTGCCCCCTAAATTAAGTGAAAACAAAAAATGCATAATATTTTCAATTAATGTTAATCGAAAATTAGGATTTTGGGGAGGGGGCCCCTATCCTATGTTTCTATATACATGGATTTGTCAAGATTAGGAATAGATTTTATATTCGGAAACTGTTTAAAATTGTAAATTTAAATCTTACTATGTCGTCGAAGTATAATCAAATGTTATTTTGAAAGTATGTATGAAGTAAATTTTAATCGCTGGTTGATGATGAATCGTCCTATCAAAATTGTTTTAAACAATTCAGTTTATATTATTGACGGAAATTTGTTCATTCCCATTTTTATTTCAGTAGGTGGTTGTTACATAGGTATTGGTATATGCATAATCTTGAGGTTGGAAATGGGCCCGGTAAAAGGGGCCACGCAAATGTTGAAACTTACATTTCGAGCCTAATAAAAAAAGTTAACCGATCCTTGGGATGTTAAAGCAGGTATTAGTTGTTTGTGTATATCGTAAGAAATTTGTTTTGTTGAAATACCCAAACTCTAGGTCCCAAAGTGCAATATCCTATAAATTTTTATACACGTGAAATAGTTAAAAAGTTATTTAATTTTACTGAGGGCCCATATTTTCTAACGGATAGTGGGGCCCACATGCCATCGGGCATGTACGCTTGTATGGCCAGTCCGCCACTGAACATATGTAGATCCCAGCCAATAGAATATCATTAATTTAAAGCCCAGACCCAGAGGGTGCCGCGTATTGTTCAAATGTTGTAAATGCATTGTTAAAGGTTTGCCGAACCTTTTTTACAAAGGATTTATAACAACGGAACAATGAGCGGCACCTTGGCTATCCTACCTCTAATCATTATCTAGTAATTTTTTTTCTCTCAATAGCATGGCGTTTTGCAAAACAATGACTGAAGAAACTTACCGAGCAAACAAATGTATGCATTTCGAGTAACAGATGAAACATATAAACACTACGCGACGAGCCAGAATGTTATATTACAGAAAACACAAATATCGGAAGGCAAAGATCGAAAATCGAAAGATCTTAAGTCGAAAGATCAAAAAAAAAGGGTGCATGGTAAACGGTACATACTCACTTACATACTCACTTAATTTGCGCGAGCACGGTACAACAGGAACAAGAGGAACAGGCTTTTCCTCCCGTATTCTGCGCGCGCACATTAATACGGGAGGAAAAGCCTGTTCCTCTTGTTCCTGTTGTATCCTGCTCGCGCAAATTAAAGATCGGATTTTCGATCTTTGCCTTCCGATATTTGCGTTTTCTGTAATTTAACATTCCGGCTCGTCGCGGAGACCGGAAACATATATCAGATCTCGCTTTTCGACATAAGAAAGAAAGGGACCAAACATTTTTGCGTTGACTTGTATGCATTGCATTTTGATGACTCACTGTCTGGAGCAACTCCTGCGTCTACACGTTTAATATTCATACGCTATACACATTCATTATTACGCAATTGAAATTTCATAAATTTCGTCATTAAAAAATGGTTGGAGTCGCTCATTTTACATGACTCCGACTCCAATTCCGACTCCGGCCAAAACAGCGCGACTCCACGACTCCGACTCCGACTCCACAGCCCTGATAATAACTAAAGAAATTAGACATAACAAAAACAAAACATATATGTACTCAAACAACTAATAATAATAATAATTGCAAATTATAAAAAACAACAAAGAAGGGAATGTCTTATAAAAGAAAATAGAGAAAGAAAAATAAATATAAACATATGTATATACACAGACAAATATACATAATCATAAAAAACAATAGTAATTTAATAGCAGATACGTAAAAATATAAAATATAACATAAGGAATGCCTTGCACCTACAGCCAGTTCCAATAAATAAGAACCAACTGCAAATACAAAACATCCCTGTGAGGCCCAAATGGAAGAGAGTAAATCAAAATTCCACTCATAAATCACAATCAATCAAGAAAACAATGATGAATATGATTGATAAATGAATGAATGCCTTTAGTTTGTATTGTACTCATACTTGTACTTTAAGTATATTTGCAATATTAAGCAAAGAATATTTTAATTTAATTTATTTTTTATTCTATATAAAGCTTATTTTTTATTAATTTGACTTATTACTGTTTTTATTACTTTATCTATGTACGTAGTAACAATAGATCAAGTTTTGTGATCATGCAAAAATTTGATCTCTAGATTTTGACTGATTTGAATTGAAGAGTCCGTTTGAAAAACAGCATATGTCCATTTTTTTCGAAATCGACTTTATTGTTGCAAACGATAGTCCTGATCACGGACTACATGCTCACTTTTTATTGGATGTGGAAAAAATCTCTTAGTCCCTAAAAATGAGCGTCAAAAAAAAGCCACTTTAGGAAAAACAACACTTGTCCAAGCATTTTGTTAGAAAAACAACATATGTCCAGGGACATATGTTGTTCTTCCTACAAGATCGGCCTCAAACGATGCATGTATGGACGTCATATGTTTTATAACTTCTTCTAATGGTATAATATTTTTTTTTAAAACTATCGAATGGCACAATTTTATATTTTAAAAAATCGTTTTTTTATATTATTTTTTTTTTTCACATTTCATACCTATATATATATATATATATACATACATATAGGTATGATTTTGATTGTATGCATATTTACCTCGTTTTTCATAACTTCCACATGCTTCTTTACAAATATATAATAACGTAGATTGGAATTAGTGGGTAATAAAAAGTGATGATTTGTATGGACATAAATGTCACCCTTAGCTTATCCCACTTTTGTAGAAAGGATACCGCGTTATACGCTCGACTGCTACAGCGTTTGGATTGCTTGCAGTCCCCTTTATTATCGGAACACATTGATTATTTGTTTAATATTTCTAGAACAGTGATGAAGAACTTTTTTCTAGCTAAGAGCCAAACCAAGGAAAAAGTTGCAAAATTGGAAAGTTTGGGAGCCGCAACATAATAGTTTTGGATTGTATATTAAAATTTTATATATGTAGATCCTACTCATTTATGAGCTGAAAATTGTGGAGATGTATGAAAATCAATTTTTGAAATTTATGTTTCATACACCCTTATCGGAATACGTATTTATATTATTTCACGTAAACTTTGGTAGACAATGAGAGCCGCGAGTTTTGATGCAAAGAGCCTCATGCGACTCCGGGGCCACAGGTTACCGACCACTGTTCTAGAAAGATCAAGTGGCGGAACTTATTAAGTTTGAATATTGTATTTTTAAATATTAAATGTATGAAATAAAGTATTTTTCAATAATTGCGCAATTTATGGAAAAACGAATTATTGGTTATTTTATTTATTATTATTTTTTACGTGTATTTTTTAACTTTTATTTTTAATCTATTCTTATTATATATTGTATTTTTAAATATAAAATGTATTAAATAGAGTATTTTTCAATAATTGCGAAATTTGTGGAAAAACGACCTATGTCCCACCTGGTTTTTGTTTTTTATTATTTTTTACGTGTATTTTACAACTTTTATTTTTAAACTATTCTTACTGTATATTGTATTTCTAAATATAAAATGTATTAAATAAAGTATTTTTCAATAATTACGGAACATAAATATTTTTTTTTGCTCTCCTGCACAATTCGTATTTTGTGATATGTGCTGTTTTTCAAACAAAGTCTTCAATTCAGAATCGATCACTAATCACGTTGTCATGATCTAGAAAAAATGTGTGTGTATGTGTGTGTGTCAATGTATTTGGGGATTTTTAAAAAACTATTCATCCTATAGAATATAAATTTAGTATCGGTCACTAAAATTCTTTACGATACGACGTAAATTTTTTTCAACTTTTTAAGTTGACCGGAAATGGTACCTTCCATTATGGGTGCCCTCTTTTTTTTAAGTTTTTGAATTCAATTACCTCCCAAACCACAAATTTTTTACACGTAATAGTAATTATAAATTGTATACATCAATATTTTAAAATATGTTTACCTAAACCAGAAGTAGTGCTTTTACTCTAGAAAATCGAGGTTTTGTTATATTTTTCTCAGAAACCCTTCAGTTGATTCAACTGAAATTTAATTCTAGAAGCTTAAGCTTAATACCATGTTATTTATAAAAGTTGATAAGCATCCAGATATGTTTACCAGAATCCAGTGGCCCCCCCCCACCCCTTCATCCCCGGAGGCTTCACCCCCGGCGCCCTCGCCCCCGGAGGCTTCGCTCCCGGCGCCCTCATTTCCAGGGACTTCGAATCCTTTGAATCGAAAAAAATCGGATCATTTATTCGATGACGTCACGGATTTACGAGCGAACCAACCAATGTTACATACAAAGTCTATTTCCAAATTATATATTAGATTAACTTAGAATTGTTAAGGTTTTGATCAGAATTCGTAAACCGGAAGTAGAACTTTTGTCTTGTGTTAGTTTCCCTACATTTGCTCTCAATTTGTATCGAAAACGCTCCTAAAACGTAGTATTTTTTTAATACAATATTTCATTATTTTATTTTGACTATTTAAATTATTTTTATTTTCTTGATATTTAATGTGTATAATGATAATAATAGTGATTTTAAGTAATAAAAAAAAATTGAACAATATCCGACAGCCGGAAGTAGAACTTTTGTCTTGTGCAAGCTTCCATACATTTGCTCTCAATTTGTATCGAAAATGCTGTCTTAGCTATTAGTATGTATTTCATAATGCTGCCGGTATGTATGAATGTGTCTGTTCGGTTTAATATAGAATTTTGTTTTGTGACCTTCTTATATTCTTCAAATACACAGATAGAGTCATGGGTTGGTCACATCCGAATTTTTTCTCATTATAGAACGGTTTTTCCATATCTTTGTCAGACTGATCATCGCCGTTTCCGCCATGTATAATCTTCTGCACATTTCTGATTGACATCCCCCTTCTCTTGAGATCCTACGACATGGTCCAACCTGTGCTTTTGTTTTTGAACTTTTGAACCTGTGCTTTTGTTTAGAATTTTGTTTTGTGACCTTCTTATATTCTTCAAATACACAGATAGAGTCATGGGTTGGTCACATCCGAATTTTTAATAATTTATTTACTGTTTGAATGCACATGATTTTATTGAAGCTTTTTTGCTCGGAGCATGGAGCGGAGCACGGAGCGGAGCACGGAGCGGAGCTGGAGCAAAATATTTATCCCGGAGCGGAGCAGTTACAAAAGCAGTCCGCTCCAATTCACTGGTTGCAATTACCAAATATATCACTGTATGCAGCGAGACGAAAAATAATCAGGAAGCGAGATCTTTGAAATTAGCTTAAGAGGCTAAATAAGGCACCGAATGCGATATCCAAAATTACGCGACATACATACATATGTAGATACGCCATGTACTTAGATCGTATTGGAATAATTCATCTTATTATTAAAAAGTGCAGTTTATACAGGGCATAAACAACAAAGATTGCATTGTGTGCACCAGGCTTTGTTTCCCCCCTTCCTTTAAATTGTCTTGCCAAGTTTTACCAGTAGGAGCTCAGCCTTTCCAAGGACAGCATGTGGCGTCCCGTTTTATCGTTGCCAAACTTGGTGTGTTCATCCTCTTGGGATGAAAAATTTGCGCGTTGTTAAAATTCTGATGTATGTATGCGTTGTTATGTATTGTGTAATTAATATAATTGAGAATTTCATTGTGCAATATTTGATTTTAGCATCCGATTCGGCGATGTCAGCGGATTCGACATGGAGGAATTTGAGCCAACCGTCCAAAGTCTCGATTGCAAAATAATCAGCAGTCTACAAATCTTTACCTCATTGGTAAGTACCTATTATAAATGTATTTTGCTGTGCGAATTCGGTTTTCATTGGTCACGTGTATTTGCGTGCAAGTTTTGATGCGTTAATCGACGGCCATTTTGGAATCGCGCGAGCGGATCATCTATGTATGTAGATGCGTCCATTCGTTGTCTGTTAGCTTAGTCACTATTGTGTATGATTCGAAGTGGCGATTTTACAATTTGTTGATGTTTTTAATGGCTCTAAATAAGAAGCTGATTGTGTGTCGGAAGATGTATAATATGACTCACGTTTCGTGGAATTTCTATCGCGTTCTATTTCTTAAGATGGCCGCGTAGGGTTGCCACGCATATAGCATCCTATTGAAGTAGTATTTCTATGATACAGTTGACCACGAGGTACGTCTTCAATTGCAAAAAACCGCATTTTTGTAGCATTGTTTTGTTCTATGATGGCCAATATGGGCGTTGCAGCTGCGTTTTTGTGCATTTTTTTAGGTTGCAAGGCCCTACGCAGCAGACTACATGCAGTCGAAGTTGCGGTACCATGAGATTTTAAAAACGGTACCACAGTTTTCTAAAAACGATGTCCCTATAAATGTATGCATTGTAATGTGGACACTCTCCTGAATACTCACCCCACACGTATTATTGCTAGCATATGTCTATTTGGGGTCTACGTGACGAGCCAGAATGTTAAATTACAGAAAAGGCGTTAGCACTCAAAGGGTTAAGGTTGGGAGCTACTTTTTTTTGATGTAAATTTTCATGGCGATCGACTTCTAATAAGAGTCTTATAAGAATTTTTGTTGCTTTTTTTGAACTTTTTAAAAATTAAAAACCTTTGAAAATATTCATTTTAAAAGGCAAAATATCGTTAAATCAATTCGTTTGAAAAATTCTCATACTTCTATCGCATAAATATGTCATAAATTTCTTTGAAATGTAATTTCAATTCAATCGAACTGTTATTCTTAATTTCCCACATCCATTGAAAAAATCAATGTTTTTGCTAAATTTTTATTTAGATATTTTTTTCATTTATATTTGATATAGTTCTATGTATTTATGTATAATAACAATCAACTCTGTTAAAGGGCAAAAGACGAATAGTCTCGACAATAACCTAATATTTTTTTAAGCTACAACATCTTTACACTCATTTCACATTTCATTGTTCTCTAACCTCTTCTGTCAAACTCTCGTGTACTAGTTCGTGACTGAATTTCATCACCATATACCGATCACTTTCAAGTACATATTGTTTTCGAAAACTTTTATTTTTATTACCATTGTAATAATTCGTCTGGCGTCATCAATTTATTGAATATATATTGTATAACAGGTTTTGAAACGTTAAGTACAGTAGAACCTCTATTATCCAGACTAATTGGGGATGAAGTTAGTCCATATAATCGAAAAAATCACAATTAACAGGGAAAGACGTGAACATTCAGTATGAATAATTTTTATTTGTCTACATTTACATATATGGAGATAAATATTAAATTATTCTTTATTAAGAAATTCAATTAATGGATTTTTGCTTTAAGTAAGCTGTTCTTTTTGAAGCTGCCAAATCGCAAATAGTTTTCATACAATGATGGACCTGATATTGGCTGTCCAGACGATCCTCTTCGAATGAACCACATAAAAATACGCTCTTCGACTTCTTCATATCCTGATATTTTCATGACCTTACGCTCTAAGCCATCTTCTGACATTAAAGAATCAGTAAAATTCATAACTTTTTCACTTTGTTTTTTAATATCCGAGATCGTTGACGTTCCAACACCATATTTATTTGACAAAAAACGTCGTAAGGCACCGCTTTTTAAAGCATTGATTATATCTAATTTGTATTTTAATGATAATACAACACGTTTTCTTTTCCATATTGGTAATATTAAAAGTAAATATTTAAATCGCGATTAAATTTTCAAGAAACAAACGTCTTTTGAGTATTAAATTTTGGAGACAACTGACTCATTTCTCGGTCTCATTTTTGAATTTTTGTGGTATGCATTTCAATGCAGCAAAATCGTAAAATTTGTGTTTGTATTCAACAATCCGGATAATTGAGGTTCTACTGTTCATATCTTCTTTTAATTTAAAGTTCTCTTTTTTGTTTTTTAAATTTGAAATAAGATTTAATTGAAAAAAAAAGGTATTAAAACGTTCTTAAACTTTGATTACTTATATTTCACATATGCATATGTATGTATAATTAATTATACATACATATGCATATATGTATGTAAGAATTACCCCATCTATGTACATATGTATAGGATCGAAATACTAGCATCACTTGAAAAGTTTCTTCGTTTTCTAAAACTTTTATTTCAAACAAATATAACTCTCTGAAATAAACTGATTTACTCAAAATAAAAACTAATCTATGTATTTATAAAATATGTAAAATGGCTATATTTTTTTTTCAGATATGCCCTGCGGCAGGATAAAAATGAAGACAGTTCTACTTTCATTTTATGTATGTATGTTACATTTTTTTTATATGATACACCCTTTAATGGGAAACTCACATTTTAATTATTGCATTGCAGAATATGGAGATATTTCATACTGATGAGCTGGTCGGAATCTATGTACATAGGTGTGAGGAAACTACAAAATAGGTGTGAGTTAAGCAAACTCAGCGTTTTCACAGCGCTGGCTGTCACCTTCATCATCAAAGTGATCGTCAAGAGGAACTGCCACTGTAGATTTAACCCTTTCATTGAATACAACGTCTTTTCCGACCAATATCTTCTTCATAGTTGGATCGTAGTCGGTAATTTTTCGACTCTCCTTGGTATCTAACCATTATAAATTTCTCTCCTTTTGGATAAAACTTCTATCAGAACTGTTCGGGAATATGAAGATATCTTCAGAAAGCTCTCCTTTCTGACGGTTTTGTCCCATGGGGTATTAATAGAACGTCGGTATTTTTGCTAGCCTCTGGATTGAAGGCAGTAGCATTTAAATCCCATGTTTCTTGCCGTCGGCACCAACTACAGTAGATTGTTCACCAATGAAATATTTTTTCTGATCAACGGCAATTCTAACCAGGCAAGTTTTAACGTGACAATCTACTTCTTTTTCTTCCATTTTGTGAGTAGTATCGAAAAGACAAGTGGTCATTTTGTTATTATATGTCTTTATATCTTGCGAAATGCCATTCAACTCAGCTCGATTAAATGTGAGACACTATAAGGACATTGCTGAAGATTACAAGCAATACAACGACACGATGTGAACGTCTAACTGATGGAACTCTTCCGATGGAGTATTTGTTTGAAAACTAATAGTAACTAATTATGTTGCGATGATATCTGTACTGCTAGCATTGTCTCTGAGCTATGTGGAACCCACAGACGAACTTTGAAACGCTGTCTCCTCTAAAAATATATCAAAAGAACAAAATCATAATTATGATATCATAATAAATATTTCTAATTATCATTTTGTAACAATTAGGATGCACTCACCTACATTCTATGTATAAATAGATATACATATATGTATGTACATATTATGGTTGAGATTTGACAATTTAAAATAATTTCAAATATTTTTAATACAGTTATATCTAAGCTATGTTTTGTAAACACCTAGTTGATTAACAATTCAGCCAGTCTCTGCTTCCTGGTTTGAAGTAAGCAATTTAGTATTCAAAAAGCTCTGCCTTCTGTCGGTTTTTTATTATGGGGTATAAATAGGACTTCACTATTTCTGCTGGCCTCTGGATTGTAGAGAGTAGCATTTAAATCCCGTGTTTCTCCTACGAATGCAATATCGTGCTCTTGCACGTCGGCACCAACAACAGTAGATTGTTCGCCAATAGCATATTTATGCCGATCGGTATAATTTTAATGGAATCTACAACTTTGTATTTATTTATTTATTTATTTATTTTATTAATTGAAAAATCATCAGACAGGATGTACAGAGATAGGTATAAAAAAAACAAAAAGTAAATAAATAATATATGTAACATCCGAGTCCAATAATAGATTTTTACAAAAATGAAAAAGATAAATATAAGGAAAACAAATTAAAAAGTAAAGAATAAAGGCATGACAAAATATGTAGTACATTGCATAATTAAACTATAGTATTAAAATATTTGGAAAAGGTTATAAGATAGAATATAAGAAGAAATTGAAATTTACAAATATAAAAAACAAATGAAAAAGGTAAATACAAAATAAACAAATGAAAAGGAAAAGAATGAAAGCTATAATATGATTAAATAGCACATTACATAACTAAACTAAAGTATAAAAATAATGGAAATATTGGAAAAATAGAATAGAAGAAAAAATGAATCAATCGGTCAAGATTATTGTATCATAATAACTTGATGAAATCTAAACTTGGCGATACATATTCAGCAAGTTCATATTCTATTTGTTTCCTTTTGTCTGGGTTAATGTTTAATTCATTACAAAGGTGATGACTTTCATGAAGAGTTGGTCAATTTCGATCTTCTCTTTTTTGATCCAGAACTAGAACTAGCGGGAAGAGGTACTCGGCCTAATCCGAGTGTCTCCATTGTTACCTTCGAATACACTTTTGGCGATGGATAATTTCCGAGAGCACTTAACCGTGCAGTGTACGTTACAATATCAAAAATATTTCTGATTATACGTTTTGTAACAATTACGATGCAATCGCCTCTATCTTATGTATACATATATCGATATGTATATATTACGGTTGGGGTTTGAAATTGTAATTTCTTATAATTTCAATTATTTTTGATACACTTCTGTTTCTACGCTTTGTTTTGTAAACAATTCCACCAGTATCTGCTTCTTGGTTTGGAATGTGCAATTAAGGGTTCTCAGTTTTTCACGTTTTTAAAATCAATAGGATCTTGACAATTTTATAATATAGGGGTGACTGACGCTTGCTTGCCTTTTTCCTCGAGAGCTAATGAAATAAAACCTTTTCTTGTTCTTAGTTCATTATCTTGTATTGCTGGTATTGCATATTTGCAGATAGAAACTCACCCGCTAAATATGCACAAACATATTATACTAGTGTTGTGCCCGTTGATTTTTCTATGGGTTATTTCGAAGAGGAGGGAAGGACAATTTAATAATATTGGGGTGACTGACGCTTGGATGCCTTTTTCCTCGTGAGATAGTGAAATAAAACCTTTTCTTGTCGAAAATAAAATTCATGTGTCGGAGGTACTGAACAAGAAGATGACGTTATGAAGTACCATAGTTTCCCCTTTTTTCTTGTCGGAAAGCTTTGCTTTCTGCTGGTTTTGTCCCATGGGGTATAAATAGAACGTCACTATTTTTGCTAGCCTCTGGATTGTAGAGAGTAGCATTTAAATCCCACATTTCTCCTACAAATGCAATATCGTGCTCTTGCACGTCGGCACCAACTACACTAGATTGTTCGCCAATAGCATATTATTGCTTACTAGTACATTCATATTACTTTGCAGATCTGTCTGACTTTCTGGCAATTCGATATCACTATCAATTACATTCACACTAAATTGATCAATCACCCTATCTGGAATATTTAGATTTATATCATTAAATCTAACCGGATATCCTTGCGAAGATACTTCAAATGTCTTACATATATGTTGAGCTCGTCATCTTTTATTGGTTCAGAAATAGTAGCCAATGATGGAATTTGTGTAACTCGCGTTGTCCAATATAAATATTTGGAAAAAATTGAGCTTTCCAAAAAAAGCAATAATTACATTTTTACAACATTATGAGATAACAAAATTTTCCTTGGTTGTTTATTATCTACATATGTAGTTTCTTTTCTTCCATTTTGTGAGAAGTATTGAAGGGACAAGTGGTAATTTTCTTATGACACGTCTTTTTTTTACATCTTAATACGTGGAATGCCGGCTCGATGACAAGTGAGGTATTGTATGGACATTGCTGCAGATTGCTGTTGGACACTGCTGTAAATACGCCGATGACGGAGAAGATACTCCGGTTTTCCGTTTTCTCTCTGTTAAGTGCGTTTTGCTAATTTTTTATTAGTGTTTCAACTTCATGCTTATTGTGGGATAGTCCGTTACTGTTCCACGCGGCTATTCAAGGCAAACTCATTTTAATGCTCTGTTGATTGGAGTTGTAATAATTCCCATAAGGGTACCTATGTAATGAATGAGGATATCAATCTTTTGTAATTGGTTTATGAGCATGTCTATAAAGTTTTGAGTGGCAAGACTTCTTGTTATTTGTGTATCGTCTTAATTCGTGAGGGCTTTAACAGCATATGTCCGTGATTTGGGGTATGTTTGGTCTCTTGGTGGATTTGTTGTTCTGTCATGTGGTTTACTTATTGTAATTGCAGGAGATATATCCTAAGTTCATTATCTTGTATTGCTGGTATTGCATATTTGCAGGTAGAAACTCACCCGCTAAATATGCACAAACATATTATACTAGTGTTGTGCCCGTTGATTTTTCTATGGGTTATTTCGAAGAGGAGGGAAGGACAATTTAATAATATTGGGGTGACTGACGCTTGGATGCCTTTTTCCTCGTGAGATAGTGAAATAAAACCTTTTCTTGTCGAAAATAAAATTCATGTGTCCAGGGCACTCCAACTCTCTGCGCCTGCTGACTGAAATAAGTTCCATAGTTTCGGCCTTTTTCTTGTCGGAAAGCTCTGCTTTCTGTCGGTTTTGTCCCATGCGGTATAAATAGGACGTCACTATTTTTGCTAGCCT
Organism: Arctopsyche grandis; assembly: GCF_051622035.1. NCBI lineage: Eukaryota > Metazoa > Arthropoda > Insecta > Trichoptera > Hydropsychidae > Arctopsyche > Arctopsyche grandis. Next base: position 22,730,843 of record NC_135356.1, read on the forward strand.
CTGGATTGTAGAGAGTAGCATTTAAATCCCACATTTCTCCTACAAATGCAATATCGTGCTCTTGCACGTCGGCACCAACTACACTAGATTGTTCGCCAATAGCATATTATTGCTTACTAGTACATTCATATTACTTTGCAGATCTGTCTGACTTTCTGGCAATTCGATATCACTATCAATTACATTCACACTAAATTGATCAATCACCCTATCTGGAATATTTAGATTTATATCATTAAATCTAACCGGATATCCTTGCGAAGATACTTCAAATGTCTTACATATATGTTGAGCTCGTCATCTTTTATTGGTTCAGAAATAGTAGCCAATGATGGAATTTGTGTAACTCGCGTTGTCCAATATAAATATTTGGAAAAAATTGAGCTTTCCAAAAAAAGCAATAATTACATTTTTACAACATTATGAGATAACAAAATTTTCCTTGGTTGTTTATTATCTACATATGTAGTTTCTTTTCTTCCATTTTGTGAGAAGTATTGAAGGGACAAGTGGTAATTTTCTTATGACACGTCTTTTTTTTACATCTTAATACGTGGAATGCCAGCTCGATGACAAGTGAGGTATTGTATGGACATTGCTGCAGGTTGCTGTTGGACACTGCTGTAAATACGCCGATGACGGAGAAGATACTCCGGTTTTCCGTTTTCTCTCTGTTAAGTGCGTTTTGCTAATTTTTTATTAGTGTTTCAACTTCATGCTTATTGTGGGATAGTCCGTTACTGTTCCACGCGGCTATTCAAGGCAAACTCATTTTAATGCTCTGTTGATTGGAGTTGTAATAATTCCCATAAGGGTACCTATGTAATGAATGAGGATATCAATCTTTTGTAATTGGTTTATGAGCATGTCTATAAAGTTTTGAGTGGCAAGACTTCTTGTTATTTGTGTATCGTCTTAATTCGTGAGGGCTTTAACAGCATATGTCCGTGATTTGGGGTATGTTTGGTCTCTTGGTGGATTTGTTGTTCTGTCATGAGGTTTACTTATTGTAATTGCAGGAGATATATCCATAGTTCATTATCTTGTATTGCTGGTATTGCATATTTGCAGATAGAAACTCACCCGCTAAATATGCATACACATATTATACTAGTGTTGTGCCCGTTGATTTTTCTATGGGTTATTTCGAAGAGGAGGGAAGGACAATTTAATAATATTGGGGTGACTGACGCTTGGATGCCTTTTTCCTCGTGAGATAGTGAAATAAAACCTTTTCTTGTCGAAAATAAAATTCATGTGTCCAGGGCACTCCAACTCTCTGCGCCTGCTGACTGAAATAAGTTCCATAGTTTCGGCCTTTTTCTTGTCGGAAAGCTCTGCTTTCTGTCGGTTTTGTCCCATGCGGTATAAATAGGACGTCACTATTTTTGCTAGCCTCTGGATTGTAGAGAGTAGCATTTAAATCCCACATTTCTCCTACAAATGCAATATCGTGCTCTTGCACGTCGGCACCAACTACACTAGATTGTTCGCCAATAGCATATTATTGCTTACTAGTACATTCATATTACTTTGCAGATCTGTCTGACTTTCTGGCAATTCGATATCACTATCAATTACATTCACACTAAATTGATCAATCACCCTATCTGGAATATTTAGATTTATATCATTAAATCTAACCGGATATCCTTGCGAAGATACTTCAAATGTCTTACATATATGTTGAGCTCGTCATCTTTTATTGGTTCAGAAATAGTAGCCAATGATGGAATTTGTGTAACTCGCGTTGTCCAATATAAATATTTGGAAAAAATTGAGCTTTCCAAAAAAAGCAATAATTACATTTTTACAACATTATGAGATAACAAAATTTTCCTTGGTTGTTTATTATCTACATATGTAGTTTCTTTTCTTCCATTTTGTGAGAAGTATTGAAGGGACAAGTGGTAATTTTCTTATGACACGTCTTTTTTTTACATCTTAATACGTGGAATGCCAGCTCGATGACAAGTGAGGTATTGTATGGACATTGCTGCAGGTTGCTGTTGGACACTGCTGTAAATACGCCGATGACGGAGAAGATACTCCGGTTTTCCGTTTTCTCTCTGTTAAGTGCGTTTTGCTAATTTTTTATTAGTGTTTCAACTTCATGCTTATTGTGGGATAGTCCGTTACTGTTCCACGCGGCTATTCAAGGCAAACTCATTTTAATGCTCTGTTGATTGGAGTTGTAATAATTCCCATAAGGGTACCTATGTAATGAATGAGGATATCAATCTTTTGTAATTGGTTTATGAGCATGTCTATAAAGTTTTGAGTGGCAAGACTTCTTGTTATTTGTGTATCGTCTTAATTCGTGAGGGCTTTAACAGCATATGTCCGTGATTTGGGGTATGTTTGGTCTCTTGGTGGATTTGTTGTTCTGTCATGTGGTTTACTTATTGTAATTGCAGGAGATATATCCATAGTTCATTATCTTGTATTGCTGGTATTGCATATTTGCAGATAGAAACTCACCCGCTAAATATGCATACACATATTATACTAGTGTTGTGCCCGTTGATTTTTCTATGGGTTATTTCGAAGAGGAGGGAAGGACAATTTAATAATATTGGGGTGACTGACGCTTGGATGCCTTTTTCCTCGTGAGATAGTGAAATAAAACCTTTTCTTGTCGAAAATAAAATTCATGTGTCCAGGGCACTCCAACTCTCTGCGCCTGCTGACTGAAATAAGTTCCATAGTTTCGGCCTTTTTCTTGTCGGAAAGCTCTGCTTTCTGTCGGTTTTGTCCCATGCGGTATAAATAGGACGTCACTATTTTTGCTAGCCTCTGGATTGTAGAGAGTAGCATTTAAATCCCACATTTCTCCTACAAATGCAATATCGTGCTCTTGCACGTCGGCACCAACTACACTAGATTGTTCGCCAATAGCATATTATTGCTTACTAGTACATTCATATTACTTTGCAGATCTGTCTGACTTTCTGGCAATTCGATATCACTATCAATTACATTCACACTAAATTGATCAATCACCCTATCTGGAATATTTAGATTTATATCATTAAATCTAACCGGATATCCTTGCGAAGATACTTCAAATGTCTTACATATATGTTGAGCTCGTCATCTTTTATTGGTTCAGAAATAGTAGCCAATGATGGAATTTGTGTAACTCGCGTTGTCCAATATAAATATTTGGAAAAAATTGAGCTTTCCAAAAAAAGCAATAATTACATTTTTACAACATTATGAGATAACAAAATTTTCCTTGGTTGTTTATTATCTACATATGTAGTTTCTTTTCTTCCATTTTGTGAGAAGTATTGAAGGGACAAGTGGTAATTTTCTTATGACACGTCTTTTTTTTACATCTTAATACGTGGAATGCCAGCTCGATGACAAGTGAGGTATTGTATGGACATTGCTGCAGGTTGCTGTTGGACACTGCTGTAAATACGCCGATGACGGAGAAGATACTCCGGTTTTCCGTTTTCTCTCTGTTAAGTGCGTTTTGCTAATTTTTTATTAGTGTTTCAACTTCATGCTTATTGTGGGATAGTCCGTTACTGTTCCACGCGGCTATTCAAGGCAAACTCATTTTAATGCTCTGTTGATTGGAGTTGTAATAATTCCCATAAGGGTACCTATGTAATGAATGAGGATATCAATCTTTTGTAATTGGTTTATGAGCATGTCTATAAAGTTTTGAGTGGCAAGACTTCTTGTTATTTGTGTATCGTCTTAATTCGTGAGGGCTTTAACAGCATATGTCCGTGATTTGGGGTATGTTTGGTCTCTTGGTGGATTTGTTGTTCTGTCATGAGGTTTACTTATTGTAATTGCAGGAGATATATCCATAGTTCATTATCTTGTATTGCTGGTATTGCATATTTGCAGATAGAAACTCACCCGCTAAATATGCATACACATATTATACTAGTGTTGTGCCCGTTGATTTTTCTATGGGTTATTTCGAAGAGGAGGGAAGGACAATTTAATAATATTGGGGTGACTGACGCTTGGATGCCTTTTTCCTCGTGAGATAGTGAAATAAAACCTTTTCTTGTCGAAAATAAAATTCATGTGTCCAGGGCACTCCAACTCTCTGCGCCTGCTGACTGAAATAAGTTCCATAGTTTCGGCCTTTTTCTTGTCGGAAAGCTCTGCTTTCTGTCGGTTTTGTCCCATGCGGTATAAATAGGACGTCACTATTTTTGCTAGCCTCTGGATTGTAGAGAGTAGCATTTAAATCCCACATTTCTCCTACAAATGCAATATCGTGCTCTTGCACGTCGGCACCAACTACACTAGATTGTTCGCCAATAGCATATTATTGCTTACTAGTACATTCATATTACTTTGCAGATCTGTCTGACTTTCTGGCAATTCGATATCACTATCAATTACATTCACACTAAATTGATCAATCACCCTATCTGGAATATTTAGATTTATATCATTAAATCTAACCGGATATCCTTGCGAAGATACTTCAAATGTCTTACATATATGTTGAGCTCGTCATCTTTTATTGGTTCAGAAATAGTAGCCAATGATGGAATTTGTGTAACTCGCGTTGTCCAATATAAATATTTGGAAAAAATTGAGCTTTCCAAAAAAAGCAATAATTACATTTTTACAACATTATGAGATAACAAAATTTTCCTTGGTTGTTTATTATCTACATATGTAGTTTCTTTTCTTCCATTTTGTGAGAAGTATTGAAGGGACAAGTGGTAATTTTCTTATGACACGTCTTTTTTTTACATCTTAATACGTGGAATGCCAGCTCGATGACAAGTGAGGTATTGTATGGACATTGCTGCAGGTTGCTGTTGGACACTGCTGTAAATACGCCGATGACGGAGAAGATACTCCGGTTTTCCGTTTTCTCTCTGTTAAGTGCGTTTTGCTAATTTTTTATTAGTGTTTCAACTTCATGCTTATTGTGGGATAGTCCGTTACTGTTCCACGCGGCTATTCAAGGCAAACTCATTTTAATGCTCTGTTGATTGGAGTTGTAATAATTCCCATAAGGGTACCTATGTAATGAATGAGGATATCAATCTTTTGTAATTGGTTTATGAGCATGTCTATAAAGTTTTGAGTGGCAAGACTTCTTGTTATTTGTGTATCGTCTTAATTCGTGAGGGCTTTAACAGCATATGTCCGTGATTTGGGGTATGTTTGGTCTCTTGGTGGATTTGTTGTTCTGTCATGAGGTTTACTTATTGTAATTGCAGGAGATATATCCATAGTTCATTATCTTGTATTGCTGGTATTGCATATTTGCAGATAGAAACTCACCCGCTAAATATGCATACACATATTATACTAGTGTTGTGCCCGTTGATTTTTCTATGGGTTATTTCGAAGAGGAGGGAAGGACAATTTAATAATATTGGGGTGACTGACGCTTGGATGCCTTTTTCCTCGTGAGATAGTGAAATAAAACCTTTTCTTGTCGAAAATAAAATTCATGTGTCCAGGGCACTCCAACTCTCTGCGCCTGCTGACTGAAATAAGTTCCATAGTTTCGGCCTTTTTCTTGTCGGAAAGCTCTGCTTTCTGTCGGTTTTGTCCCATGCGGTATAAATAGGACGTCACTATTTTTGCTAGCCTCTGGATTGTAGAGAGTAGCATTTAAATCCCACATTTCTCCTACAAATGCAATATCGTGCTCTTGCACGTCGGCACCAACTACACTAGATTGTTCGCCAATAGCATATTATTGCTTACTAGTACATTCATATTACTTTGCAGATCTGTCTGACTTTCTGGCAATTCGATATCACTATCAATTACATTCACACTAAATTGATCAATCACCCTATCTGGAATATTTAGATTTATATCATTAAATCTAACCGGATATCCTTGCGAAGATACTTCAAATGTCTTACATATATGTTGAGCTCGTCATCTTTTATTGGTTCAGAAATAGTAGCCAATGATGGAATTTGTGTAACTCGCGTTGTCCAATATAAATATTTGGAAAAAATTGAGCTTTCCAAAAAAAGCAATAATTACATTTTTACAACATTATGAGATAACAAAATTTTCCTTGGTTGTTTATTATCTACATATGTAGTTTCTTTTCTTCCATTTTGTGAGAAGTATTGAAGGGACAAGTGGTAATTTTCTTATGACACGTCTTTTTTTTACATCTTAATACGTGGAATGCCAGCTCGATGACAAGTGAGGTATTGTATGGACATTGCTGCAGGTTGCTGTTGGACACTGCTGTAAATACGCCGATGACGGAGAAGATACTCCGGTTTTCCGTTTTCTCTCTGTTAAGTGCGTTTTGCTAATTTTTTATTAGTGTTTCAACTTCATGCTTATTGTGGGATAGTCCGTTACTGTTCCACGCGGCTATTCAAGGCAAACTCATTTTAATGCTCTGTTGATTGGAGTTGTAATAATTCCCATAAGGGTACCTATGTAATGAATGAGGATATCAATCTTTTGTAATTGGTTTATGAGCATGTCTATAAAGTTTTGAGTGGCAAGACTTCTTGTTATTTGTGTATCGTCTTAATTCGTGAGGGCTTTAACAGCATATGTCCGTGATTTGGGGTATGTTTGGTCTCTTGGTGGATTTGTTGTTCTGTCATGAGGTTTACTTATTGTAATTGCAGGAGATATATCCATAGTTCATTATCTTGTATTGCTGGTATTGCATATTTGCAGATAGAAACTCACCCGCTAAATATGCATACACATATTATACTAGTGTTGTGCCCGTTGATTTTTCTATGGGTTATTTCGAAGAGGAGGGAAGGACAATTTAATAATATTGGGGTGACTGACGCTTGGATGCCTTTTTCCTCGTGAGATAGTGAAATAAAACCTTTTCTTGTCGAAAATAAAATTCATGTGTCCAGGGCACTCCAACTCTCTGCGCCTGCTGACTGAAATAAGTTCCATAGTTTCGGCCTTTTTCTTGTCGGAAAGCTCTGCTTTCTGTCGGTTTTGTCCCATGCGGTAAAAATAGGACGTCACTATTTTTGCTAGCCTCTGGATTGTAGAGAGTAGCATTTAAATCCCACATTTCTCCTACAAATGCAATATCGTGCTCTTGCACGTCGGCACCAACTACACTAGATTGTTCGCCAATAGCATATTATTGCTTACTAGTACATTCATATGACTTTGCAGATCTGTCTGACTTTCTGGCAATTCGATATCACTATCAATTACATTCACACTAAATTGATCAATCACCCTATCTGGAATATTTAGATTTATATCATTAAATCTAACCGGATATCCTTGCGAAGATACTTCAAATGTCTTACATATATGTTGAGCTCGTCATCTTTTATTGGTTCAGAAATAGTAGCCAATGATGGAATTTGTGTAACTCGCGTTGTCCAATATAAATATTTGGAAAAAATTGAGCTTTCCAAAAAAAGCAATAATTACATTTTTACAACATTATGAGATAACAAAATTTTCCTTGGTTGTTTATTATCTACATATGTAGTTTCTTTTCTTCCATTTTGTGAGAAGTATTGAAGGGACAAGTGGTAATTTTCTTATGACACGTCTTTTTTTTACATCTTAATACGTGGAATGCCAGCTCGATGACAAGTGAGGTATTGTATGGACATTGCTGCAGGTTGCTGTTGGACACTGCTGTAAATACGCCGATGACGGAGAAGATACTCCGGTTTTCCGTTTTCTCTCTGTTAAGTGCGTTTTGCTAATTTTTTATTAGTGTTTCAACTTCATGCTTATTGTGGGATAGTCCGTTACTGTTCCACGCGGCTATTCAAGGCAAACTCATTTTAATGCTCTGTTGATTGGAGTTGTAATAATTCCCATAAGGGTACCTATGTAATGAATGAGGATATCAATCTTTTGTAATTGGTTTATGAGCATGTCTATAAAGTTTTGAGTGGCAAGACTTCTTGTTATTTGTGTATCGTCTTAATTCGTGAGGGCTTTAACAGCATATGTCCGTGATTTGGGGTATGTTTGGTCTCTTGGTGGATTTGTTGTTCTGTCATGTGGTTTACTTATTGTAATTGCAGGAGATATATCCATAGTTCATTATCTTGTATTGCTGGTATTGCATATTTGCAGATAGAAACTCACCCGCTAAATATGCATACACATATTATACTAGTGTTGTGCCCGTTGATTTTTCTATGGGTTATTTCGAAGAGGAGGGAAGGACAATTTAATAATATTGGGGTGACTGACGCTTGGATGCCTTTTTCCTCGTGAGATAGTGAAATAAAACCTTTTCTTGTCGAAAATAAAATTCATGTGTCCAGGGCACTCCAACTCTCTGCGCCTGCTGACTGAAATAAGTTCCATAGTTTCGGCCTTTTTCTTGTCGGAAAGCTCTGCTTTCTGTCGGTTTTGTCCCATGCGGTATAAATAGGACGTCACTATTTTTGCTAGCCTCTGGATTGTAGAGAGTAGCATTTAAATCCCACATTTCTCCTACAAATGCAATATCGTGCTCTTGCACGTCGGCACCAACTACACTAGATTGTTCGCCAATAGCATATTATTGCTTACTAGTACATTCATATTACTTTGCAGATCTGTCTGACTTTCTGGCAATTCGATATCACTATCAATTACATTCACACTAAATTGATCAATCACCCTATCTGGAATATTTAGATTTATATCATTAAATCTAACCGGATATCCTTGCGAAGATACTTCAAATGTCTTACATATATGTTGAGCTCGTCATCTTTTATTGGTTCAGAAATAGTAGCCAATGATGGAATTTGTGTAACTCGCGTTGTCCAATATAAATATTTGGAAAAAATTGAGCTTTCCAAAAAAAGCAATAATTACATTTTTACAACATTATGAGATAACAAAATTTTCCTTGGTTGTTTATTATCTACATATGTAGTTTCTTTTCTTCCATTTTGTGAGAAGTATTGAAGGGACAAGTGGTAATTTTCTTATGACACGTCTTTTTTTTACATCTTAATACGTGGAATGCCAGCTCGATGACAAGTGAGGTATTGTATGGACATTGCTGCAGGTTGCTGTTGGACACTGCTGTAAATACGCCGATGACGGAGAAGATACTCCGGTTTTCCGTTTTCTCTCTGTTAAGTGCGTTTTGCTAATTTTTTATTAGTGTTTCAACTTCATGCTTATTGTGGGATAGTCCGTTACTGTTCCACGCGGCTATTCAAGGCAAACTCATTTTAATGCTCTGTTGATTGGAGTTGTAATAATTCCCATAAGGGTACCTATGTAATGAATGAGGATATCAATCTTTTGTAATTGGTTTATGAGCATGTCTATAAAGTTTTGAGTGGCAAGACTTCTTGTTATTTGTGTATCGTCTTAATTCGTGAGGGCTTTAACAGCATATGTCCGTGATTTGGGGTATGTTTGGTCTCTTGGTGGATTTGTTGTTCTGTCATGAGGTTTACTTATTGTAATTGCAGGAGATATATCCATAGTTCATTATCTTGTATTGCTGGTATTGCATATTTGCAGATAGAAACTCACCCGCTAAATATGCATACACATATTATACTAGTGTTGTGCCCGTTGATTTTTCTATGGGTTATTTCGAAGAGGAGGGAAGGACAATTTAATAATATTGGGGTGACTGACGCTTGGATGCCTTTTTCCTCGTGAGATAGTGAAATAAAACCTTTTCTTGTCGAAAATAAAATTCATGTGTCCAGGGCACTCCAACTCTCTGCGCCTGCTGACTGAAATAAGTTCCATAGTTTCGGCCTTTTTCTTGTCGGAAAGCTCTGCTTTCTGTCGGTTTTGTCCCATGCGGTATAAATAGGACGTCACTATTTTTGCTAGCCTCTGGATTGTAGAGAGTAGCATTTAAATCCCACATTTCTCCTACAAATGCAATATCGTGCTCTTGCACGTCGGCACCAACTACACTAGATTGTTCGCCAATAGCATATTATTGCTTACTAGTACATTCATATTACTTTGCAGATCTGTCTGACTTTCTGGCAATTCGATATCACTATCAATTACATTCACACTAAATTGATCAATCACCCTATCTGGAATATTTAGATTTATATCATTAAATCTAACCGGATATCCTTGCGAAGATACTTCAAATGTCTTACATATATGTTGAGCTCGTCATCTTTTATTGGTTCAGAAATAGTAGCCAATGATGGAATTTGTGTAACTCGCGTTGTCCAATATAAATATTTGGAAAAAATTGAGCTTTCCAAAAAAAGCAATAATTACATTTTTACAACATTATGAGATAACAAAATTTTCCTTGGTTGTTTATTATCTACATATGTAGTTTCTTTTCTTCCATTTTGTGAGAAGTATTGAAGGGACAAGTGGTAATTTTCTTATGACACGTCTTTTTTTTACATCTTAATACGTGGAATGCCAGCTCGATGACAAGTGAGGTATTGTATGGACATTGCTGCAGGTTGCTGTTGGACACTGCTGTAAATACGCCGATGACGGAGAAGATACTCCGGTTTTCCGTTTTCTCTCTGTTAAGTGCGTTTTGCTAATTTTTTATTAGTGTTTCAACTTCATGCTTATTGTGGGATAGTCCGTTACTGTTCCACGCGGCTATTCAAGGCAAACTCATTTTAATGCTCTGTTGATTGGAGTTGTAATAATTCCCATAAGGGTACCTATGTAATGAATGAGGATATCAATCTTTTGTAATTGGTTTATGAGCATGTCTATAAAGTTTTGAGTGGCAAGACTTCTTGTTATTTGTGTATCGTCTTAATTCGTGAGGGCTTTAACAGCATATGTCCGTGATTTGGGGTATGTTTGGTCTCTTGGTGGATTTGTTGTTCTGTCATGAGGTTTACTTATTGTAATTGCAGGAGATATATCCATAGTTCATTATCTTGTATTGCTGGTATTGCATATTTGCAGATAGAAACTCACCCGCTAAATATGCATACACATATTATACTAGTGTTGTGCCCGTTGATTTTTCTATGGGTTATTTCGAAGAGGAGGGAAGGACAATTTAATAATATTGGGGTGACTGACGCTTGGATGCCTTTTTCCTCGTGAGATAGTGAAATAAAACCTTTTCTTGTCGAAAATAAAATTCATGTGTCCAGGGCACTCCAACTCTCTGCGCCTGCTGACTGAAATAAGTTCCATAGTTTCGGCCTTTTTCTTGTCGGAAAGCTCTGCTTTCTGTCGGTTTTGTCCCATGCGGTATAAATAGGACGTCACTATTTTTGCTAGCCTCTGGATTGTAGAGAGTAGCATTTAAATCCCACATTTCTCCTACAAATGCAATATCGTGCTCTTGCACGTCGGCACCAACTACACTAGATTGTTCGCCAATAGCATATTATTGCTTACTAGTACATTCATATTACTTTGCAGATCTGTCTGACTTTCTGGCAATTCGATATCACTATCAATTACATTCACACTAAATTGATCAATCACCCTATCTGGAATATTTAGATTTATATCATTAAATCTAACCGGATATCCTTGCGAAGATACTTCAAATGTCTTACATATATGTTGAGCTCGTCATCTTTTATTGGTTCAGAAATAGTAGCCAATGATGGAATTTGTGTAACTCGCGTTGTCCAATATAAATATTTGGAAAAAATTGAGCTTTCCAAAAAAAGCAATAATTACATTTTTACAACATTATGAGATAACAAAATTTTCCTTGGTTGTTTATTATCTACATATGTAGTTTCTTTTCTTCCATTTTGTGAGAAGTATTGAAGGGACAAGTGGTAATTTTCTTATGACACGTCTTTTTTTTACATCTTAATACGTGGAATGCCAGCTCGATGACAAGTGAGGTATTGTATGGACATTGCTGCAGGTTGCTGTTGGACACTGCTGTAAATACGCCGATGACGGAGAAGATACTCCGGTTTTCCGTTTTCTCTCTGTTAAGTGCGTTTTGCTAATTTTTTATTAGTGTTTCAACTTCATGCTTATTGTGGGATAGTCCGTTACTGTTCCACGCGGCTATTCAAGGCAAACTCATTTTAATGCTCTGTTGATTGGAGTTGTAATAATTCCCATAAGGGTACCTATGTAATGAATGAGGATATCAATCTTTTGTAATTGGTTTATGAGCATGTCTATAAAGTTTTGAGTGGCAAGACTTCTTGTTATTTGTGTATCGTCTTAATTCGTGAGGGCTTTAACAGCATATGTCCGTGATTTGGGGTATGTTTGGTCTCTTGGTGGATTTGTTGTTCTGTCATGAGGTTTACTTATTGTAATTGCAGGAGATATATCCATAGTTCATTATCTTGTATTGCTGGTATTGCATATTTGCAGATAGAAACTCACCCGCTAAATATGCATACACATATTATACTAGTGTTGTGCCCGTTGATTTTTCTATGGGTTATTTCGAAGAGGAGGGAAGGACAATTTAATAATATTGGGGTGACTGACGCTTGGATGCCTTTTTCCTCGTGAGATAGTGAAATAAAACCTTTTCTTGTCGAAAATAAAATTCATGTGTCCAGGGCACTCCAACTCTCTGCGCCTGCTGACTGAAATAAGTTCCATAGTTTCGGCCTTTTTCTTGTCGGAAAGCTCTGCTTTCTGTCGGTTTTGTCCCATGCGGTATAAATAGGACGTCACTATTTTTGCTAGCCTCTGGATTGTAGAGAGTAGCATTTAAATCCCACATTTCTCCTACAAATGCAATATCGTGCTCTTGCACGTCGGCACCAACTACACTAGATTGTTCGCCAATAGCATATTATTGCTTACTAGTACATTCATATTACTTTGCAGATCTGTCTGACTTTCTGGCAATTCGATATCACTATCAATTACATTCACACTAAATTGATCAATCACCCTATCTGGAATATTTAGATTTATATCATTAAATCTAACCGGATATCCTTGCGAAGATACTTCAAATGTCTTACATATATGTTGAGCTCGTCATCTTTTATTGGTTCAGAAATAGTAGCCAATGATGGAATTTGTGTAACTCGCGTTGTCCAATATAAATATTTGGAAAAAATTGAGCTTTCCAAAAAAAGCAATAATTACATTTTTACAACATTATGAGATAACAAAATTTTCCTTGGTTGTTTATTATCTACATATGTAGTTTCTTTTCTTCCATTTTGTGAGAAGTATTGAAGGGACAAGTGGTAATTTTCTTATGACACGTCTTTTTTTTACATCTTAATACGTGGAATGCCAGCTCGATGACAAGTGAGGTATTGTATGGACATTGCTGCAGGTTGCTGTTGGACACTGCTGTAAATACGCCGATGACGGAGAAGATACTCCGGTTTTCCGTTTTCTCTCTGTTAAGTGCGTTTTGCTAATTTTTTATTAGTGTTTCAACTTCATGCTTATTGTGGGATAGTCCGTTACTGTTCCACGCGGCTATTCAAGGCAAACTCATTTTAATGCTCTGTTGATTGGAGTTGTAATAATTCCCATAAGGGTACCTATGTAATGAATGAGGATATCAATCTTTTGTAATTGGTTTATGAGCATGTCTATAAAGTTTTGAGTGGCAAGACTTCTTGTTATTTGTGTATCGTCTTAATTCGTGAGGGCTTTAACAGCATATGTCCGTGATTTGGGGTATGTTTGGTCTCTTGGTGGATTTGTTGTTCTGTCATGAGGTTTACTTATTGTAATTGCAGGAGATATATCCATAGTTCATTATCTTGTATTGCTGGTATTGCATATTTGCAGATAGAAACTCACCCGCTAAATATGCATACACATATTATACTAGTGTTGTGCCCGTTGATTTTTCTATGGGTTATTTCGAAGAGGAGGGAAGGACAATTTAATAATATTGGGGTGACTGACGCTTGGATGCCTTTTTCCTCGTGAGATAGTGAAATAAAACCTTTTCTTGTCGAAAATAAAATTCATGTGTCCAGGGCACTCCAACTCTCTGCGCCTGCTGACTGAAATAAGTTCCATAGTTTCGGCCTTTTTCTTGTCGGAAAGCTCTGCTTTCTGTCGGTTTTGTCCCATGCGGTATAAATAGGACGTCACTATTTTTGCTAGCCTCTGGATTGTAGAGAGTAGCATTTAAATCCCACATTTCTCCTACAAATGCAATATCGTGCTCTTGCACGTCGGCACCAACTACACTAGATTGTTCGCCAATAGCATATTATTGCTTACTAGTACATTCATATTACTTTGCAGATCTGTCTGACTTTCTGGCAATTCGATATCACTATCAATTACATTCACACTAAATTGATCAATCACCCTATCTGGAATATTTAGATTTATATCATTAAATCTAACCGGATATCCTTGCGAAGATACTTCAAATGTCTTACATATATGTTGAGCTCGTCATCTTTTATTGGTTCAGAAATAGTAGCCAATGATGGAATTTGTGTAACTCGCGTTGTCCAATATAAATATTTGGAAAAAATTGAGCTTTCCAAAAAAAGCAATAATTACATTTTTACAACATTATGAGATAACAAAATTTTCCTTGGTTGTTTATTATCTACATATGTAGTTTCTTTTCTTCCATTTTGTGAGAAGTATTGAAGGGACAAGTGGTAATTTTCTTATGACACGTCTTTTTTTTACATCTTAATACGTGGAATGCCAGCTCGATGACAAGTGAGGTATTGTATGGACATTGCTGCAGGTTGCTGTTGGACACTGCTGTAAATACGCCGATGACGGAGAAGATACTCCGGTTTTCCGTTTTCTCTCTGTTAAGTGCGTTTTGCTAATTTTTTATTAGTGTTTCAACTTCATGCTTATTGTGGGATAGTCCGTTACTGTTCCACGCGGCTATTCAAGGCAAACTCATTTTAATGCTCTGTTGATTGGAGTTGTAATAATTCCCATAAGGGTACCTATGTAATGAATGAGGATATCAATCTTTTGTAATTGGTTTATGAGCATGTCTATAAAGTTTTGAGTGGCAAGACTTCTTGTTATTTGTGTATCGTCTTAATTCGTGAGGGCTTTAACAGCATATGTCCGTGATTTGGGGTATGTTTGGTCTCTTGGTGGATTTGTTGTTCTGTCATGAGGTTTACTTATTGTAATTGCAGGAGATATATCCATAGTTCATTATCTTGTATTGCTGGTATTGCATATTTGCAGATAGAAACTCACCCGCTAAATATGCATACACATATTATACTAGTGTTGTGCCCGTTGATTTTTCTATGGGTTATTTCGAAGAGGAGGGAAGGACAATTTAATAATATTGGGGTGACTGACGCTTGGATGCCTTTTTCCTCGTGAGATAGTGAAATAAAACCTTTTCTTGTCGAAAATAAAATTCATGTGTCCAGGGCACTCCAACTCTCTGCGCCTGCTGACTGAAATAAGTTCCATAGTTTCGGCCTTTTTCTTGTCGGAAAGCTCTGCTTTCTGTCGGTTTTGTCCCATGCGGTATAAATAGGACGTCACTATTTTTGCTAGCCTCTGGATTGTAGAGAGTAGCATTTAAATCCCACATTTCTCCTACAAATGCAATATCGTGCTCTTGCACGTCGGCACCAACTACACTAGATTGTTCGCCAATAGCATATTATTGCTTACTAGTACATTCATATTACTTTGCAGATCTGTCTGACTTTCTGGCAATTCGATATCACTATCAATTACATTCACACTAAATTGATCAATCACCCTATCTGGAATATTTAGATTTATATCATTAAATCTAACCGGATATCCTTGCGAAGATACTTCAAATGTCTTACATATATGTTGAGCTCGTCATCTTTTATTGGTTCAGAAATAGTAGCCAATGATGGAATTTGTGTAACTCGCGTTGTCCAATATAAATATTTGGAAAAAATTGAGCTTTCCAAAAAAAGCAATAATTACATTTTTACAACATTATGAGATAACAAAATTTTCCTTGGTTGTTTATTATCTACATATGTAGTTTCTTTTCTTCCATTTTGTGAGAAGTATTGAAGGGACAAGTGGTAATTTTCTTATGACACGTCTTTTTTTTACATCTTAATACGTGGAATGCCAGCTCGATGACAAGTGAGGTATTGTATGGACATTGCTGCAGGTTGCTGTTGGACACTGCTGTAAATACGCCGATGACGGAGAAGATACTCCGGTTTTCCGTTTTCTCTCTGTTAAGTGCGTTTTGCTAATTTTTTATTAGTGTTTCAACTTCATGCTTATTGTGGGATAGTCCGTTACTGTTCCACGCGGCTATTCAAGGCAAACTCATTTTAATGCTCTGTTGATTGGAGTTGTAATAATTCCCATAAGGGTACCTATGTAATGAATGAGGATATCAATCTTTTGTAATTGGTTTATGAGCATGTCTATAAAGTTTTGAGTGGCAAGACTTCTTGTTATTTGTGTATCGTCTTAATTCGTGAGGGCTTTAACAGCATATGTCCGTGATTTGGGGTATGTTTGGTCTCTTGGTGGATTTGTTGTTCTGTCATGAGGTTTACTTATTGTAATTGCAGGAGATATATCCATAGTTCATTATCTTGTATTGCTGGTATTGCATATTTGCAGATAGAAACTCACCCGCTAAATATGCATACACATATTATACTAGTGTTGTGCCCGTTGATTTTTCTATGGGTTATTTCGAAGAGGAGGGAAGGACAATTTAATAATATTGGGGTGACTGACGCTTGGATGCCTTTTTCCTCGTGAGATAGTGAAATAAAACCTTTTCTTGTCGAAAATAAAATTCATGTGTCCAGGGCACTCCAACTCTCTGCGCCTGCTGACTGAAATAAGTTCCATAGTTTCGGCCTTTTTCTTGTCGGAAAGCTCTGCTTTCTGTCGGTTTTGTCCCATGCGGTATAAATAGGACGTCACTATTTTTGCTAGCCTCTGGATTGTAGAGAGTAGCATTTAAATCCCACATTTCTCCTACAAATGCAATATCGTGCTCTTGCACGTCGGCACCAACTACACTAGATTGTTCGCCAATAGCATATTATTGCTTACTAGTACATTCATATTACTTTGCAGATCTGTCTGACTTTCTGGCAATTCGATATCACTATCAATTACATTCACACTAAATTGATCAATCACCCTATCTGGAATATTTGGATTTATATCATTAAATCTAACCGGATATCCTTGCGAAGATACTTCAAATGTCTTACATATATGTTGAGCTCGTCATCTTTTATTGGTTCAGAAATAGTAGCCAATGATGGAATTTGTGTAACTCGCGTTGTCCAATATAAATATTTGGAAAAAATTGAGCTTTCCAAAAAAAGCAATAATTACATTTTTACAACATTATGAGATAACAAAATTTTCCTTGGTTGTTTATTATCTACATATGTAGTTTCTTTTCTTCCATTTTGTGAGAAGTATTGAAGGGACAAGTGGTAATTTTCTTATGACACGTCTTTTTTTTACATCTTAATACGTGGAATGCCAGCTCGATGACAAGTGAGGTATTGTATGGACATTGCTGCAGGTTGCTGTTGGACACTGCTGTAAATACGCCGATGACGGAGAAGATACTCCGGTTTTCCGTTTTCTCTCTGTTAAGTGCGTTTTGCTAATTTTTTATTAGTGTTTCAACTTCATGCTTATTGTGGGATAGTCCGTTACTGTTCCACGCGGCTATTCAAGGCAAACTCATTTTAATGCTCTGTTGATTGGAGTTGTAATAATTCCCATAAGGGTACCTATGTAATGAATGAGGATATCAATCTTTTGTAATTGGTTTATGAGCATGTCTATAAAGTTTTGAGTGGCAAGACTTCTTGTTATTTGTGTATCGTCTTAATTCGTGAGGGCTTTAACAGCATATGTCCGTGATTTGGGGTATGTTTGGTCTCTTGGTGGATTTGTTGTTCTGTCATGAGGTTTACTTATTGTAATTGCAGGAGATATATCCATAGTTCATTATCTTGTATTGCTGGTATTGCATATTTGCAGATAGAAACTCACCCGCTAAATATGCACAAACATATTATACTAGTGTTGTGCCCGTTGATTTTTCTATGGGTTATTTCGAAGAGGAGGGAAGGACAATTTAATAATATTGGGGTGACTGACGCTTGGATGCCTTTTTCCTCGTGAGATAGTGAAATAAAACCTTTTCTTGTCGAAAATAAAATTCATGTGTCCAGGGCACTCCAACTCTCTGCGCCTGCTGACTGAAATAAGTTCCATAGTTTCGGCCTTTTTCTTGTCGGAAAGCTCTGCTTTCTGTCGGTTTTGTCCCATGCGGTATAAATAGGACGTCACTATTTTTGCTAGCCTCTGGATTGTAGAGAGTAGCATTTAAATCCCACATTTCTCCTACAAATGCAATATCGTGCTCTTGCACGTCGGCACCAACTACACTAGATTGTTCGCCAATAGCATATTATTGCTTACTAGTACATTCATATTACTTTGCAGATCTGTCTGACTTTCTGGCAATTCGATATCACTATCAATTACATTCACACTAAATTGATCAATCACCCTATCTGGAATATTTAGATTTATATCATTAAATCTAACCGGATATCCTTGCGAAGATACTTCAAATGTCTTACA
Organism: Arctopsyche grandis; assembly: GCF_051622035.1. NCBI lineage: Eukaryota > Metazoa > Arthropoda > Insecta > Trichoptera > Hydropsychidae > Arctopsyche > Arctopsyche grandis. The sequence goes on from NC_135356.1 coordinate 22,749,299, forward strand.
TATATGTTGAGCTCGTCATCTTTTATTGGTTCAGAAATAGTAGCCAATGATGGAATTTGTGTAACTCGCGTTGTCCAATATAAATATTTGGAAAAAATTGAGCTTTCCAAAAAAAGCAATAATTACATTTTTACAACATTATGAGATAACAAAATTTTCCTTGGTTGTTTATTATCTACATATGTAGTTTCTTTTCTTCCATTTTGTGAGAAGTATTGAAGGGACAAGTGGTAATTTTCTTATGACACGTCTTTTTTTTACATCTTAATACGTGGAATGCCAGCTCGATGACAAGTGAGGTATTGTATGGACATTGCTGCAGGTTGCTGTTGGACACTGCTGTAAATACGCCGATGACGGAGAAGATACTCCGGTTTTCCGTTTTCTCTCTGTTAAGTGCGTTTTGCTAATTTTTTATTAGTGTTTCAACTTCATGCTTATTGTGGGATAGTCCGTTACTGTTCCACGCGGCTATTCAAGGCAAACTCATTTTAATGCTCTGTTGATTGGAGTTGTAATAATTCCCATAAGGGTACCTATGTAATGAATGAGGATATCAATCTTTTGTAATTGGTTTATGAGCATGTCTATAAAGTTTTGAGTGGCAAGACTTCTTGTTATTTGTGTATCGTCTTAATTCGTGAGGGCTTTAACAGCATATGTCCGTGATTTGGGGTATGTTTGGTCTCTTGGTGGATTTGTTGTTCTGTCATGAGGTTTACTTATTGTAATTGCAGGAGATATATCCATAGTTCATTATCTTGTATTGCTGGTATTGCATATTTGCAGATAGAAACTCACCCGCTAAATATGCATACACATATTATACTAGTGTTGTGCCCGTTGATTTTTCTATGGGTTATTTCGAAGAGGAGGGAAGGACAATTTAATAATATTGGGGTGACTGACGCTTGGATGCCTTTTTCCTCGTGAGATAGTGAAATAAAACCTTTTCTTGTCGAAAATAAAATTCATGTGTCCAGGGCACTCCAACTCTCTGCGCCTGCTGACTGAAATAAGTTCCATAGTTTCGGCCTTTTTCTTGTCGGAAAGCTCTGCTTTCTGTCGGTTTTGTCCCATGCGGTATAAATAGGACGTCACTATTTTTGCTAGCCTCTGGATTGTAGAGAGTAGCATTTAAATCCCACATTTCTCCTACAAATGCAATATCGTGCTCTTGCACGTCGGCACCAACTACACTAGATTGTTCGCCAATAGCATATTATTGCTTACTAGTACATTCATATTACTTTGCAGATCTGTCTGACTTTCTGGCAATTCGATATCACTATCAATTACATTCACACTAAATTGATCAATCACCCTATCTGGAATATTTAGATTTATATCATTAAATCTAACCGGATATCCTTGCGAAGATACTTCAAATGTCTTACATATATGTTGAGCTCGTCATCTTTTATTGGTTCAGAAATAGTAGCCAATGATGGAATTTGTGTAACTCGCGTTGTCCAATATAAATATTTGGAAAAAATTGAGCTTTCCAAAAAAAGCAATAATTACATTTTTACAACATTATGAGATAACAAAATTTTCCTTGGTTGTTTATTATCTACATATGTAGTTTCTTTTCTTCCATTTTGTGAGAAGTATTGAAGGGACAAGTGGTAATTTTCTTATGACACGTCTTTTTTTTACATCTTAATACGTGGAATGCCAGCTCGATGACAAGTGAGGTATTGTATGGACATTGCTGCAGGTTGCTGTTGGACACTGCTGTAAATACGCCGATGACGGAGAAGATACTCCGGTTTTCCGTTTTCTCTCTGTTAAGTGCGTTTTGCTAATTTTTTATTAGTGTTTCAACTTCATGCTTATTGTGGGATAGTCCGTTACTGTTCCACGCGGCTATTCAAGGCAAACTCATTTTAATGCTCTGTTGATTGGAGTTGTAATAATTCCCATAAGGGTACCTATGTAATGAATGAGGATATCAATCTTTTGTAATTGGTTTATGAGCATGTCTATAAAGTTTTGAGTGGCAAGACTTCTTGTTATTTGTGTATCGTCTTAATTCGTGAGGGCTTTAACAGCATATGTCCGTGATTTGGGGTATGTTTGGTCTCTTGGTGGATTTGTTGTTCTGTCATGAGGTTTACTTATTGTAATTGCAGGAGATATATCCATAGTTCATTATCTTGTATTGCTGGTATTGCATATTTGCAGATAGAAACTCACCCGCTAAATATGCATACACATATTATACTAGTGTTGTGCCCGTTGATTTTTCTATGGGTTATTTCGAAGAGGAGGGAAGGACAATTTAATAATATTGGGGTGACTGACGCTTGGATGCCTTTTTCCTCGTGAGATAGTGAAATAAAACCTTTTCTTGTCGAAAATAAAATTCATGTGTCCAGGGCACTCCAACTCTCTGCGCCTGCTGACTGAAATAAGTTCCATAGTTTCGGCCTTTTTCTTGTCGGAAAGCTCTGCTTTCTGTCGGTTTTGTCCCATGCGGTATAAATAGGACGTCACTATTTTTGCTAGCCTCTGGATTGTAGAGAGTAGCATTTAAATCCCACATTTCTCCTACAAATGCAATATCGTGCTCTTGCACGTCGGCACCAACTACACTAGATTGTTCGCCAATAGCATATTATTGCTTACTAGTACATTCATATTACTTTGCAGATCTGTCTGACTTTCTGGCAATTCGATATCACTATCAATTACATTCACACTAAATTGATCAATCACCCTATCTGGAATATTTGGATTTATATCATTAAATCTAACCGGATATCCTTGCGAAGATACTTCAAATGTCTTACATATATGTTGAGCTCGTCATCTTTTATTGGTTCAGAAATAGTAGCCAATGATGGAATTTGTGTAACTCGCGTTGTCCAATATAAATATTTGGAAAAAATTGAGCTTTCCAAAAAAAGCAATAATTACATTTTTACAACATTATGAGATAACAAAATTTTCCTTGGTTGTTTATTATCTACATATGTAGTTTCTTTTCTTCCATTTTGTGAGAAGTATTGAAGGGACAAGTGGTAATTTTCTTATGACACGTCTTTTTTTTACATCTTAATACGTGGAATGCCAGCTCGATGACAAGTGAGGTATTGTATGGACATTGCTGCAGGTTGCTGTTGGACACTGCTGTAAATACGCCGATGACGGAGAAGATACTCCGGTTTTCCGTTTTCTCTCTGTTAAGTGCGTTTTGCTAATTTTTTATTAGTGTTTCAACTTCATGCTTATTGTGGGATAGTCCGTTACTGTTCCACGCGGCTATTCAAGGCAAACTCATTTTAATGCTCTGTTGATTGGAGTTGTAATAATTCCCATAAGGGTACCTATGTAATGAATGAGGATATCAATCTTTTGTAATTGGTTTATGAGCATGTCTATAAAGTTTTGAGTGGCAAGACTTCTTGTTATTTGTGTATCGTCTTAATTCGTGAGGGCTTTAACAGCATATGTCCGTGATTTGGGGTATGTTTGGTCTCTTGGTGGATTTGTTGTTCTGTCATGTGGTTTACTTATTGTAATTGCAGGAGATATATCCATAGTTCATTATCTTGTATTGCTGGTATTGCATATTTGCAGATAGAAACTCACCCGCTAAATATGCACAAACATATTATACTAGTGTTGTGCCCGTTGATTTTTCTATGGGTTATTTCGAAGAGGAGGGAAGGACAATTTAATAATATTGGGGTGACTGACGCTTGGATGCCTTTTTCCTCGTGAGATAGTGAAATAAAACCTTTTCTTGTCGAAAATAAAATTCATGTGTCCAGGGCACTCCAACTCTCTGCGCCTGCTGACTGAAATAAGTTCCATAGTTTCGGCCTTTTTCTTGTCGGAAAGCTCTGCTTTCTGTCGGTTTTGTCCCATGCGGTATAAATAGGACGTCACTATTTTTGCTAGCCTCTGGATTGTAGAGAGTAGCATTTAAATCCCACATTTCTCCTACAAATGCAATATCGTGCTCTTGCACGTCGGCACCAACTACACTAGATTGTTCGCCAATAGCATATTATTGCTTACTAGTACATTCATATTACTTTGCAGATCTGTCTGACTTTCTGGCAATTCGATATCACTATCAATTACATTCACACTAAATTGATCAATCACCCTATCTGGAATATTTAGATTTATATCATTAAATCTAACCGGATATCCTTGCGAAGATACTTCAAATGTCTTACATATATGTTGAGCTCGTCATCTTTTATTGGTTCAGAAATAGTAGCCAATGATGGAATTTGTGTAACTCGCGTTGTCCAATATAAATATTTGGAAAAAATTGAGCTTTCCAAAAAAAGCAATAATTACATTTTTACAACATTATGAGATAACAAAATTTTCCTTGGTTGTTTATTATCTACATATGTAGTTTCTTTTCTTCCATTTTGTGAGAAGTATTGAAGGGACAAGTGGTAATTTTCTTATGACACGTCTTTTTTTTACATCTTAATACGTGGAATGCCAGCTCGATGACAAGTGAGGTATTGTATGGACATTGCTGCAGGTTGCTGTTGGACACTGCTGTAAATACGCCGATGACGGAGAAGATACTCCGGTTTTCCGTTTTCTCTCTGTTAAGTGCGTTTTGCTAATTTTTTATTAGTGTTTCAACTTCATGCTTATTGTGGGATAGTCCGTTACTGTTCCACGCGGCTATTCAAGGCAAACTCATTTTAATGCTCTGTTGATTGGAGTTGTAATAATTCCCATAAGGGTACCTATGTAATGAATGAGGATATCAATCTTTTGTAATTGGTTTATGAGCATGTCTATAAAGTTTTGAGTGGCAAGACTTCTTGTTATTTGTGTATCGTCTTAATTCGTGAGGGCTTTAACAGCATATGTCCGTGATTTGGGGTATGTTTGGTCTCTTGGTGGATTTGTTGTTCTGTCATGAGGTTTACTTATTGTAATTGCAGGAGATATATCCATAGTTCATTATCTTGTATTGCTGGTATTGCATATTTGCAGATAGAAACTCACCCGCTAAATATGCATACACATATTATACTAGTGTTGTGCCCGTTGATTTTTCTATGGGTTATTTCGAAGAGGAGGGAAGGACAATTTAATAATATTGGGGTGACTGACGCTTGGATGCCTTTTTCCTCGTGAGATAGTGAAATAAAACCTTTTCTTGTCGAAAATAAAATTCATGTGTCCAGGGCACTCCAACTCTCTGCGCCTGCTGACTGAAATAAGTTCCATAGTTTCGGCCTTTTTCTTGTCGGAAAGCTCTGCTTTCTGTCGGTTTTGTCCCATGCGGTATAAATAGGACGTCACTATTTTTGCTAGCCTCTGGATTGTAGAGAGTAGCATTTAAATCCCACATTTCTCCTACAAATGCAATATCGTGCTCTTGCACGTCGGCACCAACTACACTAGATTGTTCGCCAATAGCATATTATTGCTTACTAGTACATTCATATTACTTTGCAGATCTGTCTGACTTTCTGGCAATTCGATATCACTATCAATTACATTCACACTAAATTGATCAATCACCCTATCTGGAATATTTAGATTTATATCATTAAATCTAACCGGATATCCTTGCGAAGATACTTCAAATGTCTTACATATATGTTGAGCTCGTCATCTTTTATTGGTTCAGAAATAGTAGCCAATGATGGAATTTGTGTAACTCGCGTTGTCCAATATAAATATTTGGAAAAAATTGAGCTTTCCAAAAAAAGCAATAATTACATTTTTACAACATTATGAGATAACAAAATTTTCCTTGGTTGTTTATTATCTACATATGTAGTTTCTTTTCTTCCATTTTGTGAGAAGTATTGAAGGGACAAGTGGTAATTTTCTTATGACACGTCTTTTTTTTACATCTTAATACGTGGAATGCCAGCTCGATGACAAGTGAGGTATTGTATGGACATTGCTGCAGGTTGCTGTTGGACACTGCTGTAAATACGCCGATGACGGAGAAGATACTCCGGTTTTCCGTTTTCTCTCTGTTAAGTGCGTTTTGCTAATTTTTTATTAGTGTTTCAACTTCATGCTTATTGTGGGATAGTCCGTTACTGTTCCACGCGGCTATTCAAGGCAAACTCATTTTAATGCTCTGTTGATTGGAGTTGTAATAATTCCCATAAGGGTACCTATGTAATGAATGAGGATATCAATCTTTTGTAATTGGTTTATGAGCATGTCTATAAAGTTTTGAGTGGCAAGACTTCTTGTTATTTGTGTATCGTCTTAATTCGTGAGGGCTTTAACAGCATATGTCCGTGATTTGGGGTATGTTTGGTCTCTTGGTGGATTTGTTGTTCTGTCATGAGGTTTACTTATTGTAATTGCAGGAGATATATCCATAGTTCATTATCTTGTATTGCTGGTATTGCATATTTGCAGATAGAAACTCACCCGCTAAATATGCATACACATATTATACTAGTGTTGTGCCCGTTGATTTTTCTATGGGTTATTTCGAAGAGGAGGGAAGGACAATTTAATAATATTGGGGTGACTGACGCTTGGATGCCTTTTTCCTCGTGAGATAGTGAAATAAAACCTTTTCTTGTCGAAAATAAAATTCATGTGTCCAGGGCACTCCAACTCTCTGCGCCTGCTGACTGAAATAAGTTCCATAGTTTCGGCCTTTTTCTTGTCGGAAAGCTCTGCTTTCTGTCGGTTTTGTCCCATGCGGTATAAATAGGACGTCACTATTTTTGCTAGCCTCTGGATTGTAGAGAGTAGCATTTAAATCCCACATTTCTCCTACAAATGCAATATCGTGCTCTTGCACGTCGGCACCAACTACACTAGATTGTTCGCCAATAGCATATTATTGCTTACTAGTACATTCATATTACTTTGCAGATCTGTCTGACTTTCTGGCAATTCGATATCACTATCAATTACATTCACACTAAATTGATCAATCACCCTATCTGGAATATTTAGATTTATATCATTAAATCTAACCGGATATCCTTGCGAAGATACTTCAAATGTCTTACATATATGTTGAGCTCGTCATCTTTTATTGGTTCAGAAATAGTAGCCAATGATGGAATTTGTGTAACTCGCGTTGTCCAATATAAATATTTGGAAAAAATTGAGCTTTCCAAAAAAAGCAATAATTACATTTTTACAACATTATGAGATAACAAAATTTTCCTTGGTTGTTTATTATCTACATATGTAGTTTCTTTTCTTCCATTTTGTGAGAAGTATTGAAGGGACAAGTGGTAATTTTCTTATGACACGTCTTTTTTTTACATCTTAATACGTGGAATGCCAGCTCGATGACAAGTGAGGTATTGTATGGACATTGCTGCAGGTTGCTGTTGGACACTGCTGTAAATACGCCGATGACGGAGAAGATACTCCGGTTTTCCGTTTTCTCTCTGTTAAGTGCGTTTTGCTAATTTTTTATTAGTGTTTCAACTTCATGCTTATTGTGGGATAGTCCGTTACTGTTCCACGCGGCTATTCAAGGCAAACTCATTTTAATGCTCTGTTGATTGGAGTTGTAATAATTCCCATAAGGGTACCTATGTAATGAATGAGGATATCAATCTTTTGTAATTGGTTTATGAGCATGTCTATAAAGTTTTGAGTGGCAAGACTTCTTGTTATTTGTGTATCGTCTTAATTCGTGAGGGCTTTAACAGCATATGTCCGTGATTTGGGGTATGTTTGGTCTCTTGGTGGATTTGTTGTTCTGTCATGAGGTTTACTTATTGTAATTGCAGGAGATATATCCATAGTTCATTATCTTGTATTGCTGGTATTGCATATTTGCAGATAGAAACTCACCCGCTAAATATGCATACACATATTATACTAGTGTTGTGCCCGTTGATTTTTCTATGGGTTATTTCGAAGAGGAGGGAAGGACAATTTAATAATATTGGGGTGACTGACGCTTGGATGCCTTTTTCCTCGTGAGATAGTGAAATAAAACCTTTTCTTGTCGAAAATAAAATTCATGTGTCCAGGGCACTCCAACTCTCTGCGCCTGCTGACTGAAATAAGTTCCATAGTTTCGGCCTTTTTCTTGTCGGAAAGCTCTGCTTTCTGTCGGTTTTGTCCCATGCGGTATAAATAGGACGTCACTATTTTTGCTAGCCTCTGGATTGTAGAGAGTAGCATTTAAATCCCACATTTCTCCTACAAATGCAATATCGTGCTCTTGCACGTCGGCACCAACTACACTAGATTGTTCGCCAATAGCATATTATTGCTTACTAGTACATTCATATTACTTTGCAGATCTGTCTGACTTTCTGGCAATTCGATATCACTATCAATTACATTCACACTAAATTGATCAATCACCCTATCTGGAATATTTAGATTTATATCATTAAATCTAACCGGATATCCTTGCGAAGATACTTCAAATGTCTTACATATATGTTGAGCTCGTCATCTTTTATTGGTTCAGAAATAGTAGCCAATGATGGAATTTGTGTAACTCGCGTTGTCCAATATAAATATTTGGAAAAAATTGAGCTTTCCAAAAAAAGCAATAATTACATTTTTACAACATTATGAGATAACAAAATTTTCCTTGGTTGTTTATTATCTACATATGTAGTTTCTTTTCTTCCATTTTGTGAGAAGTATTGAAGGGACAAGTGGTAATTTTCTTATGACACGTCTTTTTTTTACATCTTAATACGTGGAATGCCAGCTCGATGACAAGTGAGGTATTGTATGGACATTGCTGCAGGTTGCTGTTGGACACTGCTGTAAATACGCCGATGACGGAGAAGATACTCCGGTTTTCCGTTTTCTCTCTGTTAAGTGCGTTTTGCTAATTTTTTATTAGTGTTTCAACTTCATGCTTATTGTGGGATAGTCCGTTACTGTTCCACGCGGCTATTCAAGGCAAACTCATTTTAATGCTCTGTTGATTGGAGTTGTAATAATTCCCATAAGGGTACCTATGTAATGAATGAGGATATCAATCTTTTGTAATTGGTTTATGAGCATGTCTATAAAGTTTTGAGTGGCAAGACTTCTTGTTATTTGTGTATCGTCTTAATTCGTGAGGGCTTTAACAGCATATGTCCGTGATTTGGGGTATGTTTGGTCTCTTGGTGGATTTGTTGTTCTGTCATGAGGTTTACTTATTGTAATTGCAGGAGATATATCCATAGTTCATTATCTTGTATTGCTGGTATTGCATATTTGCAGATAGAAACTCACCCGCTAAATATGCATACACATATTATACTAGTGTTGTGCCCGTTGATTTTTCTATGGGTTATTTCGAAGAGGAGGGAAGGACAATTTAATAATATTGGGGTGACTGACGCTTGGATGCCTTTTTCCTCGTGAGATAGTGAAATAAAACCTTTTCTTGTCGAAAATAAAATTCATGTGTCCAGGGCACTCCAACTCTCTGCGCCTGCTGACTGAAATAAGTTCCATAGTTTCGGCCTTTTTCTTGTCGGAAAGCTCTGCTTTCTGTCGGTTTTGTCCCATGCGGTATAAATAGGACGTCACTATTTTTGCTAGCCTCTGGATTGTAGAGAGTAGCATTTAAATCCCACATTTCTCCTACAAATGCAATATCGTGCTCTTGCACGTCGGCACCAACTACACTAGATTGTTCGCCAATAGCATATTATTGCTTACTAGTACATTCATATTACTTTGCAGATCTGTCTGACTTTCTGGCAATTCGATATCACTATCAATTACATTCACACTAAATTGATCAATCACCCTATCTGGAATATTTAGATTTATATCATTAAATCTAACCGGATATCCTTGCGAAGATACTTCAAATGTCTTACATATATGTTGAGCTCGTCATCTTTTATTGGTTCAGAAATAGTAGCCAATGATGGAATTTGTGTAACTCGCGTTGTCCAATATAAATATTTGGAAAAAATTGAGCTTTCCAAAAAAAGCAATAATTACATTTTTACAACATTATGAGATAACAAAATTTTCCTTGGTTGTTTATTATCTACATATGTAGTTTCTTTTCTTCCATTTTGTGAGAAGTATTGAAGGGACAAGTGGTAATTTTCTTATGACACGTCTTTTTTTTACATCTTAATACGTGGAATGCCAGCTCGATGACAAGTGAGGTATTGTATGGACATTGCTGCAGGTTGCTGTTGGACACTGCTGTAAATACGCCGATGACGGAGAAGATACTCCGGTTTTCCGTTTTCTCTCTGTTAAGTGCGTTTTGCTAATTTTTTATTAGTGTTTCAACTTCATGCTTATTGTGGGATAGTCCGTTACTGTTCCACGCGGCTATTCAAGGCAAACTCATTTTAATGCTCTGTTGATTGGAGTTGTAATAATTCCCATAAGGGTACCTATGTAATGAATGAGGATATCAATCTTTTGTAATTGGTTTATGAGCATGTCTATAAAGTTTTGAGTGGCAAGACTTCTTGTTATTTGTGTATCGTCTTAATTCGTGAGGGCTTTAACAGCATATGTCCGTGATTTGGGGTATGTTTGGTCTCTTGGTGGATTTGTTGTTCTGTCATGAGGTTTACTTATTGTAATTGCAGGAGATATATCCATAGTTCATTATCTTGTATTGCTGGTATTGCATATTTGCAGATAGAAACTCACCCGCTAAATATGCATACACATATTATACTAGTGTTGTGCCCGTTGATTTTTCTATGGGTTATTTCGAAGAGGAGGGAAGGACAATTTAATAATATTGGGGTGACTGACGCTTGGATGCCTTTTTCCTCGTGAGATAGTGAAATAAAACCTTTTCTTGTCGAAAATAAAATTCATGTGTCCAGGGCACTCCAACTCTCTGCGCCTGCTGACTGAAATAAGTTCCATAGTTTCGGCCTTTTTCTTGTCGGAAAGCTCTGCTTTCTGTCGGTTTTGTCCCATGCGGTATAAATAGGACGTCACTATTTTTGCTAGCCTCTGGATTGTAGAGAGTAGCATTTAAATCCCACATTTCTCCTACAAATGCAATATCGTGCTCTTGCACGTCGGCACCAACTACACTAGATTGTTCGCCAATAGCATATTATTGCTTACTAGTACATTCATATTACTTTGCAGATCTGTCTGACTTTCTGGCAATTCGATATCACTATCAATTACATTCACACTAAATTGATCAATCACCCTATCTGGAATATTTAGATTTATATCATTAAATCTAACCGGATATCCTTGCGAAGATACTTCAAATGTCTTACATATATGTTGAGCTCGTCATCTTTTATTGGTTCAGAAATAGTAGCCAATGATGGAATTTGTGTAACTCGCGTTGTCCAATATAAATATTTGGAAAAAATTGAGCTTTCCAAAAAAAGCAATAATTACATTTTTACAACATTATGAGATAACAAAATTTTCCTTGGTTGTTTATTATCTACATATGTAGTTTCTTTTCTTCCATTTTGTGAGAAGTATTGAAGGGACAAGTGGTAATTTTCTTATGACACGTCTTTTTTTTACATCTTAATACGTGGAATGCCAGCTCGATGACAAGTGAGGTATTGTATGGACATTGCTGCAGGTTGCTGTTGGACACTGCTGTAAATACGCCGATGACGGAGAAGATACTCCGGTTTTCCGTTTTCTCTCTGTTAAGTGCGTTTTGCTAATTTTTTATTAGTGTTTCAACTTCATGCTTATTGTGGGATAGTCCGTTACTGTTCCACGCGGCTATTCAAGGCAAACTCATTTTAATGCTCTGTTGATTGGAGTTGTAATAATTCCCATAAGGGTACCTATGTAATGAATGAGGATATCAATCTTTTGTAATTGGTTTATGAGCATGTCTATAAAGTTTTGAGTGGCAAGACTTCTTGTTATTTGTGTATCGTCTTAATTCGTGAGGGCTTTAACAGCATATGTCCGTGATTTGGGGTATGTTTGGTCTCTTGGTGGATTTGTTGTTCTGTCATGAGGTTTACTTATTGTAATTGCAGGAGATATATCCATAGTTCATTATCTTGTATTGCTGGTATTGCATATTTGCAGATAGAAACTCACCCGCTAAATATGCATACACATATTATACTAGTGTTGTGCCCGTTGATTTTTCTATGGGTTATTTCGAAGAGGAGGGAAGGACAATTTAATAATATTGGGGTGACTGACGCTTGGATGCCTTTTTCCTCGTGAGATAGTGAAATAAAACCTTTTCTTGTCGAAAATAAAATTCATGTGTCCAGGGCACTCCAACTCTCTGCGCCTGCTGACTGAAATAAGTTCCATAGTTTCGGCCTTTTTCTTGTCGGAAAGCTCTGCTTTCTGTCGGTTTTGTCCCATGCGGTATAAATAGGACGTCACTATTTTTGCTAGCCTCTGGATTGTAGAGAGTAGCATTTAAATCCCACATTTCTCCTACAAATGCAATATCGTGCTCTTGCACGTCGGCACCAACTACACTAGATTGTTCGCCAATAGCATATTATTGCTTACTAGTACATTCATATTACTTTGCAGATCTGTCTGACTTTCTGGCAATTCGATATCACTATCAATTACATTCACACTAAATTGATCAATCACCCTATCTGGAATATTTAGATTTATATCATTAAATCTAACCGGATATCCTTGCGAAGATACTTCAAATGTCTTACATATATGTTGAGCTCGTCATCTTTTATTGGTTCAGAAATAGTAGCCAATGATGGAATTTGTGTAACTCGCGTTGTCCAATATAAATATTTGGAAAAAATTGAGCTTTCCAAAAAAAGCAATAATTACATTTTTACAACATTATGAGATAACAAAATTTTCCTTGGTTGTTTATTATCTACATATGTAGTTTCTTTTCTTCCATTTTGTGAGAAGTATTGAAGGGACAAGTGGTAATTTTCTTATGACACGTCTTTTTTTTACATCTTAATACGTGGAATGCCAGCTCGATGACAAGTGAGGTATTGTATGGACATTGCTGCAGGTTGCTGTTGGACACTGCTGTAAATACGCCGATGACGGAGAAGATACTCCGGTTTTCCGTTTTCTCTCTGTTAAGTGCGTTTTGCTAATTTTTTATTAGTGTTTCAACTTCATGCTTATTGTGGGATAGTCCGTTACTGTTCCACGCGGCTATTCAAGGCAAACTCATTTTAATGCTCTGTTGATTGGAGTTGTAATAATTCCCATAAGGGTACCTATGTAATGAATGAGGATATCAATCTTTTGTAATTGGTTTATGAGCATGTCTATAAAGTTTTGAGTGGCAAGACTTCTTGTTATTTGTGTATCGTCTTAATTCGTGAGGGCTTTAACAGCATATGTCCGTGATTTGGGGTATGTTTGGTCTCTTGGTGGATTTGTTGTTCTGTCATGAGGTTTACTTATTGTAATTGCAGGAGATATATCCATAGTTCATTATCTTGTATTGCTGGTATTGCATATTTGCAGATAGAAACTCACCCGCTAAATATGCATACACATATTATACTAGTGTTGTGCCCGTTGATTTTTCTATGGGTTATTTCGAAGAGGAGGGAAGGACAATTTAATAATATTGGGGTGACTGACGCTTGGATGCCTTTTTCCTCGTGAGATAGTGAAATAAAACCTTTTCTTGTCGAAAATAAAATTCATGTGTCCAGGGCACTCCAACTCTCTGCGCCTGCTGACTGAAATAAGTTCCATAGTTTCGGCCTTTTTCTTGTCGGAAAGCTCTGCTTTCTGTCGGTTTTGTCCCATGCGGTATAAATAGGACGTCACTATTTTTGCTAGCCTCTGGATTGTAGAGAGTAGCATTTAAATCCCACATTTCTCCTACAAATGCAATATCGTGCTCTTGCACGTCGGCACCAACTACACTAGATTGTTCGCCAATAGCATATTATTGCTTACTAGTACATTCATATTACTTTGCAGATCTGTCTGACTTTCTGGCAATTCGATATCACTATCAATTACATTCACACTAAATTGATCAATCACCCTATCTGGAATATTTAGATTTATATCATTAAATCTAACCGGATATCCTTGCGAAGATACTTCAAATGTCTTACATATATGTTGAGCTCGTCATCTTTTATTGGTTCAGAAATAGTAGCCAATGATGGAATTTGTGTAACTCGCGTTGTCCAATATAAATATTTGGAAAAAATTGAGCTTTCCAAAAAAAGCAATAATTACATTTTTACAACATTATGAGATAACAAAATTTTCCTTGGTTGTTTATTATCTACATATGTAGTTTCTTTTCTTCCATTTTGTGAGAAGTATTGAAGGGACAAGTGGTAATTTTCTTATGACACGTCTTTTTTTTACATCTTAATACGTGGAATGCCAGCTCGATGACAAGTGAGGTATTGTATGGACATTGCTGCAGGTTGCTGTTGGACACTGCTGTAAATACGCCGATGACGGAGAAGATACTCCGGTTTTCCGTTTTCTCTCTGTTAAGTGCGTTTTGCTAATTTTTTATTAGTGTTTCAACTTCATGCTTATTGTGGGATAGTCCGTTACTGTTCCACGCGGCTATTCAAGGCAAACTCATTTTAATGCTCTGTTGATTGGAGTTGTAATAATTCCCATAAGGGTACCTATGTAATGAATGAGGATATCAATCTTTTGTAATTGGTTTATGAGCATGTCTATAAAGTTTTGAGTGGCAAGACTTCTTGTTATTTGTGTATCGTCTTAATTCGTGAGGGCTTTAACAGCATATGTCCGTGATTTGGGGTATGTTTGGTCTCTTGGTGGATTTGTTGTTCTGTCATGAGGTTTACTTATTGTAATTGCAGGAGATATATCCATAGTTCATTATCTTGTATTGCTGGTATTGCATATTTGCAGATAGAAACTCACCCGCTAAATATGCATACACATATTATACTAGTGTTGTGCCCGTTGATTTTTCTATGGGTTATTTCGAAGAGGAGGGAAGGACAATTTAATAATATTGGGGTGACTGACGCTTGGATGCCTTTTTCCTCGTGAGATAGTGAAATAAAACCTTTTCTTGTCGAAAATAAAATTCATGTGTCCAGGGCACTCCAACTCTCTGCGCCTGCTGACTGAAATAAGTTCCATAGTTTCGGCCTTTTTCTTGTCGGAAAGCTCTGCTTTCTGTCGGTTTTGTCCCATGCGGTATAAATAGGACGTCACTATTTTTGCTAGCCTCTGGATTGTAGAGAGTAGCATTTAAATCCCACATTTCTCCTACAAATGCAATATCGTGCTCTTGCACGTCGGCACCAACTACACTAGATTGTTCGCCAATAGCATATTATTGCTTACTAGTACATTCATATTACTTTGCAGATCTGTCTGACTTTCTGGCAATTCGATATCACTATCAATTACATTCACACTAAATTGATCAATCACCCTATCTGGAATATTTAGATTTATATCATTAAATCTAACCGGATATCCTTGCGAAGATACTTCAAATGTCTTACATATATGTTGAGCTCGTCATCTTTTATTGGTTCAGAAATAGTAGCCAATGATGGAATTTGTGTAACTCGCGTTGTCCAATATAAATATTTGGAAAAAATTGAGCTTTCCAAAAAAAGCAATAATTACATTTTTACAACATTATGAGATAACAAAATTTTCCTTGGTTGTTTATTATCTACATATGTAGTTTCTTTTCTTCCATTTTGTGAGAAGTATTGAAGGGACAAGTGGTAATTTTCTTATGACACGTCTTTTTTTTACATCTTAATACGTGGAATGCCAGCTCGATGACAAGTGAGGTATTGTATGGACATTGCTGCAGGTTGCTGTTGGACACTGCTGTAAATACGCCGATGACGGAGAAGATACTCCGGTTTTCCGTTTTCTCTCTGTTAAGTGCGTTTTGCTAATTTTTTATTAGTGTTTCAACTTCATGCTTATTGTGGGATAGTCCGTTACTGTTCCACGCGGCTATTCAAGGCAAACTCATTTTAATGCTCTGTTGATTGGAGTTGTAATAATTCCCATAAGGGTACCTATGTAATGAATGAGGATATCAATCTTTTGTAATTGGTTTATGAGCATGTCTATAAAGTTTTGAGTGGCAAGACTTCTTGTTATTTGTGTATCGTCTTAATTCGTGAGGGCTTTAACAGCATATGTCCGTGATTTGGGGTATGTTTGGTCTCTTGGTGGATTTGTTGTTCTGTCATGAGGTTTACTTATTGTAATTGCAGGAGATATATCCATAGTTCATTATCTTGTATTGCTGGTATTGCATATTTGCAGATAGAAACTCACCCGCTAAATATGCATACACATATTATACTAGTGTTGTGCCCGTTGATTTTTCTATGGGTTATTTCGAAGAGGAGGGAAGGACAATTTAATAATATTGGGGTGACTGACGCTTGGATGCCTTTTTCCTCGTGAGATAGTGAAATAAAACCTTTTCTTGTCGAAAATAAAATTCATGTGTCCAGGGCACTCCAACTCTCTGCGCCTGCTGACTGAAATAAGTTCCATAGTTTCGGCCTTTTTCTTGTCGGAAAGCTCTGCTTTCTGTCGGTTTTGTCCCATGCGGTATAAATAGGACGTCACTATTTTTGCTAGCCTCTGGATTGTAGAGAGTAGCATTTAAATCCCACATTTCTCCTACAAATGCAATATCGTGCTCTTGCACGTCGGCACCAACTACACTAGATTGTTCGCCAATAGCATATTATTGCTTACTAGTACATTCATATTACTTTGCAGATCTGTCTGACTTTCTGGCAATTCGATATCACTATCAATTACATTCACACTAAATTGATCAATCACCCTATCTGGAATATTTAGATTTATATCATTAAATCTAACCGGATATCCTTGCGAAGATACTTCAAATGTCTTACATATATGTTGAGCTCGTCATCTTTTATTGGTTCAGAAATAGTAGCCAATGATGGAATTTGTGTAACTCGCGTTGTCCAATATAAATATTTGGAAAAAATTGAGCTTTCCAAAAAAAGCAATAATTACATTTTTACAACATTATGAGATAACAAAATTTTCCTTGGTTGTTTATTATCTACATATGTAGTTTCTTTTCTTCCATTTTGTGAGAAGTATTGAAGGGACAAGTGGTAATTTTCTTATGACACGTCTTTTTTTTACATCTTAATACGTGGAATGCCAGCTCGATGACAAGTGAGGTATTGTATGGACATTGCTGCAGGTTGCTGTTGGACACTGCTGTAAATACGCCGATGACGGAGAAGATACTCCGGTTTTCCGTTTTCTCTCTGTTAAGTGCGTTTTGCTAATTTTTTATTAGTGTTTCAACTTCATGCTTATTGTGGGATAGTCCGTTACTGTTCCACGCGGCTATTCAAGGCAAACTCATTTTAATGCTCTGTTGATTGGAGTTGTAATAATTCCCATAAGGGTACCTATGTAATGAATGAGGATATCAATCTTTTGTAATTGGTTTATGAGCATGTCTATAAAGTTTTGAGTGGCAAGACTTCTTGTTATTTGTGTATCGTCTTAATTCGTGAGGGCTTTAACAGCATATGTCCGTGATTTGGGGTATGTTTGGTCTCTTGGTGGATTTGTTGTTCTGTCATGAGGTTTACTTATTGTAATTGCAGGAGATATATCCATAGTTCATTATCTTGTATTGCTGGTATTGCATATTTGCAGATAGAAACTCACCCGCTAAATATGCATACACATATTATACTAGTGTTGTGCCCGTTGATTTTTCTATGGGTTATTTCGAAGAGGAGGGAAGGACAATTTAATAATATTGGGGTGACTGACGCTTGGATGCCTTTTTCCTCGTGAGATAGTGAAATAAAACCTTTTCTTGTCGAAAATAAAATTCATGTGTCCAGGGCACTCCAACTCTCTGCGCCTGCTGACTGAAATAAGTTCCATAGTTTCGGCCTTTTTCTTGTCGGAAAGCTCTGCTTTCTGTCGGTTTTGTCCCATGCGGTAAAAATAGGACGTCACTATTTTTGCTAGCCTCTGGATTGTAGAGAGTAGCATTTAAATCCCACATTTCTCCTACAAATGCAATATCGTGCTCTTGCACGTCGGCACCAACTACACTAGATTGTTCGCCAATAGCATATTATTGCTTACTAGTACATTCATATGACTTTGCAGATCTGTCTGACTTTCTGGCAATTCGATATCACTATCAATTACATTCACACTAAATTGATCAATCACCCTATCTGGAATATTTAGATTTATATCATTAAATCTAACCGGATATCCTTGCGAAGATACTTCAAATGTCTTACATATATGTTGAGCTCGTCATCTTTTATTGGTTCAGAAATAGTAGCCAATGATGGAATTTGTGTAACTCGCGTTGTCCAATATAAATATTTGGAAAAAATTGAGCTTTCCAAAAAAAGCAATAATTACATTTTTACAACATTATGAGATAACAAAATTTTCCTTGGTTGTTTATTATCTACATATGTAGTTTCTTTTCTTCCATTTTGTGAGAAGTATTGAAGGGACAAGTGGTAATTTTCTTATGACACGTCTTTTTTTTACATCTTAATACGTGGAATGCCAGCTCGATGACAAGTGAGGTATTGTATGGACATTGCTGCAGGTTGCTGTTGGACACTGCTGTAAATACGCCGATGACGGAGAAGATACTCCGGTTTTCCGTTTTCTCTCTGTTAAGTGCGTTTTGCTAATTTTTTATTAGTGTTTCAACTTCATGCTTATTGTGGGATAGTCCGTTACTGTTCCACGCGGCTATTCAAGGCAAACTCATTTTAATGCTCTGTTGATTGGAGTTGTAATAATTCCCATAAGGGTACCTATGTAATGAATGAGGATATCAATCTTTTGTAATTGGTTTATGAGCATGTCTATAAAGTTTTGAGTGGCAAGACTTCTTGTTATTTGTGTATCGTCTTAATTCGTGAGGGCTTTAACAGCATATGTCCGTGATTTGGGGTATGTTTGGTCTCTTGGTGGATTTGTTGTTCTGTCATGTGGTTTACTTATTGTAATTGCAGGAGATATATCCATAGTTCATTATCTTGTATTGCTGGTATTGCATATTTGCAGATAGAAACTCACCCGCTAAATATGCATACACATATTATACTAGTGTTGTGCCCGTTGATTTTTCTATGGGTTATTTCGAAGAGGAGGGAAGGACAATTTAATAATATTGGGGTGACTGACGCTTGGATGCCTTTTTCCTCGTGAGATAGTGAAATAAAACCTTTTCTTGTCGAAAATAAAATTCATGTGTCCAGGGCACTCCAACTCTCTGCGCCTGCTGACTGAAATAAGTTCCATAGTTTCGGCCTTTTTCTTGTCGGAAAGCTCTGCTTTCTGTCGGTTTTGTCCCATGCGGTATAAATAGGACGTCACTATTTTTGCTAGCCTCTGGATTGTAGAGAGTAGCATTTAAATCCCACATTTCTCCTACAAATGCAATATCGTGCTCTTGCACGTCGGCACCAACTACACTAGATTGTTCGCCAATAGCATATTATTGCTTACTAGTACATTCATATTACTTTGCAGATCTGTCTGACTTTCTGGCAATTCGATATCACTATCAATTACATTCACACTAAATTGATCAATCACCCTATCTGGAATATTTAGATTTATATCATTAAATCTAACCGGATATCCTTGCGAAGATACTTCAAATGTCTTACATATATGTTGAGCTCGTCATCTTTTATTGGTTCAGAAATAGTAGCCAATGATGGAATTTGTGTAACTCGCGTTGTCCAATATAAATATTTGGAAAAAATTGAGCTTTCCAAAAAAAGCAATAATTACATTTTTACAACATTATGAGATAACAAAATTTTCCTTGGTTGTTTATTATCTACATATGTAGTTTCTTTTCTTCCATTTTGTGAGAAGTATTGAAGGGACAAGTGGTAATTTTCTTATGACACGTCTTTTTTTTACATCTTAATACGTGGAATGCCAGCTCGATGACAAGTGAGGTATTGTATGGACATTGCTGCAGGTTGCTGTTGGACACTGCTGTAAATACGCCGATGACGGAGAAGATACTCCGGTTTTCCGTTTTCTCTCTGTTAAGTGCGTTTTGCTAATTTTTTATTAGTGTTTCAACTTCATGCTTATTGTGGGATAGTCCGTTACTGTTCCACGCGGCTATTCAAGGCAAACTCATTTTAATGCTCTGTTGATTGGAGTTGTAATAATTCCCATAAGGGTACCTATGTAATGAATGAGGATATCAATCTTTTGTAATTGGTTTATGAGCATGTCTATAAAGTTTTGAGTGGCAAGACTTCTTGTTATTTGTGTATCGTCTTAATTCGTGAGGGCTTTAACAGCATATGTCCGTGATTTGGGGTATGTTTGGTCTCTTGGTGGATTTGTTGTTCTGTCATGAGGTTTACTTATTGTAATTGCAGGAGATATATCCATAGTTCATTATCTTGTATTGCTGGTATTGCATATTTGCAGATAGAAACTCACCCGCTAAATATGCATACACATATTATACTAGTGTTGTGCCCGTTGATTTTTCTATGGGTTATTTCGAAGAGGAGGGAAGGACAATTTAATAATATTGGGGTGACTGACGCTTGGATGCCTTTTTCCTCGTGAGATAGTGAAATAAAACCTTTTCTTGTCGAAAATAAAATTCATGTGTCCAGGGCACTCCAACTCTCTGCGCCTGCTGACTGAAATAAGTTCCATAGTTTCGGCCTTTTTCTTGTCGGAAAGCTCTGCTTTCTGTCGGTTTTGTCCCATGCGGTATAAATAGGACGTCACTATTTTTGCTAGCCTCTGGATTGTAGAGAGTAGCATTTAAATCCCACATTTCTCCTACAAATGCAATATCGTGCTCTTGCACGTCGGCACCAACTACACTAGATTGTTCGCCAATAGCATATTATTGCTTACTAGTACATTCATATTACTTTGCAGATCTGTCTGACTTTCTGGCAATTCGATATCACTATCAATTACATTCACACTAAATTGATCAATCACCCTATCTGGAATATTTAGATTTATATCATTAAATCTAACCGGATATCCTTGCGAAGATACTTCAAATGTCTTACATATATGTTGAGCTCGTCATCTTTTATTGGTTCAGAAATAGTAGCCAATGATGGAATTTGTGTAACTCGCGTTGTCCAATATAAATATTTGGAAAAAATTGAGCTTTCCAAAAAAAGCAATAATTACATTTTTACAACATTATGAGATAACAAAATTTTCCTTGGTTGTTTATTATCTACATATGTAGTTTCTTTTCTTCCATTTTGTGAGAAGTATTGAAGGGACAAGTGGTAATTTTCTTATGACACGTCTTTTTTTTATATCTTAATACGTGGAATGCCGGCTCGATGACAAGTGAGGCATTATAAGGTCATTGCTGTATTTTACAATGCTGTTGGACATTGCTGTAAATACGCCGATGACTGAAAAGATACTCCGGTTTTCTGTTTTGCTAATTTTTTATTAGTGTTTCAACTTCATGCTTATTGTGGGACTAGTGTTGGACCCGTTGATTTCAACGGGTGGTTTCGAAAAGGAATTGAAACTTAAAAATATTGAATCGACTGGTTTCGGAAAGAAATTGCACGAATGCACGAATTAGGAATGACAAATTACGAAGTGATTACGAATTACGAATTACATTTTGCATCGCCGACGCCTCCGGCACCTCGGGGCTTTCGCCCCCGGCGCTTCTGTCGCTCCGGGGCCTTCGGCCCCAGCGCCGCCGACGCCTCCAGCGCCCCCAGCGCCCCCGATGCCTCTGGCACCCCGGGGGCTCCGCCCCCAGCGCCGCCCGCGCCTCCGGCGCTCCTAGCGCCCCCAATGCCTTCGGCACCCCCGGGGGCTTCACCCCCAGCGCCCCCGATGCCTCCGGCACTCCGGGGGCTTCGCCCCCTAGCGCCACCCGCGCCTCCGGCGCTCCCAGCGCTTCCAATGCCTTCGGCACCCCGGGGGCTTCGCCCCCAGCGCCGCCGACGCCTCGGGGCCTGAAAAAGCTGGAAAAATGAAAAAAATTAAAAAAATTAAAAAACTGAATAAATGAAAAAAATGAAAAAAAATTATAAAACTGAATAAATGAAAAAAATTAAAAAATTAAAAAAATTAAAAAAATTAAAATGAAATAATGACAAATATGAAAAATATGAAAAAAAAAAATTTGTTCCCCATACTGGTTGATTCATTATGTTCGGCGAGAGTTAGGACACACACACACACACACACACACACACACACACACACACACACACACACACACACACACACACACACACACACACACACACACACACACACACACACACATTACCGTCTTTATATATATGATAGTCCGTTACTGTTCCACGCGGCTATTCAAGGCAAACTCATTTTAATGCTCTGTTGATTGGAGTTGTAATAATTCCCATAAGGGTACCTATGTAATGAATGAGGATATCAATCTTTTGTGATTGGTTTATGAGCATGTCTATAAAGTTTTGAGTGGCAAGACTTCCTGTTATTTGTGTATCGTCTTAATTCGTGAGGGCTTTAACAGCATTTTATTATAACTCCAATCAACAGAGCATTAAAATGAGTTTGCCTAGAATAGCCGCGTGGAACAGTAATGGACTATCCCACAATAAACATGAAGTTGAAACACTAATAAAAAATTAGCAAATCGCACTTAACAGAGAGAAACAGAAAATCGGAGTATCTTCTCAGTCATCGGCGTATTTACAGCAATGTCCAACATCATTGTAATCTACAGCAATGTCCATATAATGCCTCACTTGTAATCGAGCCGGCATTCCACGTATTAAGATGTAAAAAAAAGACGTGTCATAAGAAAATTACCACTTGTCCCTTCAATACTTCTCACAAAATGGAAGAAAAGGAACTACATACATATGTAGATAATAAAAGATGACGAGCTCAACATCAACATAAGACATTAAGGGTACCTATGTAATGAATGCGTACTGGTAGTGCATATACCAACAAAGGTATAGAAATATACCAAAGTAGTGCACAATCAAACAAGAATAGAATAGAAATATACCAAAATGGTATATTTCTATACCTTTGTTTGATTGTGATATACATATGTATGTACTATGTAGTCTGGTTTTGTACAATATTATGTAACTAAGGTTTTGTACAATATTAAGTTGTGAGTCTGCAAGATATTTCAAATGTACAATATTAAGTTGTGAGTCTGGTGTGTTTTTTGATAATTTAAAATATGTATTCATAATTACTAGATCATTTTCCAGGCATAACTGAATGAATCTCTTGTCGAAAATAATACTTTGTAAAATTTCCCCGCATGGTAGAAAAATCGGCGGCTAAATTGATACTTGTTGTGGAGTAACCTAACGACAGCGTTATACTTATACTCACAAAAATGTTTAGGACTTTCATTTGTAAATAAAATTTTATTTGTAAAAATAATTGTGTTTTTTTTTCATCGTGATGTTTTTCACACTCATACTTTTGTTAACATTCCTGATACATAAATTAATGGCCAAATATTTTCACTTATCATCGGCAATTGTGTGTGACAGATATTATTGATAGTTTATAAATAAACAGCTCTTGTTTGTTGAAAATTAGTTTCACAATTTGAAACTAATTGTTGACACTAATCGGTGGAATTAAACCCATTTAATTCGTATATTGGCTATTAGTTTTTTACAAGACTATTCAATGTTTCACTTCGCTTACACTATTCCTACATTCTTCCGATCTTTTTGAAACTTTGCCATTTTTAAGTGATACCTGCATACTATCAATATTCCTTTCTCAAATATTCCCATTGATATATCAACGGACAAAATGTCAGTAACGCTTATTTTCATGAACTTCTATTGTATATTTACGCGCTACTGCGTTATACATACAATAAAAAAAGTAAAATAATTTTAAATACCAATGGCCAATAGGAACCGGTGTGCATAGACGTAGAGTGGAAAATAAATAGTACCATACATAAATAATGAAATCGATATCGACTGGCAGCATTATGAAATACTCATAGCTATGACAGCATTTTCGATACAAATTGAACGCAAATTTATGGAAACTTGCACAATACAAAAGTTCTACTTCCGGTTGTCGCATTTTGTTTAAATTATTTTATTACTTAAAATCACTATCAGTATTATACACAATAAATATCAAAACGATAAAAATAATTTAAATTGTCAAAATAAAATAATGAAATATTGTTTAAACAAAAATACTACTTCCGGTTTACAAATTCTGACCAAAACCTTATCAGCAAAAAATACAAATATAAATTTTCAGCTTGATACGTTCAGGGGTATGGACAGAATATAAAATATTAGATTATAAAATTTATAATTTATATTACATGTAAAAAAAATGCAGTCCGATTCAGAACGCGGTTTATGAGATAATTGAATTGAAAAACTTAAAAAAAAGGACACCTATATGAGGAGGTACCATTTCCGGTCAGCTAAAAAATTTACGTGGTGTCGATAAAAATTTCAGTGACCGATAGTAAGTTTCAGTTCGATAGGACCAACGGTGTTCAAAAAATCGCCAAAATACACACACACACACACACATTTTTTCTAGATCTAGATGAAAACGTGATCAGTAATCGATTCTGAGTTCGAATCGGTCAAAATCTCGAGTTCGAATTTTCGCATGATCACAAAACTTCATCTATTGTTACTACGTACATACATAGAAAAAGTAAAAATGGATGGAATTATATATAATGGTATGTAATTATTTATGGCAGGCTTGGATACGTCCAAATGGACAAAAAGATTTTTGTCCACATGGACGTTAAATTTCTAATATGTTTTTTAAGACGTCTAGGCACTTCTAAATCACAGTTATAAAGTTTTATTTTGTAATATAGATCTATTGTATTTAATAATCTGATATGATAAATATCATATCGCTATTCTATGTGTCTGTAAGATAACGCTCGCCGTACTATAATAGTCGTTTCGGATCGACATATGTACGTCACAGCTAAAACATCATAACTAGTCACCGGAGCCTGAGGGGGCCGTCTATTGTTCAAAGGTTGTAAATGCATTGTTAAAGGTTTGCCGAACAATGGATAGCACTGTAACTATCCTACCTCTAATCATAACAGATCAACAAAAAAACTTCTATATATACTGTTTGCTACAAATTTTTTCCTGTAGGCAAATTAGTCTCCATGCATTTAGCGACATCTATTGAAAATTTATTTAACTAATTAATTAATTAATTTTTCAATTGGTGTTTTATATTGTTTATATGTAGGTAGGTACTTGGTTTGTACAATTTTTTTCATACTAAACAATTAAATATAAATATATTTAAAAGGTGTTTGAAAAAAATACAACCGTATACGGATCGAACAAGGAACCGACAAATTTTTTAAAAGCTTAATATGCCATAACTAGAGACACGTATTTTAGGCATTTTGCTATTAATGCTAAATTCGTAAAATATGTGAATAGATGCTAAAATAACTAACAAAAGTGAAATTTGTATAAAATTTATAAAATTAATAGACAATTTAGAAGGGTCTTCCTATTCCTTTGTCCATTTAATATGTGAATAAATTGAGGGGATAAAACAAAGCGTGCAGTTTACCATAGACGGTGTTTTTCCTGTCGAAACCAGCAACTGTTTTTGTCTACTACTGTAAACAAAAGAAGACAGTTGGAGCTGTGTATCCAAAAGGCTGCTCAAAAAAGCATCTTAAAACTAGACTCGCACTCAAGACTAAATGAGACAAATCTATTCCTCCAAATATTGAGTAAACTATTCAATCTATCTGTGGCAGGTACAAAATCTAATATTAATTTTAAAGAAACAGTTTTGTTTTTTAGAAACCTGCCATTGTTTAATGTATTAGCAGAGGCTAAATGTTTGGAAAAATATCAGCACTTTTTTTAGACAATTAATAGAGAATATAAAAAGTGAATCACGCCGGATATATTGCTATTATTGATGGCAACAAAAATTAAATATGGAGAGTTTGGTTGTACCATTCTGAAATCTATTTGGTGTCCCGTTAATAGTGTGGATGCTGAAAGGTATTTCAGCAAATACAATATAATTGTTACCGATCGTCGCACGAACCTCAAAAAAGAATCTGTAGAAATATGCTCCATGTTGAGTTTTAATAAATTTTAATTGTTATTATATTTTTGTATTTATACTTCTTGTCTTTGTATTTTTATATTCATGTTTTTTTCATTGTAATTATAATTCCAAAACATTTTTGAATTTTTTTATTGTTGTTTTGTCTTTAAATTGTATAAATGTATATTAATTTTATTAAAATTCATTGAAATTTTTTATTATTTAAAATTAAACTCTTCATAAAAATAGATGCTAAAATTGAACATTTTTAATGCCCTAAACGCTAAAATGCAAAATTGACAAAAATAGATGCCCAAAATACGTGTCTCTAGCCATAACCCATGCGATGATATTATCCATTATCGTAAAATAAAGGGAGCGGACATAATTGTACATTGAAAGGTAAACAGTGGATTTATTTTAGGTTGGCTACTTGATTTACACTGCTGCTGGCAATACTCGAGCTGTCAGTGCCAGTTTGACAGCTCGAGCGATATCGCATCATGTCATTAGATAACCAAAATGTTAACGAATCACCTAAAAGAGGTAATTTTTCCGTTTATAATTATTTTGAAGTACAGAAAAACTTTGTATTTCATTTCGACACATATGTGTTATTGTGCTATGAATTTGATGTTGAATTAACTTTTAGTGTTCAATAAATTATATTTTACATATCCCTGTTTACACATTGATGCAGATATAAATAAGTAAAAAAAATCAACAATGACTTGGCTGAGCTCGTTTCTTACACTCAGAGTGATCGATTCACTCAATTTTGATCCATTCTACACTTCACATGTATCCCAATTCAGGTGGATGCTAGTTTAAAATGCTCTTGTAATCCATTGAATCTTAACATCTTCATGGTTTTCTGTCTGATGTACAATAGATGAGCACTAAGAAAATGGTAGTAGTAGATGAATAGCGAAATTAAAGAATATTTGAAACGCTAGAGACTGCATTACCTGGTAAAATGCGTTATTATTTCTATTACATTTTTGTTCAGGTCCAACTTTATCCACCAGTACGTCGAGCTTCGAAGCTCTCGACCCTCACGATCCAAATTTGAGCCGACTGGCAACAACAATGTTTCAAAAAACCGAAGACTATCTATACGGAGAGTTCACATCCACTCAGGTTTGTATGCCGTCATTCACTCTCATCTTATATAGGTTTTTCATTCCAAATTGACCCTTTGACAAATTGACATTGAAAAGGGGTCAATTTTAAATGAAAAAGGGTCAATTTGGAATGAAGAATCTGTATCATGGTATTGTTAAGTGAATGAATATCGATATTATAAGATTATAGTCAATTCAAAAATAATTTATGCTGTTATTGTTATCTATTTTATCGAGTCAATGCAAATCTCAATATGGGAAATGTATTTATCAGGGCTTTAACTTCAAGGAAATGTATATTTGGAGTTTGATAATGTTATTGCATTAATTAGGCGTTACAATTGTTTCAGGATGCCTACAAAAGATTGGAAGAGATGAATCATTTGACACTTTCGAAATACACCGATATTCACAGGATCACTGGAAATATTTCAACAACTGTGAATAGAATGGATAAAATACGTATGTCTCATACATATGTTTCTTTGTTGAAATTTATTTTGAATTATGAAGTATTACAATGTTTAATTTAATTTTTTTGTAATATTCCAGATCAATCGCTTGCCCCTCATATTTATAAAATTGAAGAAATTGAACAAGCCGTGTTGAAATTGGAGAAAATGGCGTATGCAATTGACGCATATTCAAAGAAACTGGAAGCCAAAGCTAAATACTTAACCAAACGTTGATTTGAAACTTTGAATTCTTTAATATGGTTTTAAGGAGTAGATTTATGAATATGTACAATATAAAGCTAGGACTGATTTACTGTTGATTGATTGATTATTTTTATTAGACGGCGTTGGTTGTTTTATCATATAATACATTCCTCGTCAGTTTTATTTTTAAGTAGATTAAATTATGTGGATGTCTTAGCAAGTCAGTTAAGATTATACATATATTGTTTTTGTTTTTAATATATTTTATACATTGCATTTTAATTATTATAAAAATACAAAATAATAGTTATTTTATGTTTTAAGATAAAGTTGTATGTGCTCATTTTTTAAAACATCTATACAACTATTGTAGATTTTGTTAAAAATAAACTTACTACACTCTGATTTAAACATTTTTATTAAAAAAATTGGATTCCTCTTTTGTATTAATTTTCTCAACGATATAATAGTTCAACATTTACAATTTTTTTTGCGTATATTTTTCTTTGTGACAAAAACAGGATGAACTGGTTTCAATAATTGAAGTTCATATTTTCTGTATATAAAGCAACAGTTTTGTAAATCCATTTCATTCGTATTGTTTTGTGATAGATTGGATGTCCGCAAATTACAATACGAGAAATAAAATAAAATCAGTTGTGATTGAGCCGATTCAGTAATTTAAAACAACTTTCTTGAATATAAACAATAAATACGAACTGTTGGATAAATATACGTTACACATTTGTTCCTGATATAAAATAAAGTAAGGCGGACCTTTCTAAAAATTCGCTCCATGGGATGAACCATTTCTAATAATTTTACCCAAGGCATACCATTCAAAAAACAAAATATACTTGCTTTGAAATCATAAAACTTTTTTTTTCAAAGTACATATGTAGCTTAATGCAGCGATTATTTTACTGGCCACTAAGCTACCCAAAAGAAAAATTAGAAATAAACGTAGCATTCTAAATTCACACTATTCCTAAATTTAGGGGGATAACATCTCTGCTGTGAGGTTACCCAACAAATGATTGACATAATATTGCTACGCAGTGTGGTCAGCCTAGACTATTACCAAATAGCAATTAGATAATATTAATGATAAAAGTTTATGTAAAATATAGTGTAAATGTGCACCTATGTGTAGAGCCCACAAAGACGAAATTCATTATTTAGTTAAAACTAAAAAACCGTTAATGTAAGGCTTAAGTGAAACACATGTGACTAGTGATATATTTGAGATCATGAAATAAGTATGGATATTTATAGTTTGATAAGATGCGATAGTGATTCCAGACATACTGGCAGTGTAAAAATCGAGTAAGTATGTTTTTGTTTATAGTTTATCGATCTCCAAATGGAAGTTCTGCAAGGTTTTTAAAAAAATTATATGATAACAGTGAACGAAGTGTAACAGATGTAAGTAAAAATATGTTAATATTTGGGGATTGGGATAAATTGAATGAATTTTATGCTAAAAAAATATATAATTGGGTTTTAAACAAATTGTGAAAGAAATGACTAGAGTGAATGATAATTCTAAATCCCTGATCGACTTGGTTATAAGTTATAACAAATATGGTTGGTTTAAAATGTGATGTAAACGATGAACCAAAAATAGCAGATCACTCTAATGTTGTTATTTTATTGGAACCAATAGTTGGCAAGGGACGTGTATGTAGAAGCAATAAGTATAATTGAAAAGCAATACTTAGATTTTAATATAATTAATGAAATGCTGAAAGAATGTAAGTGGAATAATGATAGTGGTAATGTAAATGTTTTGTGGAATGAAATGTACAATATTTTAATGGATGTAAGAAATAAGTCATTACAATCCAAGAAATTTATATGTCATAATTCATTAAAACGTTGGTTCACAAAAGTGTTAAATTCCTAAATTTAAAATTCTGTAAATAAAGTTATGAAATTCTTGGAAGTAAGGCTTGGTGTGAATACAAGAAGACTAGGAATGCTGCTGTAGCCATTGTAATACACGCAAAAAAGCAATTGTACGAAATACATAGATAAATTAAATAGTGATCCGACAAGAATGTGGAGAACAATAAAAACCTTGATTTCAAGTAAGATTAAGCCAGGAATGAAATAAATGTATTTTGGGAATTTTTTGAACACTGTTAGTCCTATCGAACTGAAACTTAGTATCGGTTACTGAAATTCTTATCAAGTTAACTTTTTAAGTTGACTGGAAATGGTACCTCCCCCTATAGATGTCGTCTTTTTTTCTACGTTTTTAAATTCAATTATCTCCCAAACCGCTAACTGAATCGGACTGCAATTTTTTCACATGTAATAGAAATAATAATCTTTATAACTTTATATTTTTATCTGAACCGAAAGTAGTACTTTTACTCTTGATAATCGAGGTTTATTATGTTTTTCTCAGAAACGTTTTGGTTTATTGAACTGAAATTTCAAATCTAGAAGTTTAAGCGTAATAAAAAGTTCAACTGCAAGTCGCAGTTTACTCTTGTTCGATTTTTCTTCCACTATTTTTTTCGACCCCTTAAACATGCTTGTTCTTCAAGAAAAAATTCAAGTATAATTCTTGTATCAATGTGATGAAAATAAAAAAAAGTGGGATTTTTTCCTCTTAGAAAGGTCAAAAATGTTGTCGCCTGGATTCTGTCCACACCCCTGAACGTATCAAGCTGAAAATTTATATTTATATTCTTTATGTACTAACTTAGAGCTGCTAAGGTTTTGGTCAGAATTCGTAAACCGAAGTAGTGTTTTTTTTTTAAAACAATATTTCATTATTTTATTTTGACCATTTCAATTATTTTAATCTTCTTGATATTTATTGTGTATAATACTGATAGTGATTTTAAGTAATAAAAATAATTTAAACAAAATCCGACAGCCGGAAGTAGAACTTTTGTCTTGTGCAAGTTTTCATACATTTGCGTTCAATTTGTATCGAAAATGCTGTCATAGCTATTAGTATTTCCTAATGCTGCCGCTCGATATCGATTTCATTATTTATGTATGGTGCTATTTATTCTCCACTCTACGTCTATGCATACCGGTTCCTATTGGCCATTAGTATTTAAAATTATTTTACTTTTTTTATTGTATGTTTAACGCAGTAGCACATAAATCTATCTTTTGTCTTGTACAAGTTTCCATACATTTGCGCTCAATTTGTATCGAAATTTCATAATGCTGCCGGTATGTGTGAATGCGTCTGTACGGTTCAATATAGAATTTTGTTTTGTGACATTCTTATATTTCTCAAATACATAGATAAAGTCATGGGTTGGTCACACCCGAATTTTTTCTCATTATAGAACGGTTTTTCCATATCTTTGTCAGATTGATCATCGCCGTTTCCGCCATGTATAATCTTCTGCACATTTCTGATTGACATCCCCCTTCTCTTGAGATCCTACGACATGGTCCAACCTGTGCTTTTGTTTTTGAACTTTTGAACCTGTGCTTTTGTTTAGAATTTTGATTTGTGACCTTCTTATATTCTTCAAATACACAGATAGAGTCATGGGTTGGTCACATCCGAATTTTTAATAATTTATTTACTGTTTGAATGCACATGATTTTATTGAAGCTTTTTTGCTCGGAGCATGGAGCGGAGCACGGAGCGGAGCTGGAGCAAAACATTTATCCCGGAGCGGAGCAGTTACAAAAGCAGTCCGCTCCAATTCACTGGTTGCAATTACCAAATATATCACTGTATGCAGCGAGACGAAAAATAATCAGGAAACGAGATCTTTGAAATTAGCTTAAGAGGCTAAATAAGGCACCGAATGCGATATCCAAAATTACGCGACATACATACATATGTACAGTGGCGGACTGGGACTGAAATCAGTGCATTCCAGGAGTCAAAGGGGGCCCACCCAGGGTTGAAAAAATTTGTCCCCCCCCCCCATATAACAAAATTTTCTTCTTTCCATCACGTAAAAAATCAAGGGCAAAAAATAAATATAATTTTCATAAATGGGAATAAACAAATTTAGGTACAAGAAAAATTACAAAAGCAAAATAGATCCATAAATTACATTGTATATTTCGTTTTAATCCTTGTCCTAGGTAAATAGAATGCATCATAAAAGAATGCGGCATAAAAGTGGCTTTTAATTTCGGTAGAAAACAATCAGGGACGTCATTTTTGGGGGGGGGGGGCATGCAAAGATTGATCAAATTGAATTTTTTTTCAAAAAAACTTTTTTAAATCGGAATAAAGATGGAAAATATAAAATATGAAAAAAAATAAGCTTATTTTTGAAAAAATTATTATGTAAAAAGCCAAAAAAGCGCCGCAGGCGAAAATTTTTTTCCAAAAATCTTCACATGGTTATTAACACTTTGTGATCGGGTCACGAGAATTCTCGTGTTTGAGTACCCAACGCTTGATGGCGGGTCGCGAGAATTCTCGTGTTCACGTAGTCTGCTCTTGGACTGCGGATTACGAGAAAACTCGTGTTCTTAAAATATTTTTAATCAACGGCATCTCTATAACTGGATACATACTTCATATACAAATGATAAAATCGGAACCTGTGTTATATATTTTGTCTCGTGGAACCATTTCAACTCGTAACATGTGTTTGAAATTTGTCACACCCATTTTTTTCAATCTTTCGCTTGTTTCTTCCTATTTCACCCTAGATGTAGGTTTCCGTAAGACGCTGACCTTTTCGGTTCTTTTAGTCGCTTTCGTGAATTTGAATTTGAATTAATCCGTAAAAATGGCTTCTCGTGCTGATGATCAGGATCAAATATTTGCCGATAATAATGCACCAACACCAGCACCAACGAAGCGTGCAACGACAAAGGACCATCCCCTAGGATTATCTATGGATTTACGAAGTCATAAATTACGACCCATAATGACAAGCGGCACAAAAAAATATCCATGTGTACTGCACAAAAGAACAGCAGTGAAACCCGATACTTTTGCGAGTTCTGTAACGTTCCACTTCATAAAGGTACCTGCTTTGATAGATGTCATACACGCGTAAACTATTAATTACCATTTGTAAATATTGTATAAAACTATTATTTATGTTATAAGCCATTTTTTAATTAAAACTTTAAAACTAAAAACAATATGTATTTATAAGTGAAAGTAAAACTTTTTTGTGTTGTGGTGTTCATAAATAGAATCTGCAGATACTGGCGAGTACAAATCAAAAATTTTATTGAAATACAATGAGAACTTCGAGAGTTATACGAATTTTAGCGAGTATTGAGAGTAAACCGCAATATCGCGAAAACACGCCCGCTTTCGCCTTTCAGGCGGCCGCGCGACCTACCCGCTTACAAAGTGTAATCGACCATCAAAATGTATCACTATATCAAAAAATATACGAACTTTCGGAAAAATAAACGATACACATCCGTTTTTGAGACAAAATAAAGTAAAGTAAACCTTTCTAACGATTCGCTCCATGGGATGAACAATTTCTAAGAATGTTACCCAAGGCATACCACTTAAAAACCAAAATATACTTGCTTCAAAATAATAAAATTTTTTCAAAGCACATAGCAGCGATTATTTTATTAGTTACCCAAAAGTAACATCCATAAGAAATAAACGCAGCATTCATAGTATCTCATTAATCATTAAATTCATAATATCTCATTAATCATTAAATTCATAATATCTCATTAATCATTAAATTCATAATATTTTCTAAATTCACACTATTCCTTAATTTAGGGGGGCGAGTGCCCCCTAAATTAAGTGAAAACAAAAAATGCATAATATTTTCAATTAATGTTAATCGAAAATTAGGATTTTGGGGAGGGGGCCCCTATCCTATGTTTCTATATACATGGATTTGTCAAGATTAGGAATAGATTTTATATTCGGAAACTGTTTAAAATTGTAAATTTAAATCTTACTATGTCGTCGAAGTATAATCAAATGTTATTTTGAAAGTATGTATGAAGTAAATTTTAATCGCTGGTTGATGATGAATCGTCCTATCAAAATTGTTTTAAACAATTCAGTTTATATTATTGACGGAAATTTGTTCATTCCCATTTTTATTTCAGTAGGTGGTTGTTACATAGGTATTGGTATATGCATAATCTTGAGGTTGGAAATGGGCCCGGTAAAAGGGGCCACGCAAATGTTGAAACTTACATTTCGAGCCTAATAAAAAAAGTTAACCGATCCTTGGGATGTTAAAGCAGGTATTAGTTGTTTGTGTATATCGTAAGAAATTTGTTTTGTTGAAATACCCAAACTCTAGGTCCCAAAGTGCAATATCCTATAAATTTTTATACACGTGAAATAGTTAAAAAGTTATTTAATTTTACTGAGGGCCCATATTTTCTAACGGATAGTGGGGCCCACATGCCATCGGGCATGTACGCTTGTATGGCCAGTCCGCCACTGAACATATGTAGATCCCAGCCAATAGAATATCATTAATTTAAAGCCCAGACCCAGAGGGTGCCGCGTATTGTTCAAATGTTGTAAATGCATTGTTAAAGGTTTGCCGAACCTTTTTTACAAAGGATTTATAACAACGGAACAATGAGCGGCACCTTGGCTATCCTACCTCTAATCATTATCTAGTAATTTTTTTTCTCTCAATAGCATGGCGTTTTGCAAAACAATGACTGAAGAAACTTACCGAGCAAACAAATGTATGCATTTCGAGTAACAGATGAAACATATAAACACTACGCGACGAGCCAGAATGTTATATTACAGAAAACACAAATATCGGAAGGCAAAGATCGAAAATCGAAAGATCTTAAGTCGAAAGATCAAAAAAAAAGGGTGCATGGTAAACGGTACATACTCACTTACATACTCACTTAATTTGCGCGAGCACGGTACAACAGGAACAAGAGGAACAGGCTTTTCCTCCCGTATTCTGCGCGCGCACATTAATACGGGAGGAAAAGCCTGTTCCTCTTGTTCCTGTTGTATCCTGCTCGCGCAAATTAAAGATCGGATTTTCGATCTTTGCCTTCCGATATTTGCGTTTTCTGTAATTTAACATTCCGGCTCGTCGCGGAGACCGGAAACATATATCAGATCTCGCTTTTCGACATAAGAAAGAAAGGGACCAAACATTTTTGCGTTGACTTGTATGCATTGCATTTTGATGACTCACTGTCTGGAGCAACTCCTGCGTCTACACGTTTAATATTCATACGCTATACACATTCATTATTACGCAATTGAAATTTCATAAATTTCGTCATTAAAAAATGGTTGGAGTCGCTCATTTTACATGACTCCGACTCCAATTCCGACTCCGGCCAAAACAGCGCGACTCCACGACTCCGACTCCGACTCCACAGCCCTGATAATAACTAAAGAAATTAGACATAACAAAAACAAAACATATATGTACTCAAACAACTAATAATAATAATAATTGCAAATTATAAAAAACAACAAAGAAGGGAATGTCTTATAAAAGAAAATAGAGAAAGAAAAATAAATATAAACATATGTATATACACAGACAAATATACATAATCATAAAAAACAATAGTAATTTAATAGCAGATACGTAAAAATATAAAATATAACATAAGGAATGCCTTGCACCTACAGCCAGTTCCAATAAATAAGAACCAACTGCAAATACAAAACATCCCTGTGAGGCCCAAATGGAAGAGAGTAAATCAAAATTCCACTCATAAATCACAATCAATCAAGAAAACAATGATGAATATGATTGATAAATGAATGAATGCCTTTAGTTTGTATTGTACTCATACTTGTACTTTAAGTATATTTGCAATATTAAGCAAAGAATATTTTAATTTAATTTATTTTTTATTCTATATAAAGCTTATTTTTTATTAATTTGACTTATTACTGTTTTTATTACTTTATCTATGTACGTAGTAACAATAGATCAAGTTTTGTGATCATGCAAAAATTTGATCTCTAGATTTTGACTGATTTGAATTGAAGAGTCCGTTTGAAAAACAGCATATGTCCATTTTTTTCGAAATCGACTTTATTGTTGCAAACGATAGTCCTGATCACGGACTACATGCTCACTTTTTATTGGATGTGGAAAAAATCTCTTAGTCCCTAAAAATGAGCGTCAAAAAAAAGCCACTTTAGGAAAAACAACACTTGTCCAAGCATTTTGTTAGAAAAACAACATATGTCCAGGGACATATGTTGTTCTTCCTACAAGATCGGCCTCAAACGATGCATGTATGGACGTCATATGTTTTATAACTTCTTCTAATGGTATAATATTTTTTTTTAAAACTATCGAATGGCACAATTTTATATTTTAAAAAATCGTTTTTTTATATTATTTTTTTTTTTTCACATTTCATACCTATATATATATATATATATACATACATATAGGTATGATTTTGATTGTATGCATATTTACCTCGTTTTTCATAACTTCCACATGCTTCTTTACAAATATATAATAACGTAGATTGGAATTAGTGGGTAATAAAAAGTGATGATTTGTATGGACATAAATGTCACCCTTAGCTTATCCCACTTTTGTAGAAAGGATACCGCGTTATACGCTCGACTGCTACAGCGTTTGGATTGCTTGCAGTCCCCTTTATTATCGGAACACATTGATTATTTGTTTAATATTTCTAGAACAGTGATGAAGAACTTTTTTCTAGCTAAGAGCCAAACCAAGGAAAAAGTTGCAAAATTGGAAAGTTTGGGAGCCGCAACATAATAGTTTTGGATTGTATATTAAAATTTTATATATGTAGATCCTACTCATTTATGAGCTGAAAATTGTGGAGATGTATGAAAATCAATTTTTGAAATTTATGTTTCATACACCCTTATCGGAATACGTATTTATATTATTTCACGTAAACTTTGGTAGACAATGAGAGCCGCGAGTTTTGATGCAAAGAGCCTCATGCGACTCCGGGGCCACAGGTTACCGACCACTGTTCTAGAAAGATCAAGTGGCGGAACTTATTAAGTTTGAATATTGTATTTTTAAATATTAAATGTATGAAATAAAGTATTTTTCAATAATTGCGCAATTTATGGAAAAACGAATTATTGGTTATTTTATTTATTATTATTTTTTACGTGTATTTTTTAACTTTTATTTTTAATCTATTCTTATTATATATTGTATTTTTAAATATAAAATGTATTAAATAGAGTATTTTTCAATAATTGCGAAATTTGTGGAAAAACGACCTATGTCCCACCTGGTTTTTGTTTTTTATTATTTTTTACGTGTATTTTACAACTTTTATTTTTAAACTATTCTTACTGTATATTGTATTTCTAAATATAAAATGTATTAAATAAAGTATTTTTCAATAATTACGGAACATAAATATTTTTTTTTGCTCTCCTGCACAATTCGTATTTTGTGATATGTGCTGTTTTTCAAACAAAGTCTTCAATTCAGAATCGATCACTAATCACGTTGTCATGATCTAGAAAAAATGTGTGTGTATGTGTGTGTGTCAATGTATTTGGGGATTTTTAAAAAACTATTCATCCTATAGAATATAAATTTAGTATCGGTCACTAAAATTCTTTACGATACGACGTAAATTTTTTTCAACTTTTTAAGTTGACCGGAAATGGTACCTTCCATTATGGGTGCCCTCTTTTTTTTAAGTTTTTGAATTCAATTACCTCCCAAACCACAAATTTTTTACACGTAATAGTAATTATAAATTGTATACATCAATATTTTAAAATATGTTTACCTAAACCAGAAGTAGTGCTTTTACTCTAGAAAATCGAGGTTTTGTTATATTTTTCTCAGAAACCCTTCAGTTGATTCAACTGAAATTTAATTCTAGAAGCTTAAGCTTAATACCATGTTATTTATAAAAGTTGATAAGCATCCAGATATGTTTACCAGAATCCAGTGGCCCCCCCCCACCCCTTCATCCCCGGAGGCTTCACCCCCGGCGCCCTCGCCCCCGGAGGCTTCGCTCCCGGCGCCCTCATTTCCAGGGACTTCGAATCCTTTGAATCGAAAAAAATCGGATCATTTATTCGATGACGTCACGGATTTACGAGCGAACCAACCAATGTTACATACAAAGTCTATTTCCAAATTATATATTAGATTAACTTAGAATTGTTAAGGTTTTGATCAGAATTCGTAAACCGGAAGTAGAACTTTTGTCTTGTGTTAGTTTCCCTACATTTGCTCTCAATTTGTATCGAAAACGCTCCTAAAACGTAGTATTTTTTTAATACAATATTTCATTATTTTATTTTGACTATTTAAATTATTTTTATTTTCTTGATATTTAATGTGTATAATGATAATAATAGTGATTTTAAGTAATAAAAAAAAATTGAACAATATCCGACAGCCGGAAGTAGAACTTTTGTCTTGTGCAAGCTTCCATACATTTGCTCTCAATTTGTATCGAAAATGCTGTCTTAGCTATTAGTATGTATTTCATAATGCTGCCGGTATGTATGAATGTGTCTGTTCGGTTTAATATAGAATTTTGTTTTGTGACCTTCTTATATTCTTCAAATACACAGATAGAGTCATGGGTTGGTCACATCCGAATTTTTTCTCATTATAGAACGGTTTTTCCATATCTTTGTCAGACTGATCATCGCCGTTTCCGCCATGTATAATCTTCTGCACATTTCTGATTGACATCCCCCTTCTCTTGAGATCCTACGACATGGTCCAACCTGTGCTTTTGTTTTTGAACTTTTGAACCTGTGCTTTTGTTTAGAATTTTGTTTTGTGACCTTCTTATATTCTTCAAATACACAGATAGAGTCATGGGTTGGTCACATCCGAATTTTTAATAATTTATTTACTGTTTGAATGCACATGATTTTATTGAAGCTTTTTTGCTCGGAGCATGGAGCGGAGCACGGAGCGGAGCACGGAGCGGAGCTGGAGCAAAATATTTATCCCGGAGCGGAGCAGTTACAAAAGCAGTCCGCTCCAATTCACTGGTTGCAATTACCAAATATATCACTGTATGCAGCGAGACGAAAAATAATCAGGAAGCGAGATCTTTGAAATTAGCTTAAGAGGCTAAATAAGGCACCGAATGCGATATCCAAAATTACGCGACATACATACATATGTAGATACGCCATGTACTTAGATCGTATTGGAATAATTCATCTTATTATTAAAAAGTGCAGTTTATACAGGGCATAAACAACAAAGATTGCATTGTGTGCACCAGGCTTTGTTTCCCCCCTTCCTTTAAATTGTCTTGCCAAGTTTTACCAGTAGGAGCTCAGCCTTTCCAAGGACAGCATGTGGCGTCCCGTTTTATCGTTGCCAAACTTGGTGTGTTCATCCTCTTGGGATGAAAAATTTGCGCGTTGTTAAAATTCTGATGTATGTATGCGTTGTTATGTATTGTGTAATTAATATAATTGAGAATTTCATTGTGCAATATTTGATTTTAGCATCCGATTCGGCGATGTCAGCGGATTCGACATGGAGGAATTTGAGCCAACCGTCCAAAGTCTCGATTGCAAAATAATCAGCAGTCTACAAATCTTTACCTCATTGGTAAGTACCTATTATAAATGTATTTTGCTGTGCGAATTCGGTTTTCATTGGTCACGTGTATTTGCGTGCAAGTTTTGATGCGTTAATCGACGGCCATTTTGGAATCGCGCG
The DNA here is from genome assembly GCF_051622035.1 of Arctopsyche grandis. NCBI lineage: Eukaryota > Metazoa > Arthropoda > Insecta > Trichoptera > Hydropsychidae > Arctopsyche > Arctopsyche grandis. The sequence continues at coordinate 22,788,704 of NC_135356.1, forward strand.
AGCGGATCATCTATGTATGTAGATGCGTCCATTCGTTGTCTGTTAGCTTAGTCACTATTGTGTATGATTCGAAGTGGCGATTTTACAATTTGTTGATGTTTTTAATGGCTCTAAATAAGAAGCTGATTGTGTGTCGGAAGATGTATAATATGACTCACGTTTCGTGGAATTTCTATCGCGTTCTATTTCTTAAGATGGCCGCGTAGGGTTGCCACGCATATAGCATCCTATTGAAGTAGTATTTCTATGATACAGTTGACCACGAGGTACGTCTTCAATTGCAAAAAACCGCATTTTTGTAGCATTGTTTTGTTCTATGATGGCCAATATGGGCGTTGCAGCTGCGTTTTTGTGCATTTTTTTAGGTTGCAAGGCCCTACGCAGCAGACTACATGCAGTCGAAGTTGCGGTACCATGAGATTTTAAAAACGGTACCACAGTTTTCTAAAAACGATGTCCCTATAAATGTATGCATTGTAATGTGGACACTCTCCTGAATACTCACCCCACACGTATTATTGCTAGCATATGTCTATTTGGGGTCTACGTGACGAGCCAGAATGTTAAATTACAGAAAAGGCGTTAGCACTCAAAGGGTTAAGGTTGGGAGCTACTTTTTTTTGATGTAAATTTTCATGGCGATCGACTTCTAATAAGAGTCTTATAAGAATTTTTGTTGCTTTTTTTGAACTTTTTAAAAATTAAAAACCTTTGAAAATATTCATTTTAAAAGGCAAAATATCGTTAAATCAATTCGTTTGAAAAATTCTCATACTTCTATCGCATAAATATGTCATAAATTTCTTTGAAATGTAATTTCAATTCAATCGAACTGTTATTCTTAATTTCCCACATCCATTGAAAAAATCAATGTTTTTGCTAAATTTTTATTTAGATATTTTTTTCATTTATATTTGATATAGTTCTATGTATTTATGTATAATAACAATCAACTCTGTTAAAGGGCAAAAGACGAATAGTCTCGACAATAACCTAATATTTTTTTAAGCTACAACATCTTTACACTCATTTCACATTTCATTGTTCTCTAACCTCTTCTGTCAAACTCTCGTGTACTAGTTCGTGACTGAATTTCATCACCATATACCGATCACTTTCAAGTACATATTGTTTTCGAAAACTTTTATTTTTATTACCATTATAATAATTCGTCTGGCGTCACCAATTTATTGAATATATATTGTATAACAGGTTTTGAAACGTTAAGTACAGTAGAACCTCTATTATCCAGACTAATTGGGGATGAAGTTAGTCCATATAATCGAAAAAATCACAATTAACAGGGAAAGACGTGAACATTCAGTATGAATAATTTTTATTTGTCTACATTTACATATATGGAGATAAATATTAAATTATTCTTTATTAAGAAATTCAATTAATGGATTTTTGCTTTAAGTAAGCTGTTCTTTTTGAAGCTGCCAAATCGCAAATAGTTTTCATACAATGATGGACCTGATATTGGCTGTCCAGACGATCCTCTTCGAATGAACCACATAAAAATACGCTCTTCGACTTCTTCATATCCTGATATTTTCATGACCTTACGCTCTAAGCCATCTTCTGACATTAAAGAATCAGTAAAATTCATAACTTTTTCACTTTGTTTTTTAATATCCGAGATCGTTGACGTTCCAACACCATATTTATTTGACAAAAAACGTCGTAAGGCACCGCTTTTTAAAGCATTGATTATATCTAATTTGTATTTTAATGATAATACAACACGTTTTCTTTTCCATATTGGTAATATTAAAAGTAAATATTTAAATCGCGATTAAATTTTCAAGAAACAAACGTCTTTTGAGTATTAAATTTTGGAGACAACTGACTCATTTCTCGGTCTCATTTTTGAATTTTTGTGGTATGCATTTCAATGCAGCAAAATCGTAAAATTTGTGTTTGTATTCAACAATCCGGATAATTGAGGTTCTACTGTTCATATCTTCTTTTAATTTAAAGTTCTCTTTTTTGTTTTTTAAATTTGAAATAAGATTTAATTGAAAAAAAAAGGTATTAAAACGTTCTTAAACTTTGATTACTTATATTTCACATATGCATATGTATGTATAATTAATTATACATACATATGCATATATGTATGTAAGAATTACCCCATCTATGTACATATGTATAGGATCGAAATACTAGCATCACTTGAAAAGTTTCTTCGTTTTCTAAAACTTTTATTTCAAACAAATATAACTCTCTGAAATAAACTGATTTACTCAAAATAAAAACTAATCTATGTATTTATAAAATATGTAAAATGGCTATATTTTTTTTTCAGATATGCCCTGCGGCAGGATAAAAATGAAGACAGTTCTACTTTCATTTTATGTATGTATGTTACATTTTTTTTATATGATACACCCTTTAATGGGAAACTCACATTTTAATTATTGCATTGCAGAATATGGAGATATTTCATACTGATGAGCTGGTCGGAATCTATGTACATAGGTGTGAGGAAACTACAAAATAGGTGTGAGTTAAGCAAACTCAGCGTTTTCACAGCGCTGGCTGTCACCTTCATCATCAAAGTGATCGTCAAGAGGAACTGCCACTGTAGATTTAACCCTTTCATTGAATACAACGTCTTTTCCGACCAATATCTTCTTCATAGTTGGATCGTAGTCGGTAATTTTTCGACTCTCCTTGGTATCTAACCATTATAAATTTCTCTCCTTTTGGATAAAACTTCTATCAGAACTGTTCGGGAATATGAAGATATCTTCAGAAAGCTCTCCTTTCTGACGGTTTTGTCCCATGGGGTATTAATAGAACGTCGGTATTTTTGCTAGCCTCTGGATTGAAGGCAGTAGCATTTAAATCCCATGTTTCTTGCCGTCGGCACCAACTACAGTAGATTGTTCACCAATGAAATATTTTTTCTGATCAACGGCAATTCTAACCAGGCAAGTTTTAACGTGACAATCTACTTCTTTTTCTTCCATTTTGTGAGTAGTATCGAAAAGACAAGTGGTCATTTTGTTATTATATGTCTTTATATCTTGCGAAATGCCATTCAACTCAGCTCGATTAAATGTGAGACACTATAAGGACATTGCTGAAGATTACAAGCAATACAACGACACGATGTGAACGTCTAACTGATGGAACTCTTCCGATGGAGTATTTGTTTGAAAACTAATAGTAACTAATTATGTTGCGATGATATCTGTACTGCTAGCATTGTCTCTGAGCTATGTGGAACCCACAGACGAACTTTGAAACGCTGTCTCCTCTAAAAATATATCAAAAGAACAAAATCATAATTATGATATCATAATAAATATTTCTAATTATCATTTTGTAACAATTAGGATGCACTCACCTACATTCTATGTATAAATAGATATACATATATGTATGTACATATTATGGTTGAGATTTGACAATTTAAAATAATTTCAAATATTTTTAATACAGTTATATCTAAGCTATGTTTTGTAAACACCTAGTTGATTAACAATTCAGCCAGTCTCTGCTTCCTGGTTTGAAGTAAGCAATTTAGTATTCAAAAAGCTCTGCCTTCTGTCGGTTTTTTATTATGGGGTATAAATAGGACTTCACTATTTCTGCTGGCCTCTGGATTGTAGAGAGTAGCATTTAAATCCCGTGTTTCTCCTACGAATGCAATATCGTGCTCTTGCACGTCGGCACCAACAACAGTAGATTGTTCGCCAATAGCATATTTATGCCGATCGGTATAATTTTAATGGAATCTACAACTTTGTATTTATTTATTTATTTATTTATTTTATTAATTGAAAAATCATCAGACAGGATGTACAGAGATAGGTATAAAAAAAACAAAAAGTAAATAAATAATATATGTAACATCCGAGTCCAATAATAGATTTTTACAAAAATGAAAAAGATAAATATAAGGAAAACAAATTAAAAAGTAAAGAATAAAGGCATGACAAAATATGTAGTACATTGCATAATTAAACTATAGTATTAAAATATTTGGAAAAGGTTATAAGATAGAATATAAGAAGAAATTGAAATTTACAAATATAAAAAACAAATGAAAAAGGTAAATACAAAATAAACAAATGAAAAGGAAAAGAATGAAAGCTATAATATGATTAAATAGCACATTACATAACTAAACTAAAGTATAAAAATAATGGAAATATTGGAAAAATAGAATAGAAGAAAAAATGAATCAATCGGTCAAGATTATTGTATCATAATAACTTGATGAAATCTAAACTTGGCGATACATATTCAGCAAGTTCATATTCTATTTGTTTCCTTTTGTCTGGGTTAATGTTTAATTCATTACAAAGGTGATGACTTTCATGAAGAGTTGGTCAATTTCGATCTTCTCTTTTTTGATCCAGAACTAGAACTAGCGGGAAGAGGTACTCGGCCTAATCCGAGTGTCTCCATTGTTACCTTCGAATACACTTTTGGCGATGGATAATTTCCGAGAGCACTTAACCGTGCAGTGTACGTTACAATATCAAAAATATTTCTGATTATACTTTTTGTAACAATTACGATGCAATCGCCTCTATCTTATGTATACATATATCGATATGTATATATTACGGTTGGGGTTTGAAATTGTAATTTCTTATAATTTCAATTATTTTTGATACACTTCTGTTTCTACGCTTTGTTTTGTAAACAATTCCACCAGTATCTGCTTCTTGGTTTGGAATGTGCAATTAAGGGTTCTCAGTTTTTCACGTTTTTAAAATCAATAGGATCTTGACAATTTTATAATATAGGGGTGACTGACGCTTGCTTGCCTTTTTCCTCGAGAGCTAATGAAATAAAACCTTTTCTTGTTCTTAGTTCATTATCTTGTATTGCTGGTATTGCATATTTGCAGATAGAAACTCACCCGCTAAATATGCACAAACATATTATACTAGTGTTGTGCCCGTTGATTTTTCTATGGGTTATTTCGAAGAGGAGGGAAGGACAATTAAATAATATTGGGGTGACTGACGCTTGGATGCCTTTTTCCTCGTGAGATAGTGAAATAAAACCTTTTCTTGTCGAAAATAAAATTCATGTGTCGGAGGTACTGAACAAGAAGATGACGTTATGAAGTACCATAGTTTCCCCTTTTTTCTTGTCGGAAAGCTTTGCTTTCTGCTGGTTTTGTCCCATGGGGTATAAATAGAACGTCACTATTTTTGCTAGCCTCTGGATTGTAGAGAGTAGCATTTAAATCCCACATTTCTCCTACAAATGCAATATCGTGCTCTTGCACGTCGGCACCAACTACACTAGATTGTTCGCCAATAGCATATTATTGCTTACTTGTACATTCATATTACTCTGCAGATCTGTCTGACTTTCTTGCAATTCGATATCACTATCAATTACATTCACACTAAATTGATCAATCACCTATATCATTAAATCTAACCGGATATCCTTGCGAAGATACTTCAAATGTCTTAAATATATGTTGAGCTCGTCATCTTTTATTGGTTCAGAAATAGTAGCCAATGATGGAATTTGTGTAACTCGCGTTGTCCAATATAAATATTTGGAAAAAATTGAGCTTTCCAAAAAAAGCAATAATTACATTTTTACAACATTATGAGATAACAAAATTTTCCTTGGTTGTTTATTATCTACATATGTTGTTTCTTTTCTTCCATTTTGTGAGAAGTATTGAAGGGACAAGTGGTAATTTTCTTATGACACGTCTTTTTTTTACATCTTAATACGTGGAATTCCGGCTCGATGACAAGTGAGGCATTATATGGACACTATCAATTACATTCACACTAAATTGATCAATCACACTATCTGGAATATTTAGATTTATATCATTAAATCTAACCGGATATCCTTGCGAAGATACTTCAAATGTCTTACATATATGTTGAGCTCGTCATCTTTTATTGGTTCAGAAATAGTAGCCAATGATGGAATTTGTGTAACTCGCGTTGTCCAATATAAATATTTGGAAAAAATTGAGCTTTCCAAAAAAAGCAATAATTACATTTTTACAACATTATGAGATAACAAAATTTTCCATGGTTGTTTATTATCTACATATGTAGTTTCTTTTCTTCCATTTTGTGAGAAGTATTGAAGGGACAAGTGGTAATTTTCTTATGACACGTCTTTTTTTTACATCTTAATACGTGGAATGCCGGCTCGATGACAAGTGAGGTATTGTATGGACATTGCTGCAGATTGCTGTTGGACACTGCTGTAAATACGCCGATGACGGAGAAGATACTCCGGTTTTCCGTTTTCTCTCTGTTAAGTGCGTTTTGCTAATTTTTTATTAGTGTTTCAACTTCATGCTTATTGTGGGATAGTCCGTTACTGTTCCACGCGGCTATTCAAGGCAAACTCATTTTAATGCTCTGTTGATTGGAGTTGTAATAATTCCCATAAGGGTACCTATGTAATGAATGAGGATATCAATCTTTTGTAATTGGTTTATGAGCATGTCTATAAAGTTTTGAGTGGCAAGACTTCTTGTTATTTGTGTATCGTCTTAATTCGTGAGGGCTTTAACAGCATATGTCCGTGATTTGGGGTATGTTTGGTCTCTTGGTGGATTTGTTGTTCTGTCATGAGGTTTACTTATTGTAATTGCAGGAGATATATCCATAGTTCATTATCTTGTATTGCTGGTATTGCATATTTGCAGATAGAAACTCACCCGCTAAATATGCATACACATATTATACTAGTGTTGTGCCCGTTGATTTTTCTATGGGTTATTTCGAAGAGGAGGGAAGGACAATTTAATAATATTGGGGTGACTGACGCTTGGATGCCTTTTTCCTCGTGAGATAGTGAAATAAAACCTTTTCTTGTCGAAAATAAAATTCATGTGTCCAGGGCACTCCAACTCTCTGCGCCTGCTGACTGAAATAAGTTCCATAGTTTCGGCCTTTTTCTTGTCGGAAAGCTCTGCTTTCTGTCGGTTTTGTCCCATGCGGTATAAATAGGACGTCACTATTTTTGCTAGCCTCTGGATTGTAGAGAGTAGCATTTAAATCCCACATTTCTCCTACAAATGCAATATCGTGCTCTTGCACGTCGGCACCAACTACACTAGATTGTTCGCCAATAGCATATTATTGCTTACTAGTACATTCATATTACTTTGCAGATCTGTCTGACTTTCTGGCAATTCGATATCACTATCAATTACATTCACACTAAATTGATCAATCACCCTATCTGGAATATTTAGATTTATATCATTAAATCTAACCGGATATCCTTGCGAAGATACTTCAAATGTCTTACATATATGTTGAGCTCGTCATCTTTTATTGGTTCAGAAATAGTAGCCAATGATGGAATTTGTGTAACTCGCGTTGTCCAATATAAATATTTGGAAAAAATTGAGCTTTCCAAAAAAAGCAATAATTACATTTTTACAACATTATGAGATAACAAAATTTTCCTTGGTTGTTTATTATCTACATATGTAGTTTCTTTTCTTCCATTTTGTGAGAAGTATTGAAGGGACAAGTGGTAATTTTCTTATGACACGTCTTTTTTTTACATCTTAATACGTGGAATGCCAGCTCGATGACAAGTGAGGTATTGTATGGACATTGCTGCAGGTTGCTGTTGGACACTGCTGTAAATACGCCGATGACGGAGAAGATACTCCGGTTTTCCGTTTTCTCTCTGTTAAGTGCGTTTTGCTAATTTTTTATTAGTGTTTCAACTTCATGCTTATTGTGGGATAGTCCGTTACTGTTCCACGCGGCTATTCAAGGCAAACTCATTTTAATGCTCTGTTGATTGGAGTTGTAATAATTCCCATAAGGGTACCTATGTAATGAATGAGGATATCAATCTTTTGTAATTGGTTTATGAGCATGTCTATAAAGTTTTGAGTGGCAAGACTTCTTGTTATTTGTGTATCGTCTTAATTCGTGAGGGCTTTAACAGCATATGTCCGTGATTTGGGGTATGTTTGGTCTCTTGGTGGATTTGTTGTTCTGTCATGAGGTTTACTTATTGTAATTGCAGGAGATATATCCATAGTTCATTATCTTGTATTGCTGGTATTGCATATTTGCAGATAGAAACTCACCCGCTAAATATGCATACACATATTATACTAGTGTTGTGCCCGTTGATTTTTCTATGGGTTATTTCGAAGAGGAGGGAAGGACAATTTAATAATATTGGGGTGACTGACGCTTGGATGCCTTTTTCCTCGTGAGATAGTGAAATAAAACCTTTTCTTGTCGAAAATAAAATTCATGTGTCCAGGGCACTCCAACTCTCTGCGCCTGCTGACTGAAATAAGTTCCATAGTTTCGGCCTTTTTCTTGTCGGAAAGCTCTGCTTTCTGTCGGTTTTGTCCCATGCGGTATAAATAGGACGTCACTATTTTTGCTAGCCTCTGGATTGTAGAGAGTAGCATTTAAATCCCACATTTCTCCTACAAATGCAATATCGTGCTCTTGCACGTCGGCACCAACTACACTAGATTGTTCGCCAATAGCATATTATTGCTTACTAGTACATTCATATTACTTTGCAGATCTGTCTGACTTTCTGGCAATTCGATATCACTATCAATTACATTCACACTAAATTGATCAATCACCCTATCTGGAATATTTAGATTTATATCATTAAATCTAACCGGATATCCTTGCGAAGATACTTCAAATGTCTTACATATATGTTGAGCTCGTCATCTTTTATTGGTTCAGAAATAGTAGCCAATGATGGAATTTGTGTAACTCGCGTTGTCCAATATAAATATTTGGAAAAAATTGAGCTTTCCAAAAAAAGCAATAATTACATTTTTACAACATTATGAGATAACAAAATTTTCCTTGGTTGTTTATTATCTACATATGTAGTTTCTTTTCTTCCATTTTGTGAGAAGTATTGAAGGGACAAGTGGTAATTTTCTTATGACACGTCTTTTTTTTACATCTTAATACGTGGAATGCCAGCTCGATGACAAGTGAGGTATTGTATGGACATTGCTGCAGGTTGCTGTTGGACACTGCTGTAAATACGCCGATGACGGAGAAGATACTCCGGTTTTCCGTTTTCTCTCTGTTAAGTGCGTTTTGCTAATTTTTTATTAGTGTTTCAACTTCATGCTTATTGTGGGATAGTCCGTTACTGTTCCACGCGGCTATTCAAGGCAAACTCATTTTAATGCTCTGTTGATTGGAGTTGTAATAATTCCCATAAGGGTACCTATGTAATGAATGAGGATATCAATCTTTTGTAATTGGTTTATGAGCATGTCTATAAAGTTTTGAGTGGCAAGACTTCTTGTTATTTGTGTATCGTCTTAATTCGTGAGGGCTTTAACAGCATATGTCCGTGATTTGGGGTATGTTTGGTCTCTTGGTGGATTTGTTGTTCTGTCATGAGGTTTACTTATTGTAATTGCAGGAGATATATCCATAGTTCATTATCTTGTATTGCTGGTATTGCATATTTGCAGATAGAAACTCACCCGCTAAATATGCATACACATATTATACTAGTGTTGTGCCCGTTGATTTTTCTATGGGTTATTTCGAAGAGGAGGGAAGGACAATTTAATAATATTGGGGTGACTGACGCTTGGATGCCTTTTTCCTCGTGAGATAGTGAAATAAAACCTTTTCTTGTCGAAAATAAAATTCATGTGTCCAGGGCACTCCAACTCTCTGCGCCTGCTGACTGAAATAAGTTCCATAGTTTCGGCCTTTTTCTTGTCGGAAAGCTCTGCTTTCTGTCGGTTTTGTCCCATGCGGTATAAATAGGACGTCACTATTTTTGCTAGCCTCTGGATTGTAGAGAGTAGCATTTAAATCCCACATTTCTCCTACAAATGCAATATCGTGCTCTTGCACGTCGGCACCAACTACACTAGATTGTTCGCCAATAGCATATTATTGCTTACTAGTACATTCATATTACTTTGCAGATCTGTCTGACTTTCTGGCAATTCGATATCACTATCAATTACATTCACACTAAATTGATCAATCACCCTATCTGGAATATTTAGATTTATATCATTAAATCTAACCGGATATCCTTGCGAAGATACTTCAAATGTCTTACATATATGTTGAGCTCGTCATCTTTTATTGGTTCAGAAATAGTAGCCAATGATGGAATTTGTGTAACTCGCGTTGTCCAATATAAATATTTGGAAAAAATTGAGCTTTCCAAAAAAAGCAATAATTACATTTTTACAACATTATGAGATAACAAAATTTTCCTTGGTTGTTTATTATCTACATATGTAGTTTCTTTTCTTCCATTTTGTGAGAAGTATTGAAGGGACAAGTGGTAATTTTCTTATGACACGTCTTTTTTTTACATCTTAATACGTGGAATGCCAGCTCGATGACAAGTGAGGTATTGTATGGACATTGCTGCAGGTTGCTGTTGGACACTGCTGTAAATACGCCGATGACGGAGAAGATACTCCGGTTTTCCGTTTTCTCTCTGTTAAGTGCGTTTTGCTAATTTTTTATTAGTGTTTCAACTTCATGCTTATTGTGGGATAGTCCGTTACTGTTCCACGCGGCTATTCAAGGCAAACTCATTTTAATGCTCTGTTGATTGGAGTTGTAATAATTCCCATAAGGGTACCTATGTAATGAATGAGGATATCAATCTTTTGTAATTGGTTTATGAGCATGTCTATAAAGTTTTGAGTGGCAAGACTTCTTGTTATTTGTGTATCGTCTTAATTCGTGAGGGCTTTAACAGCATATGTCCGTGATTTGGGGTATGTTTGGTCTCTTGGTGGATTTGTTGTTCTGTCATGAGGTTTACTTATTGTAATTGCAGGAGATATATCCATAGTTCATTATCTTGTATTGCTGGTATTGCATATTTGCAGATAGAAACTCACCCGCTAAATATGCATACACATATTATACTAGTGTTGTGCCCGTTGATTTTTCTATGGGTTATTTCGAAGAGGAGGGAAGGACAATTTAATAATATTGGGGTGACTGACGCTTGGATGCCTTTTTCCTCGTGAGATAGTGAAATAAAACCTTTTCTTGTCGAAAATAAAATTCATGTGTCCAGGGCACTCCAACTCTCTGCGCCTGCTGACTGAAATAAGTTCCATAGTTTCGGCCTTTTTCTTGTCGGAAAGCTCTGCTTTCTGTCGGTTTTGTCCCATGCGGTATAAATAGGACGTCACTATTTTTGCTAGCCTCTGGATTGTAGAGAGTAGCATTTAAATCCCACATTTCTCCTACAAATGCAATATCGTGCTCTTGCACGTCGGCACCAACTACACTAGATTGTTCGCCAATAGCATATTATTGCTTACTAGTACATTCATATTACTTTGCAGATCTGTCTGACTTTCTGGCAATTCGATATCACTATCAATTACATTCACACTAAATTGATCAATCACCCTATCTGGAATATTTAGATTTATATCATTAAATCTAACCGGATATCCTTGCGAAGATACTTCAAATGTCTTACATATATGTTGAGCTCGTCATCTTTTATTGGTTCAGAAATAGTAGCCAATGATGGAATTTGTGTAACTCGCGTTGTCCAATATAAATATTTGGAAAAAATTGAGCTTTCCAAAAAAAGCAATAATTACATTTTTACAACATTATGAGATAACAAAATTTTCCTTGGTTGTTTATTATCTACATATGTAGTTTCTTTTCTTCCATTTTGTGAGAAGTATTGAAGGGACAAGTGGTAATTTTCTTATGACACGTCTTTTTTTTACATCTTAATACGTGGAATGCCAGCTCGATGACAAGTGAGGTATTGTATGGACATTGCTGCAGGTTGCTGTTGGACACTGCTGTAAATACGCCGATGACGGAGAAGATACTCCGGTTTTCCGTTTTCTCTCTGTTAAGTGCGTTTTGCTAATTTTTTATTAGTGTTTCAACTTCATGCTTATTGTGGGATAGTCCGTTACTGTTCCACGCGGCTATTCAAGGCAAACTCATTTTAATGCTCTGTTGATTGGAGTTGTAATAATTCCCATAAGGGTACCTATGTAATGAATGAGGATATCAATCTTTTGTAATTGGTTTATGAGCATGTCTATAAAGTTTTGAGTGGCAAGACTTCTTGTTATTTGTGTATCGTCTTAATTCGTGAGGGCTTTAACAGCATATGTCCGTGATTTGGGGTATGTTTGGTCTCTTGGTGGATTTGTTGTTCTGTCATGAGGTTTACTTATTGTAATTGCAGGAGATATATCCATAGTTCATTATCTTGTATTGCTGGTATTGCATATTTGCAGATAGAAACTCACCCGCTAAATATGCATACACATATTATACTAGTGTTGTGCCCGTTGATTTTTCTATGGGTTATTTCGAAGAGGAGGGAAGGACAATTTAATAATATTGGGGTGACTGACGCTTGGATGCCTTTTTCCTCGTGAGATAGTGAAATAAAACCTTTTCTTGTCGAAAATAAAATTCATGTGTCCAGGGCACTCCAACTCTCTGCGCCTGCTGACTGAAATAAGTTCCATAGTTTCGGCCTTTTTCTTGTCGGAAAGCTCTGCTTTCTGTCGGTTTTGTCCCATGCGGTATAAATAGGACGTCACTATTTTTGCTAGCCTCTGGATTGTAGAGAGTAGCATTTAAATCCCACATTTCTCCTACAAATGCAATATCGTGCTCTTGCACGTCGGCACCAACTACACTAGATTGTTCGCCAATAGCATATTATTGCTTACTAGTACATTCATATTACTTTGCAGATCTGTCTGACTTTCTGGCAATTCGATATCACTATCAATTACATTCACACTAAATTGATCAATCACCCTATCTGGAATATTTAGATTTATATCATTAAATCTAACCGGATATCCTTGCGAAGATACTTCAAATGTCTTACATATATGTTGAGCTCGTCATCTTTTATTGGTTCAGAAATAGTAGCCAATGATGGAATTTGTGTAACTCGCGTTGTCCAATATAAATATTTGGAAAAAATTGAGCTTTCCAAAAAAAGCAATAATTACATTTTTACAACATTATGAGATAACAAAATTTTCCTTGGTTGTTTATTATCTACATATGTAGTTTCTTTTCTTCCATTTTGTGAGAAGTATTGAAGGGACAAGTGGTAATTTTCTTATGACACGTCTTTTTTTTACATCTTAATACGTGGAATGCCAGCTCGATGACAAGTGAGGTATTGTATGGACATTGCTGCAGGTTGCTGTTGGACACTGCTGTAAATACGCCGATGACGGAGAAGATACTCCGGTTTTCCGTTTTCTCTCTGTTAAGTGCGTTTTGCTAATTTTTTATTAGTGTTTCAACTTCATGCTTATTGTGGGATAGTCCGTTACTGTTCCACGCGGCTATTCAAGGCAAACTCATTTTAATGCTCTGTTGATTGGAGTTGTAATAATTCCCATAAGGGTACCTATGTAATGAATGAGGATATCAATCTTTTGTAATTGGTTTATGAGCATGTCTATAAAGTTTTGAGTGGCAAGACTTCTTGTTATTTGTGTATCGTCTTAATTCGTGAGGGCTTTAACAGCATATGTCCGTGATTTGGGGTATGTTTGGTCTCTTGGTGGATTTGTTGTTCTGTCATGTGGTTTACTTATTGTAATTGCAGGAGATATATCCATAGTTCATTATCTTGTATTGCTGGTATTGCATATTTGCAGATAGAAACTCACCCGCTAAATATGCACAAACATATTATACTAGTGTTGTGCCCGTTGATTTTTCTATGGGTTATTTCGAAGAGGAGGGAAGGACAATTTAATAATATTGGGGTGACTGACGCTTGGATGCCTTTTTCCTCGTGAGATAGTGAAATAAAACCTTTTCTTGTCGAAAATAAAATTCATGTGTCCAGGGCACTCCAACTCTCTGCGCCTGCTGACTGAAATAAGTTCCATAGTTTCGGCCTTTTTCTTGTCGGAAAGCTCTGCTTTCTGTCGGTTTTGTCCCATGCGGTATAAATAGGACGTCACTATTTTTGCTAGCCTCTGGATTGTAGAGAGTAGCATTTAAATCCCACATTTCTCCTACAAATGCAATATCGTGCTCTTGCACGTCGGCACCAACTACACTAGATTGTTCGCCAATAGCATATTATTGCTTACTAGTACATTCATATTACTTTGCAGATCTGTCTGACTTTCTGGCAATTCGATATCACTATCAATTACATTCACACTAAATTGATCAATCACCCTATCTGGAATATTTAGATTTATATCATTAAATCTAACCGGATATCCTTGCGAAGATACTTCAAATGTCTTACATATATGTTGAGCTCGTCATCTTTTATTGGTTCAGAAATAGTAGCCAATGATGGAATTTGTGTAACTCGCGTTGTCCAATATAAATATTTGGAAAAAATTGAGCTTTCCAAAAAAAGCAATAATTACATTTTTACAACATTATGAGATAACAAAATTTTCCTTGGTTGTTTATTATCTACATATGTAGTTTCTTTTCTTCCATTTTGTGAGAAGTATTGAAGGGACAAGTGGTAATTTTCTTATGACACGTCTTTTTTTTACATCTTAATACGTGGAATGCCAGCTCGATGACAAGTGAGGTATTGTATGGACATTGCTGCAGGTTGCTGTTGGACACTGCTGTAAATACGCCGATGACGGAGAAGATACTCCGGTTTTCCGTTTTCTCTCTGTTAAGTGCGTTTTGCTAATTTTTTATTAGTGTTTCAACTTCATGCTTATTGTGGGATAGTCCGTTACTGTTCCACGCGGCTATTCAAGGCAAACTCATTTTAATGCTCTGTTGATTGGAGTTGTAATAATTCCCATAAGGGTACCTATGTAATGAATGAGGATATCAATCTTTTGTAATTGGTTTATGAGCATGTCTATAAAGTTTTGAGTGGCAAGACTTCTTGTTATTTGTGTATCGTCTTAATTCGTGAGGGCTTTAACAGCATATGTCCGTGATTTGGGGTATGTTTGGTCTCTTGGTGGATTTGTTGTTCTGTCATGAGGTTTACTTATTGTAATTGCAGGAGATATATCCATAGTTCATTATCTTGTATTGCTGGTATTGCATATTTGCAGATAGAAACTCACCCGCTAAATATGCATACACATATTATACTAGTGTTGTGCCCGTTGATTTTTCTATGGGTTATTTCGAAGAGGAGGGAAGGACAATTTAATAATATTGGGGTGACTGACGCTTGGATGCCTTTTTCCTCGTGAGATAGTGAAATAAAACCTTTTCTTGTCGAAAATAAAATTCATGTGTCCAGGGCACTCCAACTCTCTGCGCCTGCTGACTGAAATAAGTTCCATAGTTTCGGCCTTTTTCTTGTCGGAAAGCTCTGCTTTCTGTCGGTTTTGTCCCATGCGGTATAAATAGGACGTCACTATTTTTGCTAGCCTCTGGATTGTAGAGAGTAGCATTTAAATCCCACATTTCTCCTACAAATGCAATATCGTGCTCTTGCACGTCGGCACCAACTACACTAGATTGTTCGCCAATAGCATATTATTGCTTACTAGTACATTCATATTACTTTGCAGATCTGTCTGACTTTCTGGCAATTCGATATCACTATCAATTACATTCACACTAAATTGATCAATCACCCTATCTGGAATATTTAGATTTATATCATTAAATCTAACCGGATATCCTTGCGAAGATACTTCAAATGTCTTACATATATGTTGAGCTCGTCATCTTTTATTGGTTCAGAAATAGTAGCCAATGATGGAATTTGTGTAACTCGCGTTGTCCAATATAAATATTTGGAAAAAATTGAGCTTTCCAAAAAAAGCAATAATTACATTTTTACAACATTATGAGATAACAAAATTTTCCTTGGTTGTTTATTATCTACATATGTAGTTTCTTTTCTTCCATTTTGTGAGAAGTATTGAAGGGACAAGTGGTAATTTTCTTATGACACGTCTTTTTTTTACATCTTAATACGTGGAATGCCAGCTCGATGACAAGTGAGGTATTGTATGGACATTGCTGCAGGTTGCTGTTGGACACTGCTGTAAATACGCCGATGACGGAGAAGATACTCCGGTTTTCCGTTTTCTCTCTGTTAAGTGCGTTTTGCTAATTTTTTATTAGTGTTTCAACTTCATGCTTATTGTGGGATAGTCCGTTACTGTTCCACGCGGCTATTCAAGGCAAACTCATTTTAATGCTCTGTTGATTGGAGTTGTAATAATTCCCATAAGGGTACCTATGTAATGAATGAGGATATCAATCTTTTGTAATTGGTTTATGAGCATGTCTATAAAGTTTTGAGTGGCAAGACTTCTTGTTATTTGTGTATCGTCTTAATTCGTGAGGGCTTTAACAGCATATGTCCGTGATTTGGGGTATGTTTGGTCTCTTGGTGGATTTGTTGTTCTGTCATGAGGTTTACTTATTGTAATTGCAGGAGATATATCCATAGTTCATTATCTTGTATTGCTGGTATTGCATATTTGCAGATAGAAACTCACCCGCTAAATATGCATACACATATTATACTAGTGTTGTGCCCGTTGATTTTTCTATGGGTTATTTCGAAGAGGAGGGAAGGACAATTTAATAATATTGGGGTGACTGACGCTTGGATGCCTTTTTCCTCGTGAGATAGTGAAATAAAACCTTTTCTTGTCGAAAATAAAATTCATGTGTCCAGGGCACTCCAACTCTCTGCGCCTGCTGACTGAAATAAGTTCCATAGTTTCGGCCTTTTTCTTGTCGGAAAGCTCTGCTTTCTGTCGGTTTTGTCCCATGCGGTATAAATAGGACGTCACTATTTTTGCTAGCCTCTGGATTGTAGAGAGTAGCATTTAAATCCCACATTTCTCCTACAAATGCAATATCGTGCTCTTGCACGTCGGCACCAACTACACTAGATTGTTCGCCAATAGCATATTATTGCTTACTAGTACATTCATATTACTTTGCAGATCTGTCTGACTTTCTGGCAATTCGATATCACTATCAATTACATTCACACTAAATTGATCAATCACCCTATCTGGAATATTTAGATTTATATCATTAAATCTAACCGGATATCCTTGCGAAGATACTTCAAATGTCTTACATATATGTTGAGCTCGTCATCTTTTATTGGTTCAGAAATAGTAGCCAATGATGGAATTTGTGTAACTCGCGTTGTCCAATATAAATATTTGGAAAAAATTGAGCTTTCCAAAAAAAGCAATAATTACATTTTTACAACATTATGAGATAACAAAATTTTCCTTGGTTGTTTATTATCTACATATGTAGTTTCTTTTCTTCCATTTTGTGAGAAGTATTGAAGGGACAAGTGGTAATTTTCTTATGACACGTCTTTTTTTTACATCTTAATACGTGGAATGCCAGCTCGATGACAAGTGAGGTATTGTATGGACATTGCTGCAGGTTGCTGTTGGACACTGCTGTAAATACGCCGATGACGGAGAAGATACTCCGGTTTTCCGTTTTCTCTCTGTTAAGTGCGTTTTGCTAATTTTTTATTAGTGTTTCAACTTCATGCTTATTGTGGGATAGTCCGTTACTGTTCCACGCGGCTATTCAAGGCAAACTCATTTTAATGCTCTGTTGATTGGAGTTGTAATAATTCCCATAAGGGTACCTATGTAATGAATGAGGATATCAATCTTTTGTAATTGGTTTATGAGCATGTCTATAAAGTTTTGAGTGGCAAGACTTCTTGTTATTTGTGTATCGTCTTAATTCGTGAGGGCTTTAACAGCATATGTCCGTGATTTGGGGTATGTTTGGTCTCTTGGTGGATTTGTTGTTCTGTCATGAGGTTTACTTATTGTAATTGCAGGAGATATATCCATAGTTCATTATCTTGTATTGCTGGTATTGCATATTTGCAGATAGAAACTCACCCGCTAAATATGCATACACATATTATACTAGTGTTGTGCCCGTTGATTTTTCTATGGGTTATTTCGAAGAGGAGGGAAGGACAATTTAATAATATTGGGGTGACTGACGCTTGGATGCCTTTTTCCTCGTGAGATAGTGAAATAAAACCTTTTCTTGTCGAAAATAAAATTCATGTGTCCAGGGCACTCCAACTCTCTGCGCCTGCTGACTGAAATAAGTTCCATAGTTTCGGCCTTTTTCTTGTCGGAAAGCTCTGCTTTCTGTCGGTTTTGTCCCATGCGGTATAAATAGGACGTCACTATTTTTGCTAGCCTCTGGATTGTAGAGAGTAGCATTTAAATCCCACATTTCTCCTACAAATGCAATATCGTGCTCTTGCACGTCGGCACCAACTACACTAGATTGTTCGCCAATAGCATATTATTGCTTACTAGTACATTCATATTACTTTGCAGATCTGTCTGACTTTCTGGCAATTCGATATCACTATCAATTACATTCACACTAAATTGATCAATCACCCTATCTGGAATATTTAGATTTATATCATTAAATCTAACCGGATATCCTTGCGAAGATACTTCAAATGTCTTACATATATGTTGAGCTCGTCATCTTTTATTGGTTCAGAAATAGTAGCCAATGATGGAATTTGTGTAACTCGCGTTGTCCAATATAAATATTTGGAAAAAATTGAGCTTTCCAAAAAAAGCAATAATTACATTTTTACAACATTATGAGATAACAAAATTTTCCTTGGTTGTTTATTATCTACATATGTAGTTTCTTTTCTTCCATTTTGTGAGAAGTATTGAAGGGACAAGTGGTAATTTTCTTATGACACGTCTTTTTTTTACATCTTAATACGTGGAATGCCAGCTCGATGACAAGTGAGGTATTGTATGGACATTGCTGCAGGTTGCTGTTGGACACTGCTGTAAATACGCCGATGACGGAGAAGATACTCCGGTTTTCCGTTTTCTCTCTGTTAAGTGCGTTTTGCTAATTTTTTATTAGTGTTTCAACTTCATGCTTATTGTGGGATAGTCCGTTACTGTTCCACGCGGCTATTCAAGGCAAACTCATTTTAATGCTCTGTTGATTGGAGTTGTAATAATTCCCATAAGGGTACCTATGTAATGAATGAGGATATCAATCTTTTGTAATTGGTTTATGAGCATGTCTATAAAGTTTTGAGTGGCAAGACTTCTTGTTATTTGTGTATCGTCTTAATTCGTGAGGGCTTTAACAGCATATGTCCGTGATTTGGGGTATGTTTGGTCTCTTGGTGGATTTGTTGTTCTGTCATGAGGTTTACTTATTGTAATTGCAGGAGATATATCCATAGTTCATTATCTTGTATTGCTGGTATTGCATATTTGCAGATAGAAACTCACCCGCTAAATATGCATACACATATTATACTAGTGTTGTGCCCGTTGATTTTTCTATGGGTTATTTCGAAGAGGAGGGAAGGACAATTTAATAATATTGGGGTGACTGACGCTTGGATGCCTTTTTCCTCGTGAGATAGTGAAATAAAACCTTTTCTTGTCGAAAATAAAATTCATGTGTCCAGGGCACTCCAACTCTCTGCGCCTGCTGACTGAAATAAGTTCCATAGTTTCGGCCTTTTTCTTGTCGGAAAGCTCTGCTTTCTGTCGGTTTTGTCCCATGCGGTATAAATAGGACGTCACTATTTTTGCTAGCCTCTGGATTGTAGAGAGTAGCATTTAAATCCCACATTTCTCCTACAAATGCAATATCGTGCTCTTGCACGTCGGCACCAACTACACTAGATTGTTCGCCAATAGCATATTATTGCTTACTAGTACATTCATATTACTTTGCAGATCTGTCTGACTTTCTGGCAATTCGATATCACTATCAATTACATTCACACTAAATTGATCAATCACCCTATCTGGAATATTTAGATTTATATCATTAAATCTAACCGGATATCCTTGCGAAGATACTTCAAATGTCTTACATATATGTTGAGCTCGTCATCTTTTATTGGTTCAGAAATAGTAGCCAATGATGGAATTTGTGTAACTCGCGTTGTCCAATATAAATATTTGGAAAAAATTGAGCTTTCCAAAAAAAGCAATAATTACATTTTTACAACATTATGAGATAACAAAATTTTCCTTGGTTGTTTATTATCTACATATGTAGTTTCTTTTCTTCCATTTTGTGAGAAGTATTGAAGGGACAAGTGGTAATTTTCTTATGACACGTCTTTTTTTTACATCTTAATACGTGGAATGCCAGCTCGATGACAAGTGAGGTATTGTATGGACATTGCTGCAGGTTGCTGTTGGACACTGCTGTAAATACGCCGATGACGGAGAAGATACTCCGGTTTTCCGTTTTCTCTCTGTTAAGTGCGTTTTGCTAATTTTTTATTAGTGTTTCAACTTCATGCTTATTGTGGGATAGTCCGTTACTGTTCCACGCGGCTATTCAAGGCAAACTCATTTTAATGCTCTGTTGATTGGAGTTGTAATAATTCCCATAAGGGTACCTATGTAATGAATGAGGATATCAATCTTTTGTAATTGGTTTATGAGCATGTCTATAAAGTTTTGAGTGGCAAGACTTCTTGTTATTTGTGTATCGTCTTAATTCGTGAGGGCTTTAACAGCATATGTCCGTGATTTGGGGTATGTTTGGTCTCTTGGTGGATTTGTTGTTCTGTCATGAGGTTTACTTATTGTAATTGCAGGAGATATATCCATAGTTCATTATCTTGTATTGCTGGTATTGCATATTTGCAGATAGAAACTCACCCGCTAAATATGCATACACATATTATACTAGTGTTGTGCCCGTTGATTTTTCTATGGGTTATTTCGAAGAGGAGGGAAGGACAATTTAATAATATTGGGGTGACTGACGCTTGGATGCCTTTTTCCTCGTGAGATAGTGAAATAAAACCTTTTCTTGTCGAAAATAAAATTCATGTGTCCAGGGCACTCCAACTCTCTGCGCCTGCTGACTGAAATAAGTTCCATAGTTTCGGCCTTTTTCTTGTCGGAAAGCTCTGCTTTCTGTCGGTTTTGTCCCATGCGGTATAAATAGGACGTCACTATTTTTGCTAGCCTCTGGATTGTAGAGAGTAGCATTTAAATCCCACATTTCTCCTACAAATGCAATATCGTGCTCTTGCACGTCGGCACCAACTACACTAGATTGTTCGCCAATAGCATATTATTGCTTACTAGTACATTCATATTACTTTGCAGATCTGTCTGACTTTCTGGCAATTCGATATCACTATCAATTACATTCACACTAAATTGATCAATCACCCTATCTGGAATATTTAGATTTATATCATTAAATCTAACCGGATATCCTTGCGAAGATACTTCAAATGTCTTACATATATGTTGAGCTCGTCATCTTTTATTGGTTCAGAAATAGTAGCCAATGATGGAATTTGTGTAACTCGCGTTGTCCAATATAAATATTTGGAAAAAATTGAGCTTTCCAAAAAAAGCAATAATTACATTTTTACAACATTATGAGATAACAAAATTTTCCTTGGTTGTTTATTATCTACATATGTAGTTTCTTTTCTTCCATTTTGTGAGAAGTATTGAAGGGACAAGTGGTAATTTTCTTATGACACGTCTTTTTTTTACATCTTAATACGTGGAATGCCAGCTCGATGACAAGTGAGGTATTGTATGGACATTGCTGCAGGTTGCTGTTGGACACTGCTGTAAATACGCCGATGACGGAGAAGATACTCCGGTTTTCCGTTTTCTCTCTGTTAAGTGCGTTTTGCTAATTTTTTATTAGTGTTTCAACTTCATGCTTATTGTGGGATAGTCCGTTACTGTTCCACGCGGCTATTCAAGGCAAACTCATTTTAATGCTCTGTTGATTGGAGTTGTAATAATTCCCATAAGGGTACCTATGTAATGAATGAGGATATCAATCTTTTGTAATTGGTTTATGAGCATGTCTATAAAGTTTTGAGTGGCAAGACTTCTTGTTATTTGTGTATCGTCTTAATTCGTGAGGGCTTTAACAGCATATGTCCGTGATTTGGGGTATGTTTGGTCTCTTGGTGGATTTGTTGTTCTGTCATGAGGTTTACTTATTGTAATTGCAGGAGATATATCCATAGTTCATTATCTTGTATTGCTGGTATTGCATATTTGCAGATAGAAACTCACCCGCTAAATATGCATACACATATTATACTAGTGTTGTGCCCGTTGATTTTTCTATGGGTTATTTCGAAGAGGAGGGAAGGACAATTTAATAATATTGGGGTGACTGACGCTTGGATGCCTTTTTCCTCGTGAGATAGTGAAATAAAACCTTTTCTTGTCGAAAATAAAATTCATGTGTCCAGGGCACTCCAACTCTCTGCGCCTGCTGACTGAAATAAGTTCCATAGTTTCGGCCTTTTTCTTGTCGGAAAGCTCTGCTTTCTGTCGGTTTTGTCCCATGCGGTATAAATAGGACGTCACTATTTTTGCTAGCCTCTGGATTGTAGAGAGTAGCATTTAAATCCCACATTTCTCCTACAAATGCAATATCGTGCTCTTGCACGTCGGCACCAACTACACTAGATTGTTCGCCAATAGCATATTATTGCTTACTAGTACATTCATATTACTTTGCAGATCTGTCTGACTTTCTGGCAATTCGATATCACTATCAATTACATTCACACTAAATTGATCAATCACCCTATCTGGAATATTTAGATTTATATCATTAAATCTAACCGGATATCCTTGCGAAGATACTTCAAATGTCTTACATATATGTTGAGCTCGTCATCTTTTATTGGTTCAGAAATAGTAGCCAATGATGGAATTTGTGTAACTCGCGTTGTCCAATATAAATATTTGGAAAAAATTGAGCTTTCCAAAAAAAGCAATAATTACATTTTTACAACATTATGAGATAACAAAATTTTCCTTGGTTGTTTATTATCTACATATGTAGTTTCTTTTCTTCCATTTTGTGAGAAGTATTGAAGGGACAAGTGGTAATTTTCTTATGACACGTCTTTTTTTTACATCTTAATACGTGGAATGCCAGCTCGATGACAAGTGAGGTATTGTATGGACATTGCTGCAGGTTGCTGTTGGACACTGCTGTAAATACGCCGATGACGGAGAAGATACTCCGGTTTTCCGTTTTCTCTCTGTTAAGTGCGTTTTGCTAATTTTTTATTAGTGTTTCAACTTCATGCTTATTGTGGGATAGTCCGTTACTGTTCCACGCGGCTATTCAAGGCAAACTCATTTTAATGCTCTGTTGATTGGAGTTGTAATAATTCCCATAAGGGTACCTATGTAATGAATGAGGATATCAATCTTTTGTAATTGGTTTATGAGCATGTCTATAAAGTTTTGAGTGGCAAGACTTCTTGTTATTTGTGTATCGTCTTAATTCGTGAGGGCTTTAACAGCATATGTCCGTGATTTGGGGTATGTTTGGTCTCTTGGTGGATTTGTTGTTCTGTCATGAGGTTTACTTATTGTAATTGCAGGAGATATATCCATAGTTCATTATCTTGTATTGCTGGTATTGCATATTTGCAGATAGAAACTCACCCGCTAAATATGCATACACATATTATACTAGTGTTGTGCCCGTTGATTTTTCTATGGGTTATTTCGAAGAGGAGGGAAGGACAATTTAATAATATTGGGGTGACTGACGCTTGGATGCCTTTTTCCTCGTGAGATAGTGAAATAAAACCTTTTCTTGTCGAAAATAAAATTCATGTGTCCAGGGCACTCCAACTCTCTGCGCCTGCTGACTGAAATAAGTTCCATAGTTTCGGCCTTTTTCTTGTCGGAAAGCTCTGCTTTCTGTCGGTTTTGTCCCATGCGGTATAAATAGGACGTCACTATTTTTGCTAGCCTCTGGATTGTAGAGAGTAGCATTTAAATCCCACATTTCTCCTACAAATGCAATATCGTGCTCTTGCACGTCGGCACCAACTACACTAGATTGTTCGCCAATAGCATATTATTGCTTACTAGTACATTCATATTACTTTGCAGATCTGTCTGACTTTCTGGCAATTCGATATCACTATCAATTACATTCACACTAAATTGATCAATCACCCTATCTGGAATATTTAGATTTATATCATTAAATCTAACCGGATATCCTTGCGAAGATACTTCAAATGTCTTACATATATGTTGAGCTCGTCATCTTTTATTGGTTCAGAAATAGTAGCCAATGATGGAATTTGTGTAACTCGCGTTGTCCAATATAAATATTTGGAAAAAATTGAGCTTTCCAAAAAAAGCAATAATTACATTTTTACAACATTATGAGATAACAAAATTTTCCTTGGTTGTTTATTATCTACATATGTAGTTTCTTTTCTTCCATTTTGTGAGAAGTATTGAAGGGACAAGTGGTAATTTTCTTATGACACGTCTTTTTTTTACATCTTAATACGTGGAATGCCAGCTCGATGACAAGTGAGGTATTGTATGGACATTGCTGCAGGTTGCTGTTGGACACTGCTGTAAATACGCCGATGACGGAGAAGATACTCCGGTTTTCCGTTTTCTCTCTGTTAAGTGCGTTTTGCTAATTTTTTATTAGTGTTTCAACTTCATGCTTATTGTGGGATAGTCCGTTACTGTTCCACGCGGCTATTCAAGGCAAACTCATTTTAATGCTCTGTTGATTGGAGTTGTAATAATTCCCATAAGGGTACCTATGTAATGAATGAGGATATCAATCTTTTGTAATTGGTTTATGAGCATGTCTATAAAGTTTTGAGTGGCAAGACTTCTTGTTATTTGTGTATCGTCTTAATTCGTGAGGGCTTTAACAGCATATGTCCGTGATTTGGGGTATGTTTGGTCTCTTGGTGGATTTGTTGTTCTGTCATGAGGTTTACTTATTGTAATTGCAGGAGATATATCCATAGTTCATTATCTTGTATTGCTGGTATTGCATATTTGCAGATAGAAACTCACCCGCTAAATATGCATACACATATTATACTAGTGTTGTGCCCGTTGATTTTTCTATGGGTTATTTCGAAGAGGAGGGAAGGACAATTTAATAATATTGGGGTGACTGACGCTTGGATGCCTTTTTCCTCGTGAGATAGTGAAATAAAACCTTTTCTTGTCGAAAATAAAATTCATGTGTCCAGGGCACTCCAACTCTCTGCGCCTGCTGACTGAAATAAGTTCCATAGTTTCGGCCTTTTTCTTGTCGGAAAGCTCTGCTTTCTGTCGGTTTTGTCCCATGCGGTATAAATAGGACGTCACTATTTTTGCTAGCCTCTGGATTGTAGAGAGTAGCATTTAAATCCCACATTTCTCCTACAAATGCAATATCGTGCTCTTGCACGTCGGCACCAACTACACTAGATTGTTCGCCAATAGCATATTATTGCTTACTAGTACATTCATATTACTTTGCAGATCTGTCTGACTTTCTGGCAATTCGATATCACTATCAATTACATTCACACTAAATTGATCAATCACCCTATCTGGAATATTTAGATTTATATCATTAAATCTAACCGGATATCCTTGCGAAGATACTTCAAATGTCTTACATATATGTTGAGCTCGTCATCTTTTATTGGTTCAGAAATAGTAGCCAATGATGGAATTTGTGTAACTCGCGTTGTCCAATATAAATATTTGGAAAAAATTGAGCTTTCCAAAAAAAGCAATAATTACATTTTTACAACATTATGAGATAACAAAATTTTCCTTGGTTGTTTATTATCTACATATGTAGTTTCTTTTCTTCCATTTTGTGAGAAGTATTGAAGGGACAAGTGGTAATTTTCTTATGACACGTCTTTTTTTTACATCTTAATACGTGGAATGCCAGCTCGATGACAAGTGAGGTATTGTATGGACATTGCTGCAGGTTGCTGTTGGACACTGCTGTAAATACGCCGATGACGGAGAAGATACTCCGGTTTTCCGTTTTCTCTCTGTTAAGTGCGTTTTGCTAATTTTTTATTAGTGTTTCAACTTCATGCTTATTGTGGGATAGTCCGTTACTGTTCCACGCGGCTATTCAAGGCAAACTCATTTTAATGCTCTGTTGATTGGAGTTGTAATAATTCCCATAAGGGTACCTATGTAATGAATGAGGATATCAATCTTTTGTAATTGGTTTATGAGCATGTCTATAAAGTTTTGAGTGGCAAGACTTCTTGTTATTTGTGTATCGTCTTAATTCGTGAGGGCTTTAACAGCATATGTCCGTGATTTGGGGTATGTTTGGTCTCTTGGTGGATTTGTTGTTCTGTCATGAGGTTTACTTATTGTAATTGCAGGAGATATATCCATAGTTCATTATCTTGTATTGCTGGTATTGCATATTTGCAGATAGAAACTCACCCGCTAAATATGCATACACATATTATACTAGTGTTGTGCCCGTTGATTTTTCTATGGGTTATTTCGAAGAGGAGGGAAGGACAATTTAATAATATTGGGGTGACTGACGCTTGGATGCCTTTTTCCTCGTGAGATAGTGAAATAAAACCTTTTCTTGTCGAAAATAAAATTCATGTGTCCAGGGCACTCCAACTCTCTGCGCCTGCTGACTGAAATAAGTTCCATAGTTTCGGCCTTTTTCTTGTCGGAAAGCTCTGCTTTCTGTCGGTTTTGTCCCATGCGGTATAAATAGGACGTCACTATTTTTGCTAGCCTCTGGATTGTAGAGAGTAGCATTTAAATCCCACATTTCTCCTACAAATGCAATATCGTGCTCTTGCACGTCGGCACCAACTACACTAGATTGTTCGCCAATAGCATATTATTGCTTACTAGTACATTCATATTACTTTGCAGATCTGTCTGACTTTCTGGCAATTCGATATCACTATCAATTACATTCACACTAAATTGATCAATCACCCTATCTGGAATATTTAGATTTATATCATTAAATCTAACCGGATATCCTTGCGAAGATACTTCAAATGTCTTACATATATGTTGAGCTCGTCATCTTTTATTGGTTCAGAAATAGTAGCCAATGATGGAATTTGTGTAACTCGCGTTGTCCAATATAAATATTTGGAAAAAATTGAGCTTTCCAAAAAAAGCAATAATTACATTTTTACAACATTATGAGATAACAAAATTTTCCTTGGTTGTTTATTATCTACATATGTAGTTTCTTTTCTTCCATTTTGTGAGAAGTATTGAAGGGACAAGTGGTAATTTTCTTATGACACGTCTTTTTTTTACATCTTAATACGTGGAATGCCAGCTCGATGACAAGTGAGGTATTGTATGGACATTGCTGCAGGTTGCTGTTGGACACTGCTGTAAATACGCCGATGACGGAGAAGATACTCCGGTTTTCCGTTTTCTCTCTGTTAAGTGCGTTTTGCTAATTTTTTATTAGTGTTTCAACTTCATGCTTATTGTGGGATAGTCCGTTACTGTTCCACGCGGCTATTCAAGGCAAACTCATTTTAATGCTCTGTTGATTGGAGTTGTAATAATTCCCATAAGGGTACCTATGTAATGAATGAGGATATCAATCTTTTGTAATTGGTTTATGAGCATGTCTATAAAGTTTTGAGTGGCAAGACTTCTTGTTATTTGTGTATCGTCTTAATTCGTGAGGGCTTTAACAGCATATGTCCGTGATTTGGGGTATGTTTGGTCTCTTGGTGGATTTGTTGTTCTGTCATGAGGTTTACTTATTGTAATTGCAGGAGATATATCCATAGTTCATTATCTTGTATTGCTGGTATTGCATATTTGCAGATAGAAACTCACCCGCTAAATATGCATACACATATTATACTAGTGTTGTGCCCGTTGATTTTTCTATGGGTTATTTCGAAGAGGAGGGAAGGACAATTTAATAATATTGGGGTGACTGACGCTTGGATGCCTTTTTCCTCGTGAGATAGTGAAATAAAACCTTTTCTTGTCGAAAATAAAATTCATGTGTCCAGGGCACTCCAACTCTCTGCGCCTGCTGACTGAAATAAGTTCCATAGTTTCGGCCTTTTTCTTGTCGGAAAGCTCTGCTTTCTGTCGGTTTTGTCCCATGCGGTATAAATAGGACGTCACTATTTTTGCTAGCCTCTGGATTGTAGAGAGTAGCATTTAAATCCCACATTTCTCCTACAAATGCAATATCGTGCTCTTGCACGTCGGCACCAACTACACTAGATTGTTCGCCAATAGCATATTATTGCTTACTAGTACATTCATATTACTTTGCAGATCTGTCTGACTTTCTGGCAATTCGATATCACTATCAATTACATTCACACTAAATTGATCAATCACCCTATCTGGAATATTTAGATTTATATCATTAAATCTAACCGGATATCCTTGCGAAGATACTTCAAATGTCTTACATATATGTTGAGCTCGTCATCTTTTATTGGTTCAGAAATAGTAGCCAATGATGGAATTTGTGTAACTCGCGTTGTCCAATATAAATATTTGGAAAAAATTGAGCTTTCCAAAAAAAGCAATAATTACATTTTTACAACATTATGAGATAACAAAATTTTCCTTGGTTGTTTATTATCTACATATGTAGTTTCTTTTCTTCCATTTTGTGAGAAGTATTGAAGGGACAAGTGGTAATTTTCTTATGACACGTCTTTTTTTTACATCTTAATACGTGGAATGCCAGCTCGATGACAAGTGAGGTATTGTATGGACATTGCTGCAGGTTGCTGTTGGACACTGCTGTAAATACGCCGATGACGGAGAAGATACTCCGGTTTTCCGTTTTCTCTCTGTTAAGTGCGTTTTGCTAATTTTTTATTAGTGTTTCAACTTCATGCTTATTGTGGGATAGTCCGTTACTGTTCCACGCGGCTATTCAAGGCAAACTCATTTTAATGCTCTGTTGATTGGAGTTGTAATAATTCCCATAAGGGTACCTATGTAATGAATGAGGATATCAATCTTTTGTAATTGGTTTATGAGCATGTCTATAAAGTTTTGAGTGGCAAGACTTCTTGTTATTTGTGTATCGTCTTAATTCGTGAGGGCTTTAACAGCATATGTCCGTGATTTGGGGTATGTTTGGTCTCTTGGTGGATTTGTTGTTCTGTCATGAGGTTTACTTATTGTAATTGCAGGAGATATATCCATAGTTCATTATCTTGTATTGCTGGTATTGCATATTTGCAGATAGAAACTCACCCGCTAAATATGCATACACATATTATACTAGTGTTGTGCCCGTTGATTTTTCTATGGGTTATTTCGAAGAGGAGGGAAGGACAATTTAATAATATTGGGGTGACTGACGCTTGGATGCCTTTTTCCTCGTGAGATAGTGAAATAAAACCTTTTCTTGTCGAAAATAAAATTCATGTGTCCAGGGCACTCCAACTCTCTGCGCCTGCTGACTGAAATAAGTTCCATAGTTTCGGCCTTTTTCTTGTCGGAAAGCTCTGCTTTCTGTCGGTTTTGTCCCATGCGGTATAAATAGGACGTCACTATTTTTGCTAGCCTCTGGATTGTAGAGAGTAGCATTTAAATCCCACATTTCTCCTACAAATGCAATATCGTGCTCTTGCACGTCGGCACCAACTACACTAGATTGTTCGCCAATAGCATATTATTGCTTACTAGTACATTCATATTACTTTGCAGATCTGTCTGACTTTCTGGCAATTCGATATCACTATCAATTACATTCACACTAAATTGATCAATCACCCTATCTGGAATATTTAGATTTATATCATTAAATCTAACCGGATATCCTTGCGAAGATACTTCAAATGTCTTACATATATGTTGAGCTCGTCATCTTTTATTGGTTCAGAAATAGTAGCCAATGATGGAATTTGTGTAACTCGCGTTGTCCAATATAAATATTTGGAAAAAATTGAGCTTTCCAAAAAAAGCAATAATTACATTTTTACAACATTATGAGATAACAAAATTTTCCTTGGTTGTTTATTATCTACATATGTAGTTTCTTTTCTTCCATTTTGTGAGAAGTATTGAAGGGACAAGTGGTAATTTTCTTATGACACGTCTTTTTTTTACATCTTAATACGTGGAATGCCAGCTCGATGACAAGTGAGGTATTGTATGGACATTGCTGCAGGTTGCTGTTGGACACTGCTGTAAATACGCCGATGACGGAGAAGATACTCCGGTTTTCCGTTTTCTCTCTGTTAAGTGCGTTTTGCTAATTTTTTATTAGTGTTTCAACTTCATGCTTATTGTGGGATAGTCCGTTACTGTTCCACGCGGCTATTCAAGGCAAACTCATTTTAATGCTCTGTTGATTGGAGTTGTAATAATTCCCATAAGGGTACCTATGTAATGAATGAGGATATCAATCTTTTGTAATTGGTTTATGAGCATGTCTATAAAGTTTTGAGTGGCAAGACTTCTTGTTATTTGTGTATCGTCTTAATTCGTGAGGGCTTTAACAGCATATGTCCGTGATTTGGGGTATGTTTGGTCTCTTGGTGGATTTGTTGTTCTGTCATGAGGTTTACTTATTGTAATTGCAGGAGATATATCCATAGTTCATTATCTTGTATTGCTGGTATTGCATATTTGCAGATAGAAACTCACCCGCTAAATATGCATACACATATTATACTAGTGTTGTGCCCGTTGATTTTTCTATGGGTTATTTCGAAGAGGAGGGAAGGACAATTTAATAATATTGGGGTGACTGACGCTTGGATGCCTTTTTCCTCGTGAGATAGTGAAATAAAACCTTTTCTTGTCGAAAATAAAATTCATGTGTCCAGGGCACTCCAACTCTCTGCGCCTGCTGACTGAAATAAGTTCCATAGTTTCGGCCTTTTTCTTGTCGGAAAGCTCTGCTTTCTGTCGGTTTTGTCCCATGCGGTATAAATAGGACGTCACTATTTTTGCTAGCCTCTGGATTGTAGAGAGTAGCATTTAAATCCCACATTTCTCCTACAAATGCAATATCGTGCTCTTGCACGTCGGCACCAACTACACTAGATTGTTCGCCAATAGCATATTATTGCTTACTAGTACATTCATATTACTTTGCAGATCTGTCTGACTTTCTGGCAATTCGATATCACTATCAATTACATTCACACTAAATTGATCAATCACCCTATCTGGAATATTTAGATTTATATCATTAAATCTAACCGGATATCCTTGCGAAGATACTTCAAATGTCTTACATATATGTTGAGCTCGTCATCTTTTATTGGTTCAGAAATAGTAGCCAATGATGGAATTTGTGTAACTCGCGTTGTCCAATATAAATATTTGGAAAAAATTGAGCTTTCCAAAAAAAGCAATAATTACATTTTTACAACATTATGAGATAACAAAATTTTCCTTGGTTGTTTATTATCTACATATGTAGTTTCTTTTCTTCCATTTTGTGAGAAGTATTGAAGGGACAAGTGGTAATTTTCTTATGACACGTCTTTTTTTTACATCTTAATACGTGGAATGC
Organism: Arctopsyche grandis; assembly: GCF_051622035.1. NCBI lineage: Eukaryota > Metazoa > Arthropoda > Insecta > Trichoptera > Hydropsychidae > Arctopsyche > Arctopsyche grandis. Next base: position 22,820,026 of record NC_135356.1, read on the forward strand.
CAGCTCGATGACAAGTGAGGTATTGTATGGACATTGCTGCAGGTTGCTGTTGGACACTGCTGTAAATACGCCGATGACGGAGAAGATACTCCGGTTTTCCGTTTTCTCTCTGTTAAGTGCGTTTTGCTAATTTTTTATTAGTGTTTCAACTTCATGCTTATTGTGGGATAGTCCGTTACTGTTCCACGCGGCTATTCAAGGCAAACTCATTTTAATGCTCTGTTGATTGGAGTTGTAATAATTCCCATAAGGGTACCTATGTAATGAATGAGGATATCAATCTTTTGTAATTGGTTTATGAGCATGTCTATAAAGTTTTGAGTGGCAAGACTTCTTGTTATTTGTGTATCGTCTTAATTCGTGAGGGCTTTAACAGCATATGTCCGTGATTTGGGGTATGTTTGGTCTCTTGGTGGATTTGTTGTTCTGTCATGAGGTTTACTTATTGTAATTGCAGGAGATATATCCATAGTTCATTATCTTGTATTGCTGGTATTGCATATTTGCAGATAGAAACTCACCCGCTAAATATGCATACACATATTATACTAGTGTTGTGCCCGTTGATTTTTCTATGGGTTATTTCGAAGAGGAGGGAAGGACAATTTAATAATATTGGGGTGACTGACGCTTGGATGCCTTTTTCCTCGTGAGATAGTGAAATAAAACCTTTTCTTGTCGAAAATAAAATTCATGTGTCCAGGGCACTCCAACTCTCTGCGCCTGCTGACTGAAATAAGTTCCATAGTTTCGGCCTTTTTCTTGTCGGAAAGCTCTGCTTTCTGTCGGTTTTGTCCCATGCGGTATAAATAGGACGTCACTATTTTTGCTAGCCTCTGGATTGTAGAGAGTAGCATTTAAATCCCACATTTCTCCTACAAATGCAATATCGTGCTCTTGCACGTCGGCACCAACTACACTAGATTGTTCGCCAATAGCATATTATTGCTTACTAGTACATTCATATTACTTTGCAGATCTGTCTGACTTTCTGGCAATTCGATATCACTATCAATTACATTCACACTAAATTGATCAATCACCCTATCTGGAATATTTAGATTTATATCATTAAATCTAACCGGATATCCTTGCGAAGATACTTCAAATGTCTTACATATATGTTGAGCTCGTCATCTTTTATTGGTTCAGAAATAGTAGCCAATGATGGAATTTGTGTAACTCGCGTTGTCCAATATAAATATTTGGAAAAAATTGAGCTTTCCAAAAAAAGCAATAATTACATTTTTACAACATTATGAGATAACAAAATTTTCCTTGGTTGTTTATTATCTACATATGTAGTTTCTTTTCTTCCATTTTGTGAGAAGTATTGAAGGGACAAGTGGTAATTTTCTTATGACACGTCTTTTTTTTACATCTTAATACGTGGAATGCCAGCTCGATGACAAGTGAGGTATTGTATGGACATTGCTGCAGGTTGCTGTTGGACACTGCTGTAAATACGCCGATGACGGAGAAGATACTCCGGTTTTCCGTTTTCTCTCTGTTAAGTGCGTTTTGCTAATTTTTTATTAGTGTTTCAACTTCATGCTTATTGTGGGATAGTCCGTTACTGTTCCACGCGGCTATTCAAGGCAAACTCATTTTAATGCTCTGTTGATTGGAGTTGTAATAATTCCCATAAGGGTACCTATGTAATGAATGAGGATATCAATCTTTTGTAATTGGTTTATGAGCATGTCTATAAAGTTTTGAGTGGCAAGACTTCTTGTTATTTGTGTATCGTCTTAATTCGTGAGGGCTTTAACAGCATATGTCCGTGATTTGGGGTATGTTTGGTCTCTTGGTGGATTTGTTGTTCTGTCATGAGGTTTACTTATTGTAATTGCAGGAGATATATCCATAGTTCATTATCTTGTATTGCTGGTATTGCATATTTGCAGATAGAAACTCACCCGCTAAATATGCATACACATATTATACTAGTGTTGTGCCCGTTGATTTTTCTATGGGTTATTTCGAAGAGGAGGGAAGGACAATTTAATAATATTGGGGTGACTGACGCTTGGATGCCTTTTTCCTCGTGAGATAGTGAAATAAAACCTTTTCTTGTCGAAAATAAAATTCATGTGTCCAGGGCACTCCAACTCTCTGCGCCTGCTGACTGAAATAAGTTCCATAGTTTCGGCCTTTTTCTTGTCGGAAAGCTCTGCTTTCTGTCGGTTTTGTCCCATGCGGTATAAATAGGACGTCACTATTTTTGCTAGCCTCTGGATTGTAGAGAGTAGCATTTAAATCCCACATTTCTCCTACAAATGCAATATCGTGCTCTTGCACGTCGGCACCAACTACACTAGATTGTTCGCCAATAGCATATTATTGCTTACTAGTACATTCATATTACTTTGCAGATCTGTCTGACTTTCTGGCAATTCGATATCACTATCAATTACATTCACACTAAATTGATCAATCACCCTATCTGGAATATTTAGATTTATATCATTAAATCTAACCGGATATCCTTGCGAAGATACTTCAAATGTCTTACATATATGTTGAGCTCGTCATCTTTTATTGGTTCAGAAATAGTAGCCAATGATGGAATTTGTGTAACTCGCGTTGTCCAATATAAATATTTGGAAAAAATTGAGCTTTCCAAAAAAAGCAATAATTACATTTTTACAACATTATGAGATAACAAAATTTTCCTTGGTTGTTTATTATCTACATATGTAGTTTCTTTTCTTCCATTTTGTGAGAAGTATTGAAGGGACAAGTGGTAATTTTCTTATGACACGTCTTTTTTTTACATCTTAATACGTGGAATGCCAGCTCGATGACAAGTGAGGTATTGTATGGACATTGCTGCAGGTTGCTGTTGGACACTGCTGTAAATACGCCGATGACGGAGAAGATACTCCGGTTTTCCGTTTTCTCTCTGTTAAGTGCGTTTTGCTAATTTTTTATTAGTGTTTCAACTTCATGCTTATTGTGGGATAGTCCGTTACTGTTCCACGCGGCTATTCAAGGCAAACTCATTTTAATGCTCTGTTGATTGGAGTTGTAATAATTCCCATAAGGGTACCTATGTAATGAATGAGGATATCAATCTTTTGTAATTGGTTTATGAGCATGTCTATAAAGTTTTGAGTGGCAAGACTTCTTGTTATTTGTGTATCGTCTTAATTCGTGAGGGCTTTAACAGCATATGTCCGTGATTTGGGGTATGTTTGGTCTCTTGGTGGATTTGTTGTTCTGTCATGAGGTTTACTTATTGTAATTGCAGGAGATATATCCATAGTTCATTATCTTGTATTGCTGGTATTGCATATTTGCAGATAGAAACTCACCCGCTAAATATGCATACACATATTATACTAGTGTTGTGCCCGTTGATTTTTCTATGGGTTATTTCGAAGAGGAGGGAAGGACAATTTAATAATATTGGGGTGACTGACGCTTGGATGCCTTTTTCCTCGTGAGATAGTGAAATAAAACCTTTTCTTGTCGAAAATAAAATTCATGTGTCCAGGGCACTCCAACTCTCTGCGCCTGCTGACTGAAATAAGTTCCATAGTTTCGGCCTTTTTCTTGTCGGAAAGCTCTGCTTTCTGTCGGTTTTGTCCCATGCGGTATAAATAGGACGTCACTATTTTTGCTAGCCTCTGGATTGTAGAGAGTAGCATTTAAATCCCACATTTCTCCTACAAATGCAATATCGTGCTCTTGCACGTCGGCACCAACTACACTAGATTGTTCGCCAATAGCATATTATTGCTTACTAGTACATTCATATTACTTTGCAGATCTGTCTGACTTTCTGGCAATTCGATATCACTATCAATTACATTCACACTAAATTGATCAATCACCCTATCTGGAATATTTAGATTTATATCATTAAATCTAACCGGATATCCTTGCGAAGATACTTCAAATGTCTTACATATATGTTGAGCTCGTCATCTTTTATTGGTTCAGAAATAGTAGCCAATGATGGAATTTGTGTAACTCGCGTTGTCCAATATAAATATTTGGAAAAAATTGAGCTTTCCAAAAAAAGCAATAATTACATTTTTACAACATTATGAGATAACAAAATTTTCCTTGGTTGTTTATTATCTACATATGTAGTTTCTTTTCTTCCATTTTGTGAGAAGTATTGAAGGGACAAGTGGTAATTTTCTTATGACACGTCTTTTTTTTACATCTTAATACGTGGAATGCCAGCTCGATGACAAGTGAGGTATTGTATGGACATTGCTGCAGGTTGCTGTTGGACACTGCTGTAAATACGCCGATGACGGAGAAGATACTCCGGTTTTCCGTTTTCTCTCTGTTAAGTGCGTTTTGCTAATTTTTTATTAGTGTTTCAACTTCATGCTTATTGTGGGATAGTCCGTTACTGTTCCACGCGGCTATTCAAGGCAAACTCATTTTAATGCTCTGTTGATTGGAGTTGTAATAATTCCCATAAGGGTACCTATGTAATGAATGAGGATATCAATCTTTTGTAATTGGTTTATGAGCATGTCTATAAAGTTTTGAGTGGCAAGACTTCTTGTTATTTGTGTATCGTCTTAATTCGTGAGGGCTTTAACAGCATATGTCCGTGATTTGGGGTATGTTTGGTCTCTTGGTGGATTTGTTGTTCTGTCATGAGGTTTACTTATTGTAATTGCAGGAGATATATCCATAGTTCATTATCTTGTATTGCTGGTATTGCATATTTGCAGATAGAAACTCACCCGCTAAATATGCATACACATATTATACTAGTGTTGTGCCCGTTGATTTTTCTATGGGTTATTTCGAAGAGGAGGGAAGGACAATTTAATAATATTGGGGTGACTGACGCTTGGATGCCTTTTTCCTCGTGAGATAGTGAAATAAAACCTTTTCTTGTCGAAAATAAAATTCATGTGTCCAGGGCACTCCAACTCTCTGCGCCTGCTGACTGAAATAAGTTCCATAGTTTCGGCCTTTTTCTTGTCGGAAAGCTCTGCTTTCTGTCGGTTTTGTCCCATGCGGTATAAATAGGACGTCACTATTTTTGCTAGCCTCTGGATTGTAGAGAGTAGCATTTAAATCCCACATTTCTCCTACAAATGCAATATCGTGCTCTTGCACGTCGGCACCAACTACACTAGATTGTTCGCCAATAGCATATTATTGCTTACTAGTACATTCATATTACTTTGCAGATCTGTCTGACTTTCTGGCAATTCGATATCACTATCAATTACATTCACACTAAATTGATCAATCACCCTATCTGGAATATTTAGATTTATATCATTAAATCTAACCGGATATCCTTGCGAAGATACTTCAAATGTCTTACATATATGTTGAGCTCGTCATCTTTTATTGGTTCAGAAATAGTAGCCAATGATGGAATTTGTGTAACTCGCGTTGTCCAATATAAATATTTGGAAAAAATTGAGCTTTCCAAAAAAAGCAATAATTACATTTTTACAACATTATGAGATAACAAAATTTTCCTTGGTTGTTTATTATCTACATATGTAGTTTCTTTTCTTCCATTTTGTGAGAAGTATTGAAGGGACAAGTGGTAATTTTCTTATGACACGTCTTTTTTTTACATCTTAATACGTGGAATGCCAGCTCGATGACAAGTGAGGTATTGTATGGACATTGCTGCAGGTTGCTGTTGGACACTGCTGTAAATACGCCGATGACGGAGAAGATACTCCGGTTTTCCGTTTTCTCTCTGTTAAGTGCGTTTTGCTAATTTTTTATTAGTGTTTCAACTTCATGCTTATTGTGGGATAGTCCGTTACTGTTCCACGCGGCTATTCAAGGCAAACTCATTTTAATGCTCTGTTGATTGGAGTTGTAATAATTCCCATAAGGGTACCTATGTAATGAATGAGGATATCAATCTTTTGTAATTGGTTTATGAGCATGTCTATAAAGTTTTGAGTGGCAAGACTTCTTGTTATTTGTGTATCGTCTTAATTCGTGAGGGCTTTAACAGCATATGTCCGTGATTTGGGGTATGTTTGGTCTCTTGGTGGATTTGTTGTTCTGTCATGAGGTTTACTTATTGTAATTGCAGGAGATATATCCATAGTTCATTATCTTGTATTGCTGGTATTGCATATTTGCAGATAGAAACTCACCCGCTAAATATGCATACACATATTATACTAGTGTTGTGCCCGTTGATTTTTCTATGGGTTATTTCGAAGAGGAGGGAAGGACAATTTAATAATATTGGGGTGACTGACGCTTGGATGCCTTTTTCCTCGTGAGATAGTGAAATAAAACCTTTTCTTGTCGAAAATAAAATTCATGTGTCCAGGGCACTCCAACTCTCTGCGCCTGCTGACTGAAATAAGTTCCATAGTTTCGGCCTTTTTCTTGTCGGAAAGCTCTGCTTTCTGTCGGTTTTGTCCCATGCGGTATAAATAGGACGTCACTATTTTTGCTAGCCTCTGGATTGTAGAGAGTAGCATTTAAATCCCACATTTCTCCTACAAATGCAATATCGTGCTCTTGCACGTCGGCACCAACTACACTAGATTGTTCGCCAATAGCATATTATTGCTTACTAGTACATTCATATTACTTTGCAGATCTGTCTGACTTTCTGGCAATTCGATATCACTATCAATTACATTCACACTAAATTGATCAATCACCCTATCTGGAATATTTAGATTTATATCATTAAATCTAACCGGATATCCTTGCGAAGATACTTCAAATGTCTTACATATATGTTGAGCTCGTCATCTTTTATTGGTTCAGAAATAGTAGCCAATGATGGAATTTGTGTAACTCGCGTTGTCCAATATAAATATTTGGAAAAAATTGAGCTTTCCAAAAAAAGCAATAATTACATTTTTACAACATTATGAGATAACAAAATTTTCCTTGGTTGTTTATTATCTACATATGTAGTTTCTTTTCTTCCATTTTGTGAGAAGTATTGAAGGGACAAGTGGTAATTTTCTTATGACACGTCTTTTTTTTACATCTTAATACGTGGAATGCCAGCTCGATGACAAGTGAGGTATTGTATGGACATTGCTGCAGGTTGCTGTTGGACACTGCTGTAAATACGCCGATGACGGAGAAGATACTCCGGTTTTCCGTTTTCTCTCTGTTAAGTGCGTTTTGCTAATTTTTTATTAGTGTTTCAACTTCATGCTTATTGTGGGATAGTCCGTTACTGTTCCACGCGGCTATTCAAGGCAAACTCATTTTAATGCTCTGTTGATTGGAGTTGTAATAATTCCCATAAGGGTACCTATGTAATGAATGAGGATATCAATCTTTTGTAATTGGTTTATGAGCATGTCTATAAAGTTTTGAGTGGCAAGACTTCTTGTTATTTGTGTATCGTCTTAATTCGTGAGGGCTTTAACAGCATATGTCCGTGATTTGGGGTATGTTTGGTCTCTTGGTGGATTTGTTGTTCTGTCATGAGGTTTACTTATTGTAATTGCAGGAGATATATCCATAGTTCATTATCTTGTATTGCTGGTATTGCATATTTGCAGATAGAAACTCACCCGCTAAATATGCATACACATATTATACTAGTGTTGTGCCCGTTGATTTTTCTATGGGTTATTTCGAAGAGGAGGGAAGGACAATTTAATAATATTGGGGTGACTGACGCTTGGATGCCTTTTTCCTCGTGAGATAGTGAAATAAAACCTTTTCTTGTCGAAAATAAAATTCATGTGTCCAGGGCACTCCAACTCTCTGCGCCTGCTGACTGAAATAAGTTCCATAGTTTCGGCCTTTTTCTTGTCGGAAAGCTCTGCTTTCTGTCGGTTTTGTCCCATGCGGTATAAATAGGACGTCACTATTTTTGCTAGCCTCTGGATTGTAGAGAGTAGCATTTAAATCCCACATTTCTCCTACAAATGCAATATCGTGCTCTTGCACGTCGGCACCAACTACACTAGATTGTTCGCCAATAGCATATTATTGCTTACTAGTACATTCATATTACTTTGCAGATCTGTCTGACTTTCTGGCAATTCGATATCACTATCAATTACATTCACACTAAATTGATCAATCACCCTATCTGGAATATTTAGATTTATATCATTAAATCTAACCGGATATCCTTGCGAAGATACTTCAAATGTCTTACATATATGTTGAGCTCGTCATCTTTTATTGGTTCAGAAATAGTAGCCAATGATGGAATTTGTGTAACTCGCGTTGTCCAATATAAATATTTGGAAAAAATTGAGCTTTCCAAAAAAAGCAATAATTACATTTTTACAACATTATGAGATAACAAAATTTTCCTTGGTTGTTTATTATCTACATATGTAGTTTCTTTTCTTCCATTTTGTGAGAAGTATTGAAGGGACAAGTGGTAATTTTCTTATGACACGTCTTTTTTTTACATCTTAATACGTGGAATGCCAGCTCGATGACAAGTGAGGTATTGTATGGACATTGCTGCAGGTTGCTGTTGGACACTGCTGTAAATACGCCGATGACGGAGAAGATACTCCGGTTTTCCGTTTTCTCTCTGTTAAGTGCGTTTTGCTAATTTTTTATTAGTGTTTCAACTTCATGCTTATTGTGGGATAGTCCGTTACTGTTCCACGCGGCTATTCAAGGCAAACTCATTTTAATGCTCTGTTGATTGGAGTTGTAATAATTCCCATAAGGGTACCTATGTAATGAATGAGGATATCAATCTTTTGTAATTGGTTTATGAGCATGTCTATAAAGTTTTGAGTGGCAAGACTTCTTGTTATTTGTGTATCGTCTTAATTCGTGAGGGCTTTAACAGCATATGTCCGTGATTTGGGGTATGTTTGGTCTCTTGGTGGATTTGTTGTTCTGTCATGAGGTTTACTTATTGTAATTGCAGGAGATATATCCATAGTTCATTATCTTGTATTGCTGGTATTGCATATTTGCAGATAGAAACTCACCCGCTAAATATGCATACACATATTATACTAGTGTTGTGCCCGTTGATTTTTCTATGGGTTATTTCGAAGAGGAGGGAAGGACAATTTAATAATATTGGGGTGACTGACGCTTGGATGCCTTTTTCCTCGTGAGATAGTGAAATAAAACCTTTTCTTGTCGAAAATAAAATTCATGTGTCCAGGGCACTCCAACTCTCTGCGCCTGCTGACTGAAATAAGTTCCATAGTTTCGGCCTTTTTCTTGTCGGAAAGCTCTGCTTTCTGTCGGTTTTGTCCCATGCGGTAAAAATAGGACGTCACTATTTTTGCTAGCCTCTGGATTGTAGAGAGTAGCATTTAAATCCCACATTTCTCCTACAAATGCAATATCGTGCTCTTGCACGTCGGCACCAACTACACTAGATTGTTCGCCAATAGCATATTATTGCTTACTAGTACATTCATATGACTTTGCAGATCTGTCTGACTTTCTGGCAATTCGATATCACTATCAATTACATTCACACTAAATTGATCAATCACCCTATCTGGAATATTTAGATTTATATCATTAAATCTAACCGGATATCCTTGCGAAGATACTTCAAATGTCTTACATATATGTTGAGCTCGTCATCTTTTATTGGTTCAGAAATAGTAGCCAATGATGGAATTTGTGTAACTCGCGTTGTCCAATATAAATATTTGGAAAAAATTGAGCTTTCCAAAAAAAGCAATAATTACATTTTTACAACATTATGAGATAACAAAATTTTCCTTGGTTGTTTATTATCTACATATGTAGTTTCTTTTCTTCCATTTTGTGAGAAGTATTGAAGGGACAAGTGGTAATTTTCTTATGACACGTCTTTTTTTTACATCTTAATACGTGGAATGCCAGCTCGATGACAAGTGAGGTATTGTATGGACATTGCTGCAGGTTGCTGTTGGACACTGCTGTAAATACGCCGATGACGGAGAAGATACTCCGGTTTTCCGTTTTCTCTCTGTTAAGTGCGTTTTGCTAATTTTTTATTAGTGTTTCAACTTCATGCTTATTGTGGGATAGTCCGTTACTGTTCCACGCGGCTATTCAAGGCAAACTCATTTTAATGCTCTGTTGATTGGAGTTGTAATAATTCCCATAAGGGTACCTATGTAATGAATGAGGATATCAATCTTTTGTAATTGGTTTATGAGCATGTCTATAAAGTTTTGAGTGGCAAGACTTCTTGTTATTTGTGTATCGTCTTAATTCGTGAGGGCTTTAACAGCATATGTCCGTGATTTGGGGTATGTTTGGTCTCTTGGTGGATTTGTTGTTCTGTCATGTGGTTTACTTATTGTAATTGCAGGAGATATATCCATAGTTCATTATCTTGTATTGCTGGTATTGCATATTTGCAGATAGAAACTCACCCGCTAAATATGCATACACATATTATACTAGTGTTGTGCCCGTTGATTTTTCTATGGGTTATTTCGAAGAGGAGGGAAGGACAATTTAATAATATTGGGGTGACTGACGCTTGGATGCCTTTTTCCTCGTGAGATAGTGAAATAAAACCTTTTCTTGTCGAAAATAAAATTCATGTGTCCAGGGCACTCCAACTCTCTGCGCCTGCTGACTGAAATAAGTTCCATAGTTTCGGCCTTTTTCTTGTCGGAAAGCTCTGCTTTCTGTCGGTTTTGTCCCATGCGGTATAAATAGGACGTCACTATTTTTGCTAGCCTCTGGATTGTAGAGAGTAGCATTTAAATCCCACATTTCTCCTACAAATGCAATATCGTGCTCTTGCACGTCGGCACCAACTACACTAGATTGTTCGCCAATAGCATATTATTGCTTACTAGTACATTCATATTACTTTGCAGATCTGTCTGACTTTCTGGCAATTCGATATCACTATCAATTACATTCACACTAAATTGATCAATCACCCTATCTGGAATATTTAGATTTATATCATTAAATCTAACCGGATATCCTTGCGAAGATACTTCAAATGTCTTACATATATGTTGAGCTCGTCATCTTTTATTGGTTCAGAAATAGTAGCCAATGATGGAATTTGTGTAACTCGCGTTGTCCAATATAAATATTTGGAAAAAATTGAGCTTTCCAAAAAAAGCAATAATTACATTTTTACAACATTATGAGATAACAAAATTTTCCTTGGTTGTTTATTATCTACATATGTAGTTTCTTTTCTTCCATTTTGTGAGAAGTATTGAAGGGACAAGTGGTAATTTTCTTATGACACGTCTTTTTTTTACATCTTAATACGTGGAATGCCAGCTCGATGACAAGTGAGGTATTGTATGGACATTGCTGCAGGTTGCTGTTGGACACTGCTGTAAATACGCCGATGACGGAGAAGATACTCCGGTTTTCCGTTTTCTCTCTGTTAAGTGCGTTTTGCTAATTTTTTATTAGTGTTTCAACTTCATGCTTATTGTGGGATAGTCCGTTACTGTTCCACGCGGCTATTCAAGGCAAACTCATTTTAATGCTCTGTTGATTGGAGTTGTAATAATTCCCATAAGGGTACCTATGTAATGAATGAGGATATCAATCTTTTGTAATTGGTTTATGAGCATGTCTATAAAGTTTTGAGTGGCAAGACTTCTTGTTATTTGTGTATCGTCTTAATTCGTGAGGGCTTTAACAGCATATGTCCGTGATTTGGGGTATGTTTGGTCTCTTGGTGGATTTGTTGTTCTGTCATGAGGTTTACTTATTGTAATTGCAGGAGATATATCCATAGTTCATTATCTTGTATTGCTGGTATTGCATATTTGCAGATAGAAACTCACCCGCTAAATATGCATACACATATTATACTAGTGTTGTGCCCGTTGATTTTTCTATGGGTTATTTCGAAGAGGAGGGAAGGACAATTTAATAATATTGGGGTGACTGACGCTTGGATGCCTTTTTCCTCGTGAGATAGTGAAATAAAACCTTTTCTTGTCGAAAATAAAATTCATGTGTCCAGGGCACTCCAACTCTCTGCGCCTGCTGACTGAAATAAGTTCCATAGTTTCGGCCTTTTTCTTGTCGGAAAGCTCTGCTTTCTGTCGGTTTTGTCCCATGCGGTATAAATAGGACGTCACTATTTTTGCTAGCCTCTGGATTGTAGAGAGTAGCATTTAAATCCCACATTTCTCCTACAAATGCAATATCGTGCTCTTGCACGTCGGCACCAACTACACTAGATTGTTCGCCAATAGCATATTATTGCTTACTAGTACATTCATATTACTTTGCAGATCTGTCTGACTTTCTGGCAATTCGATATCACTATCAATTACATTCACACTAAATTGATCAATCACCCTATCTGGAATATTTAGATTTATATCATTAAATCTAACCGGATATCCTTGCGAAGATACTTCAAATGTCTTACATATATGTTGAGCTCGTCATCTTTTATTGGTTCAGAAATAGTAGCCAATGATGGAATTTGTGTAACTCGCGTTGTCCAATATAAATATTTGGAAAAAATTGAGCTTTCCAAAAAAAGCAATAATTACATTTTTACAACATTATGAGATAACAAAATTTTCCTTGGTTGTTTATTATCTACATATGTAGTTTCTTTTCTTCCATTTTGTGAGAAGTATTGAAGGGACAAGTGGTAATTTTCTTATGACACGTCTTTTTTTTACATCTTAATACGTGGAATGCCAGCTCGATGACAAGTGAGGTATTGTATGGACATTGCTGCAGGTTGCTGTTGGACACTGCTGTAAATACGCCGATGACGGAGAAGATACTCCGGTTTTCCGTTTTCTCTCTGTTAAGTGCGTTTTGCTAATTTTTTATTAGTGTTTCAACTTCATGCTTATTGTGGGATAGTCCGTTACTGTTCCACGCGGCTATTCAAGGCAAACTCATTTTAATGCTCTGTTGATTGGAGTTGTAATAATTCCCATAAGGGTACCTATGTAATGAATGAGGATATCAATCTTTTGTAATTGGTTTATGAGCATGTCTATAAAGTTTTGAGTGGCAAGACTTCTTGTTATTTGTGTATCGTCTTAATTCGTGAGGGCTTTAACAGCATATGTCCGTGATTTGGGGTATGTTTGGTCTCTTGGTGGATTTGTTGTTCTGTCATGAGGTTTACTTATTGTAATTGCAGGAGATATATCCATAGTTCATTATCTTGTATTGCTGGTATTGCATATTTGCAGATAGAAACTCACCCGCTAAATATGCATACACATATTATACTAGTGTTGTGCCCGTTGATTTTTCTATGGGTTATTTCGAAGAGGAGGGAAGGACAATTTAATAATATTGGGGTGACTGACGCTTGGATGCCTTTTTCCTCGTGAGATAGTGAAATAAAACCTTTTCTTGTCGAAAATAAAATTCATGTGTCCAGGGCACTCCAACTCTCTGCGCCTGCTGACTGAAATAAGTTCCATAGTTTCGGCCTTTTTCTTGTCGGAAAGCTCTGCTTTCTGTCGGTTTTGTCCCATGCGGTATAAATAGGACGTCACTATTTTTGCTAGCCTCTGGATTGTAGAGAGTAGCATTTAAATCCCACATTTCTCCTACAAATGCAATATCGTGCTCTTGCACGTCGGCACCAACTACACTAGATTGTTCGCCAATAGCATATTATTGCTTACTAGTACATTCATATTACTTTGCAGATCTGTCTGACTTTCTGGCAATTCGATATCACTATCAATTACATTCACACTAAATTGATCAATCACCCTATCTGGAATATTTAGATTTATATCATTAAATCTAACCGGATATCCTTGCGAAGATACTTCAAATGTCTTACATATATGTTGAGCTCGTCATCTTTTATTGGTTCAGAAATAGTAGCCAATGATGGAATTTGTGTAACTCGCGTTGTCCAATATAAATATTTGGAAAAAATTGAGCTTTCCAAAAAAAGCAATAATTACATTTTTACAACATTATGAGATAACAAAATTTTCCTTGGTTGTTTATTATCTACATATGTAGTTTCTTTTCTTCCATTTTGTGAGAAGTATTGAAGGGACAAGTGGTAATTTTCTTATGACACGTCTTTTTTTTACATCTTAATACGTGGAATGCCAGCTCGATGACAAGTGAGGTATTGTATGGACATTGCTGCAGGTTGCTGTTGGACACTGCTGTAAATACGCCGATGACGGAGAAGATACTCCGGTTTTCCGTTTTCTCTCTGTTAAGTGCGTTTTGCTAATTTTTTATTAGTGTTTCAACTTCATGCTTATTGTGGGATAGTCCGTTACTGTTCCACGCGGCTATTCAAGGCAAACTCATTTTAATGCTCTGTTGATTGGAGTTGTAATAATTCCCATAAGGGTACCTATGTAATGAATGAGGATATCAATCTTTTGTAATTGGTTTATGAGCATGTCTATAAAGTTTTGAGTGGCAAGACTTCTTGTTATTTGTGTATCGTCTTAATTCGTGAGGGCTTTAACAGCATATGTCCGTGATTTGGGGTATGTTTGGTCTCTTGGTGGATTTGTTGTTCTGTCATGAGGTTTACTTATTGTAATTGCAGGAGATATATCCATAGTTCATTATCTTGTATTGCTGGTATTGCATATTTGCAGATAGAAACTCACCCGCTAAATATGCATACACATATTATACTAGTGTTGTGCCCGTTGATTTTTCTATGGGTTATTTCGAAGAGGAGGGAAGGACAATTTAATAATATTGGGGTGACTGACGCTTGGATGCCTTTTTCCTCGTGAGATAGTGAAATAAAACCTTTTCTTGTCGAAAATAAAATTCATGTGTCCAGGGCACTCCAACTCTCTGCGCCTGCTGACTGAAATAAGTTCCATAGTTTCGGCCTTTTTCTTGTCGGAAAGCTCTGCTTTCTGTCGGTTTTGTCCCATGCGGTATAAATAGGACGTCACTATTTTTGCTAGCCTCTGGATTGTAGAGAGTAGCATTTAAATCCCACATTTCTCCTACAAATGCAATATCGTGCTCTTGCACGTCGGCACCAACTACACTAGATTGTTCGCCAATAGCATATTATTGCTTACTAGTACATTCATATTACTTTGCAGATCTGTCTGACTTTCTGGCAATTCGATATCACTATCAATTACATTCACACTAAATTGATCAATCACCCTATCTGGAATATTTAGATTTATATCATTAAATCTAACCGGATATCCTTGCGAAGATACTTCAAATGTCTTACATATATGTTGAGCTCGTCATCTTTTATTGGTTCAGAAATAGTAGCCAATGATGGAATTTGTGTAACTCGCGTTGTCCAATATAAATATTTGGAAAAAATTGAGCTTTCCAAAAAAAGCAATAATTACATTTTTACAACATTATGAGATAACAAAATTTTCCTTGGTTGTTTATTATCTACATATGTAGTTTCTTTTCTTCCATTTTGTGAGAAGTATTGAAGGGACAAGTGGTAATTTTCTTATGACACGTCTTTTTTTTACATCTTAATACGTGGAATGCCAGCTCGATGACAAGTGAGGTATTGTATGGACATTGCTGCAGGTTGCTGTTGGACACTGCTGTAAATACGCCGATGACGGAGAAGATACTCCGGTTTTCCGTTTTCTCTCTGTTAAGTGCGTTTTGCTAATTTTTTATTAGTGTTTCAACTTCATGCTTATTGTGGGATAGTCCGTTACTGTTCCACGCGGCTATTCAAGGCAAACTCATTTTAATGCTCTGTTGATTGGAGTTGTAATAATTCCCATAAGGGTACCTATGTAATGAATGAGGATATCAATCTTTTGTAATTGGTTTATGAGCATGTCTATAAAGTTTTGAGTGGCAAGACTTCTTGTTATTTGTGTATCGTCTTAATTCGTGAGGGCTTTAACAGCATATGTCCGTGATTTGGGGTATGTTTGGTCTCTTGGTGGATTTGTTGTTCTGTCATGAGGTTTACTTATTGTAATTGCAGGAGATATATCCATAGTTCATTATCTTGTATTGCTGGTATTGCATATTTGCAGATAGAAACTCACCCGCTAAATATGCATACACATATTATACTAGTGTTGTGCCCGTTGATTTTTCTATGGGTTATTTCGAAGAGGAGGGAAGGACAATTTAATAATATTGGGGTGACTGACGCTTGGATGCCTTTTTCCTCGTGAGATAGTGAAATAAAACCTTTTCTTGTCGAAAATAAAATTCATGTGTCCAGGGCACTCCAACTCTCTGCGCCTGCTGACTGAAATAAGTTCCATAGTTTCGGCCTTTTTCTTGTCGGAAAGCTCTGCTTTCTGTCGGTTTTGTCCCATGCGGTATAAATAGGACGTCACTATTTTTGCTAGCCTCTGGATTGTAGAGAGTAGCATTTAAATCCCACATTTCTCCTACAAATGCAATATCGTGCTCTTGCACGTCGGCACCAACTACACTAGATTGTTCGCCAATAGCATATTATTGCTTACTAGTACATTCATATTACTTTGCAGATCTGTCTGACTTTCTGGCAATTCGATATCACTATCAATTACATTCACACTAAATTGATCAATCACCCTATCTGGAATATTTAGATTTATATCATTAAATCTAACCGGATATCCTTGCGAAGATACTTCAAATGTCTTACATATATGTTGAGCTCGTCATCTTTTATTGGTTCAGAAATAGTAGCCAATGATGGAATTTGTGTAACTCGCGTTGTCCAATATAAATATTTGGAAAAAATTGAGCTTTCCAAAAAAAGCAATAATTACATTTTTACAACATTATGAGATAACAAAATTTTCCTTGGTTGTTTATTATCTACATATGTAGTTTCTTTTCTTCCATTTTGTGAGAAGTATTGAAGGGACAAGTGGTAATTTTCTTATGACACGTCTTTTTTTTACATCTTAATACGTGGAATGCCAGCTCGATGACAAGTGAGGTATTGTATGGACATTGCTGCAGGTTGCTGTTGGACACTGCTGTAAATACGCCGATGACGGAGAAGATACTCCGGTTTTCCGTTTTCTCTCTGTTAAGTGCGTTTTGCTAATTTTTTATTAGTGTTTCAACTTCATGCTTATTGTGGGATAGTCCGTTACTGTTCCACGCGGCTATTCAAGGCAAACTCATTTTAATGCTCTGTTGATTGGAGTTGTAATAATTCCCATAAGGGTACCTATGTAATGAATGAGGATATCAATCTTTTGTAATTGGTTTATGAGCATGTCTATAAAGTTTTGAGTGGCAAGACTTCTTGTTATTTGTGTATCGTCTTAATTCGTGAGGGCTTTAACAGCATATGTCCGTGATTTGGGGTATGTTTGGTCTCTTGGTGGATTTGTTGTTCTGTCATGAGGTTTACTTATTGTAATTGCAGGAGATATATCCATAGTTCATTATCTTGTATTGCTGGTATTGCATATTTGCAGATAGAAACTCACCCGCTAAATATGCATACACATATTATACTAGTGTTGTGCCCGTTGATTTTTCTATGGGTTATTTCGAAGAGGAGGGAAGGACAATTTAATAATATTGGGGTGACTGACGCTTGGATGCCTTTTTCCTCGTGAGATAGTGAAATAAAACCTTTTCTTGTCGAAAATAAAATTCATGTGTCCAGGGCACTCCAACTCTCTGCGCCTGCTGACTGAAATAAGTTCCATAGTTTCGGCCTTTTTCTTGTCGGAAAGCTCTGCTTTCTGTCGGTTTTGTCCCATGCGGTATAAATAGGACGTCACTATTTTTGCTAGCCTCTGGATTGTAGAGAGTAGCATTTAAATCCCACATTTCTCCTACAAATGCAATATCGTGCTCTTGCACGTCGGCACCAACTACACTAGATTGTTCGCCAATAGCATATTATTGCTTACTAGTACATTCATATTACTTTGCAGATCTGTCTGACTTTCTGGCAATTCGATATCACTATCAATTACATTCACACTAAATTGATCAATCACCCTATCTGGAATATTTAGATTTATATCATTAAATCTAACCGGATATCCTTGCGAAGATACTTCAAATGTCTTACATATATGTTGAGCTCGTCATCTTTTATTGGTTCAGAAATAGTAGCCAATGATGGAATTTGTGTAACTCGCGTTGTCCAATATAAATATTTGGAAAAAATTGAGCTTTCCAAAAAAAGCAATAATTACATTTTTACAACATTATGAGATAACAAAATTTTCCTTGGTTGTTTATTATCTACATATGTAGTTTCTTTTCTTCCATTTTGTGAGAAGTATTGAAGGGACAAGTGGTAATTTTCTTATGACACGTCTTTTTTTTACATCTTAATACGTGGAATGCCAGCTCGATGACAAGTGAGGTATTGTATGGACATTGCTGCAGGTTGCTGTTGGACACTGCTGTAAATACGCCGATGACGGAGAAGATACTCCGGTTTTCCGTTTTCTCTCTGTTAAGTGCGTTTTGCTAATTTTTTATTAGTGTTTCAACTTCATGCTTATTGTGGGATAGTCCGTTACTGTTCCACGCGGCTATTCAAGGCAAACTCATTTTAATGCTCTGTTGATTGGAGTTGTAATAATTCCCATAAGGGTACCTATGTAATGAATGAGGATATCAATCTTTTGTAATTGGTTTATGAGCATGTCTATAAAGTTTTGAGTGGCAAGACTTCTTGTTATTTGTGTATCGTCTTAATTCGTGAGGGCTTTAACAGCATATGTCCGTGATTTGGGGTATGTTTGGTCTCTTGGTGGATTTGTTGTTCTGTCATGAGGTTTACTTATTGTAATTGCAGGAGATATATCCATAGTTCATTATCTTGTATTGCTGGTATTGCATATTTGCAGATAGAAACTCACCCGCTAAATATGCATACACATATTATACTAGTGTTGTGCCCGTTGATTTTTCTATGGGTTATTTCGAAGAGGAGGGAAGGACAATTTAATAATATTGGGGTGACTGACGCTTGGATGCCTTTTTCCTCGTGAGATAGTGAAATAAAACCTTTTCTTGTCGAAAATAAAATTCATGTGTCCAGGGCACTCCAACTCTCTGCGCCTGCTGACTGAAATAA
The DNA here is from genome assembly GCF_051622035.1 of Arctopsyche grandis. Taxonomy (NCBI): domain Eukaryota; kingdom Metazoa; phylum Arthropoda; class Insecta; order Trichoptera; family Hydropsychidae; genus Arctopsyche; species Arctopsyche grandis. The sequence goes on from NC_135356.1 coordinate 22,838,939, forward strand.
GTTCCATAGTTTCGGCCTTTTTCTTGTCGGAAAGCTCTGCTTTCTGTCGGTTTTGTCCCATGCGGTATAAATAGGACGTCACTATTTTTGCTAGCCTCTGGATTGTAGAGAGTAGCATTTAAATCCCACATTTCTCCTACAAATGCAATATCGTGCTCTTGCACGTCGGCACCAACTACACTAGATTGTTCGCCAATAGCATATTATTGCTTACTAGTACATTCATATTACTTTGCAGATCTGTCTGACTTTCTGGCAATTCGATATCACTATCAATTACATTCACACTAAATTGATCAATCACCCTATCTGGAATATTTAGATTTATATCATTAAATCTAACCGGATATCCTTGCGAAGATACTTCAAATGTCTTACATATATGTTGAGCTCGTCATCTTTTATTGGTTCAGAAATAGTAGCCAATGATGGAATTTGTGTAACTCGCGTTGTCCAATATAAATATTTGGAAAAAATTGAGCTTTCCAAAAAAAGCAATAATTACATTTTTACAACATTATGAGATAACAAAATTTTCCTTGGTTGTTTATTATCTACATATGTAGTTTCTTTTCTTCCATTTTGTGAGAAGTATTGAAGGGACAAGTGGTAATTTTCTTATGACACGTCTTTTTTTTACATCTTAATACGTGGAATGCCAGCTCGATGACAAGTGAGGTATTGTATGGACATTGCTGCAGGTTGCTGTTGGACACTGCTGTAAATACGCCGATGACGGAGAAGATACTCCGGTTTTCCGTTTTCTCTCTGTTAAGTGCGTTTTGCTAATTTTTTATTAGTGTTTCAACTTCATGCTTATTGTGGGATAGTCCGTTACTGTTCCACGCGGCTATTCAAGGCAAACTCATTTTAATGCTCTGTTGATTGGAGTTGTAATAATTCCCATAAGGGTACCTATGTAATGAATGAGGATATCAATCTTTTGTAATTGGTTTATGAGCATGTCTATAAAGTTTTGAGTGGCAAGACTTCTTGTTATTTGTGTATCGTCTTAATTCGTGAGGGCTTTAACAGCATATGTCCGTGATTTGGGGTATGTTTGGTCTCTTGGTGGATTTGTTGTTCTGTCATGAGGTTTACTTATTGTAATTGCAGGAGATATATCCATAGTTCATTATCTTGTATTGCTGGTATTGCATATTTGCAGATAGAAACTCACCCGCTAAATATGCATACACATATTATACTAGTGTTGTGCCCGTTGATTTTTCTATGGGTTATTTCGAAGAGGAGGGAAGGACAATTTAATAATATTGGGGTGACTGACGCTTGGATGCCTTTTTCCTCGTGAGATAGTGAAATAAAACCTTTTCTTGTCGAAAATAAAATTCATGTGTCCAGGGCACTCCAACTCTCTGCGCCTGCTGACTGAAATAAGTTCCATAGTTTCGGCCTTTTTCTTGTCGGAAAGCTCTGCTTTCTGTCGGTTTTGTCCCATGCGGTATAAATAGGACGTCACTATTTTTGCTAGCCTCTGGATTGTAGAGAGTAGCATTTAAATCCCACATTTCTCCTACAAATGCAATATCGTGCTCTTGCACGTCGGCACCAACTACACTAGATTGTTCGCCAATAGCATATTATTGCTTACTAGTACATTCATATTACTTTGCAGATCTGTCTGACTTTCTGGCAATTCGATATCACTATCAATTACATTCACACTAAATTGATCAATCACCCTATCTGGAATATTTAGATTTATATCATTAAATCTAACCGGATATCCTTGCGAAGATACTTCAAATGTCTTACATATATGTTGAGCTCGTCATCTTTTATTGGTTCAGAAATAGTAGCCAATGATGGAATTTGTGTAACTCGCGTTGTCCAATATAAATATTTGGAAAAAATTGAGCTTTCCAAAAAAAGCAATAATTACATTTTTACAACATTATGAGATAACAAAATTTTCCTTGGTTGTTTATTATCTACATATGTAGTTTCTTTTCTTCCATTTTGTGAGAAGTATTGAAGGGACAAGTGGTAATTTTCTTATGACACGTCTTTTTTTTACATCTTAATACGTGGAATGCCAGCTCGATGACAAGTGAGGTATTGTATGGACATTGCTGCAGGTTGCTGTTGGACACTGCTGTAAATACGCCGATGACGGAGAAGATACTCCGGTTTTCCGTTTTCTCTCTGTTAAGTGCGTTTTGCTAATTTTTTATTAGTGTTTCAACTTCATGCTTATTGTGGGATAGTCCGTTACTGTTCCACGCGGCTATTCAAGGCAAACTCATTTTAATGCTCTGTTGATTGGAGTTGTAATAATTCCCATAAGGGTACCTATGTAATGAATGAGGATATCAATCTTTTGTAATTGGTTTATGAGCATGTCTATAAAGTTTTGAGTGGCAAGACTTCTTGTTATTTGTGTATCGTCTTAATTCGTGAGGGCTTTAACAGCATATGTCCGTGATTTGGGGTATGTTTGGTCTCTTGGTGGATTTGTTGTTCTGTCATGAGGTTTACTTATTGTAATTGCAGGAGATATATCCATAGTTCATTATCTTGTATTGCTGGTATTGCATATTTGCAGATAGAAACTCACCCGCTAAATATGCATACACATATTATACTAGTGTTGTGCCCGTTGATTTTTCTATGGGTTATTTCGAAGAGGAGGGAAGGACAATTTAATAATATTGGGGTGACTGACGCTTGGATGCCTTTTTCCTCGTGAGATAGTGAAATAAAACCTTTTCTTGTCGAAAATAAAATTCATGTGTCCAGGGCACTCCAACTCTCTGCGCCTGCTGACTGAAATAAGTTCCATAGTTTCGGCCTTTTTCTTGTCGGAAAGCTCTGCTTTCTGTCGGTTTTGTCCCATGCGGTATAAATAGGACGTCACTATTTTTGCTAGCCTCTGGATTGTAGAGAGTAGCATTTAAATCCCACATTTCTCCTACAAATGCAATATCGTGCTCTTGCACGTCGGCACCAACTACACTAGATTGTTCGCCAATAGCATATTATTGCTTACTAGTACATTCATATTACTTTGCAGATCTGTCTGACTTTCTGGCAATTCGATATCACTATCAATTACATTCACACTAAATTGATCAATCACCCTATCTGGAATATTTAGATTTATATCATTAAATCTAACCGGATATCCTTGCGAAGATACTTCAAATGTCTTACATATATGTTGAGCTCGTCATCTTTTATTGGTTCAGAAATAGTAGCCAATGATGGAATTTGTGTAACTCGCGTTGTCCAATATAAATATTTGGAAAAAATTGAGCTTTCCAAAAAAAGCAATAATTACATTTTTACAACATTATGAGATAACAAAATTTTCCTTGGTTGTTTATTATCTACATATGTAGTTTCTTTTCTTCCATTTTGTGAGAAGTATTGAAGGGACAAGTGGTAATTTTCTTATGACACGTCTTTTTTTTACATCTTAATACGTGGAATGCCAGCTCGATGACAAGTGAGGTATTGTATGGACATTGCTGCAGGTTGCTGTTGGACACTGCTGTAAATACGCCGATGACGGAGAAGATACTCCGGTTTTCCGTTTTCTCTCTGTTAAGTGCGTTTTGCTAATTTTTTATTAGTGTTTCAACTTCATGCTTATTGTGGGATAGTCCGTTACTGTTCCACGCGGCTATTCAAGGCAAACTCATTTTAATGCTCTGTTGATTGGAGTTGTAATAATTCCCATAAGGGTACCTATGTAATGAATGAGGATATCAATCTTTTGTAATTGGTTTATGAGCATGTCTATAAAGTTTTGAGTGGCAAGACTTCTTGTTATTTGTGTATCGTCTTAATTCGTGAGGGCTTTAACAGCATATGTCCGTGATTTGGGGTATGTTTGGTCTCTTGGTGGATTTGTTGTTCTGTCATGAGGTTTACTTATTGTAATTGCAGGAGATATATCCATAGTTCATTATCTTGTATTGCTGGTATTGCATATTTGCAGATAGAAACTCACCCGCTAAATATGCATACACATATTATACTAGTGTTGTGCCCGTTGATTTTTCTATGGGTTATTTCGAAGAGGAGGGAAGGACAATTTAATAATATTGGGGTGACTGACGCTTGGATGCCTTTTTCCTCGTGAGATAGTGAAATAAAACCTTTTCTTGTCGAAAATAAAATTCATGTGTCCAGGGCACTCCAACTCTCTGCGCCTGCTGACTGAAATAAGTTCCATAGTTTCGGCCTTTTTCTTGTCGGAAAGCTCTGCTTTCTGTCGGTTTTGTCCCATGCGGTATAAATAGGACGTCACTATTTTTGCTAGCCTCTGGATTGTAGAGAGTAGCATTTAAATCCCACATTTCTCCTACAAATGCAATATCGTGCTCTTGCACGTCGGCACCAACTACACTAGATTGTTCGCCAATAGCATATTATTGCTTACTAGTACATTCATATTACTTTGCAGATCTGTCTGACTTTCTGGCAATTCGATATCACTATCAATTACATTCACACTAAATTGATCAATCACCCTATCTGGAATATTTAGATTTATATCATTAAATCTAACCGGATATCCTTGCGAAGATACTTCAAATGTCTTACATATATGTTGAGCTCGTCATCTTTTATTGGTTCAGAAATAGTAGCCAATGATGGAATTTGTGTAACTCGCGTTGTCCAATATAAATATTTGGAAAAAATTGAGCTTTCCAAAAAAAGCAATAATTACATTTTTACAACATTATGAGATAACAAAATTTTCCTTGGTTGTTTATTATCTACATATGTAGTTTCTTTTCTTCCATTTTGTGAGAAGTATTGAAGGGACAAGTGGTAATTTTCTTATGACACGTCTTTTTTTTACATCTTAATACGTGGAATGCCGGCTCGATGACAAGTGAGGTATTGTATGGACATTGCTGCAGATTGCTGTTGGACACTGCTGTAAATACGCCGATGACGGAGAAGATACTCCGGTTTTCCGTTTTCTCTCTGTTAAGTGCGTTTTGCTAATTTTTTATTAGTGTTTCAACTTCATGCTTATTGTGGGATAGTCCGTTACTGTTCCACGCGGCTATTCAAGGCAAACTCATTTTAATGCTCTGTTGATTGGAGTTGTAATAATTCCCATAAGGGTACCTATGTAATGAATGAGGATATCAATCTTTTGTAATTGGTTTATGAGCATGTCTATAAAGTTTTGAGTGGCAAGACTTCTTGTTATTTATGTATCGTCTTAATTCGTGAGGGCTTTAACAGCATATGTCCGTGATTTGGGGTATGTTTGGTCTCTTGGTGGATTTGTTGTTCTGTCATGTGGTTTACTTATTGTAATTGCAGGAGATATATCCATAGTTCATTATCTTGTATTGCAGGAGATATATCCATAGTTCATTATCTTGTATTGCTGGTATTGCATATTTGCAGATAGAAACTCACCCGCTAAATATGCACAAACATATTATACTAGTGTTGTGCCCGTTGATTTTTCTATGGGTTATTTCGAAGAGGAGGGAAGGACAATTTAATAATATTGGGGTGACTGACGCTTGGATGCCTTTTTCCTCGTGAGATAGTGAAATAAAACCTTTTCTTGTCGAAAATAAAATTCATGTGTCCAGGGCACTCCAACTCTCTGCGCCTGCTGACTAAAATAAGTTCCATAGTTTCGGCCTTTTTCTTGTCGGAAAGCTCTGCTTTCTGTCGGTTTTGTCCCATGCGGTATAAATAGGACGTCACTATTTTTGCTAGCCTCTGGATTGTAGAGAGTAGCATTTAAATCCCACATTTCTCCTACAAATGCAATATCGTGCTCTTGCACGTCGGCACCAACTACACTAGATTGTTCGCCAATAGCATATTATTGCTTACTAGTACATTCATATTACTTTGCAGATCTGTCTGACTTTCTGGCAATTCGATATCACTATCAATTACATTCACACTAAATTGATCAATCACCCTATCTGGAATATTTAGATTTATATCATTAAATCTAACCGGATATCCTTGCGAAGATACTTCAAATGTCTTACATATATGTTGAGCTCGTCATCTTTTATTGGTTCAGAAATAGTAGCCAATGATGGAATTTGTGTAACTCGCGTTGTCCAATATAAATATTTGGAAAAAATTGAGCTTTCCAAAAAAAGCAATAATTACATTTTTACAACATTATGAGATAACAAAATTTTCCTTGGTTGTTTATTATCTACATATGTAGTTTCTTTTCTTCCATTTTGTGAGAAGTATTGAAGGGACAAGTGGTAATTTTCTTATGACACGTCTTTTTTTTACATCTTAATACGTGGAATGCCAGCTCGATGACAAGTGAGGTATTGTATGGACATTGCTGCAGGTTGCTGTTGGACACTGCTGTAAATACGCCGATGACGGAGAAGATACTCCGGTTTTCCGTTTTCTCTCTGTTAAGTGCGTTTTGCTAATTTTTTATTAGTGTTTCAACTTCATGCTTATTGTGGGATAGTCCGTTACTGTTCCACGCGGCTATTCAAGGCAAACTCATTTTAATGCTCTGTTGATTGGAGTTGTAATAATTCCCATAAGGGTACCTATGTAATGAATGAGGATATCAATCTTTTGTGATTGGTTTATGAGCATGTCTATAAAGTTTTGAGTGGCAAGACTTCCTGTTATTTGTGTATCGTCTTAATTCGTGAGGGCTTTAACAGCATTTTATTATAACTCCAATCAACAGAGCATTAAAATGAGTTTGCCTAGAATAGCCGCGTGGAACAGTAATGGACTATCCCACAATAAACATGAAGTTGAAACACTAATAAAAAATTAGCAAATCGCACTTAACAGAGAGAAACAGAAAACCGGAGTATCTTCTCAGTCATCGGCGTATTTACAGCAATGTCCAACATCATTGTAATCTACAGCAATGTCCATATAATGCCTCACTTGTAATCGAGCCGGCATTCCACGTATTAAGATGTAAAAAAAAGACGTGTCATAAGAAAATTACCACTTGTCCCTTCAATACTTCTCACAAAATGGAAGAAAAGGAACTACATACATATGTAGATAATAAAAGATGACGAGCTCAACATCAACATAAGACATTAAGGGTACCTATGTAATGAATGCGTACTGGTAGTGCATATACCAACAAAGGTATAGAAATATACCAAAGTAGTGCACAATCAAACAAGAATAGAATAGAAATATACCAAAATGGTATATTTCTATACCTTTGTTTGATTGTGATATACATATGTATGTACTATGTAGTCTGGTTTTGTACAATATTATGTAACTAAGGTTTTGTACAATATTAAGTTGTGAGTCTGCAAGATATTTCAAATGTACAATATTAAGTTGTGAGTCTGGTGTGTTTTTTGATAATTTAAAATATGTATTCATAATTACTAGATCATTTTCCAGGCATAACTGAATGAATCTCTTGTCGAAAATAATACTTTGTAAAATTTCCCCGCATGGTAGAAAAATCGGCGGCTAAATTGATACTTGTTGTGGAGTAACCTAACGACAGCGTTATACTTATACTCACAAAAATGTTTAGGACTTTCATTTGTAAATAAAATTTTATTTGTAAAAATAATTGTGTTTTTTTTTCATCGTGATGTTTTTCACACTCATACTTTTGTTAACATTCCTGATACATAAATTAATGGCCAAATATTTTCACTTATCATCGGCAATTGTGTGTGACAGATTTTATTGATAGTTTATAAATAAACAGCTCTTGTTTGTTGAAAATTAGTTTCACAATTTGAAACTAATTGTTGACACTAATCGGTGGAATTAAACCCATTTAATTCGTATATTGGCTATTAGTTTTTTACAAGACTATTCAATGTTTCACTTCGCTTACACTATTCCTACATTCTTCCGATCTTTTTGAAACTTTGCCATTTTTAAGTGATACCTGCATACTATCAATATTCCTTTCTCAAATATTCCCATTGATATATCAACGGACAAAATGTCAGTAACGCTTATTTTCATGAACTTCTATTGTATATTTACGCGCTACTGCGTTATACATACAATAAAAAAAGTAAAATAATTTTAAATACCAATGGCCAATAGGAACCGGTGTGCATAGACGTAGAGTGGAAAATAAATAGTACCATACATAAATAATGAAATCGATATCGACTGGCAGCATTATGAAATACTCATAGCTATGACAGCATTTTCGATACAAATTGAACGCAAATTTATGGAAACTTGCACAATACAAAAGTTCTACTTCCGGTTGTCGCATTTTGTTTAAATTATTTTATTACTTAAAATCACTATCAGTATTATACACAATAAATATCAAAACAATAAAAATAATTTAAATTGTCAAAATAAAATAATGAAATATTGTTTAAACAAAAATACTACTTCCGGTTTACAAATTCTGACCAAAACCTTATCAGCAAAAAATACAAATATAAATTTTCAGCTTGATACGTTCAGGGGTATGGACAGAATATAAAATATTAGATTATAAAATTTATAATTTATATTACATGTAAAAAAAATGCAGTCCGATTCAGAACGCGGTTTATGAGATAATTGAATTGAAAAACTTAAAAAAAAGGACACCTATATGAGGAGGTACCATTTCCGGTCAGCTAAAAAATTTACGTGGTGTCGATAAAAATTTCAGTGACCGATAGTAAGTTTCAGTTCGATAGGACCAACGGTGTTCAAAAAATCGCCAAAATACACACACACACACACACACATTTTTTCTAGATCTAGATGAAAACGTGATCAGTAATCGATTCTGAGTTCGAATCGGTCAAAATCTCGAGTTCGAATTTTCGCATGATCACAAAACTTCATCTATTGTTACTACGTACATACATAGAAAAAGTAAAAATGGATGGAATTATATATAATGGTATGTAATTATTTATGGCAGGCTTGGATACGTCCAAATGGAC